>NC_090449.1:964986256-965289286 GCF_031143425.1 Pleurodeles waltl | reverse complement strand
AGACTGTGTGGTTGGAATAGATAAGCCATATGCAATATGAATTATTTTCAGTCTTGCATTCCGCGTGGTGAGCTTGGGTTACTCTAGGGCCCTATCCCATTCCCTATCTTAGAGCATCTTAGATGGATTTTAAGAAGGTCGGATTGTGACCCGAAAGAGCTTTAGTCAACCAGTTGACCAGCCAGCACCTTTCACCAATGGTATACAAAGATTGGAGGAGCCTGTCCATATCAAGCTGGTTGTCATTCATAGCCCCCTTAGTTTGCAAAGTGTGCCATAACCATTCATATATCAAGAATTGCCTTTCATGGATATTAAACTGCTGTCTTAGGGCTTGAAATGACAAGAATTGCCCCTCCTGGGTGAGGTGCCTTGCCATGGCTAAGCATGGTTAAGCATGCTTGCTCCCATGGGATAACTCTCAGGCTGGATCATTCTCCTCTCAGTCTTATTTGTCCACCCTAGGCCCCTAGATTTCCATATTCACATATCTGTGATACTGCAAAATGCAATATATAGTAAAAAACAGATGTTCAGCATAAATGTGTTAACGCATTGCACACAAGTGAGAAACAGGAGCAAAAGTGCATTCTAAAGTGCAAGTGTGTCCAGGGGAAGTAAACGTCTCTCTCACTTTGAGGAGGAATAATTTCAGTTCAATTACGATTAAATATAAATGTTACATATGTACACAATTGTGATAAATTGAATTCCTCCACATTCTACAAAAATGACAATGTTGCTCTAATTTAAGACTATTTCTCTCATTTTTGGTAATAAAGATTAAAGAAAGAATACAAGAATTTTCAAAGTTTGTTGGATATAGTTTGAGGCACTTATATATGATTTCCTTATGAAAATAAAACCAAACCTGCAACTCATTGTCTTTGGAAATTGTGACACACTGCAGAAATTCGATTTATATTGTGGTCAAAAGCGCATTCTCCATCTACTTTTTATAAATATTGTTATCATTTATTTGTCAAAGAAATTTGGAATGAGCTTATCGTGATTTACCATAGTCACTATAGTCCTGCCTGAGAATTGCATGCAAGTATTTTAATATTTGCATCAATCTTGGCAATCTCATTTGTTCATTTATTAAAAATAAAAAAGTGTTGTCAATGGAATATCAGCAGATTATTCGTTATAGATGGTATGATTTTTACAGCAGTCTGTATTTGAACTCTATTTGAACATGTTTACGTACACTCTTTCAAACAAAGATGCAGATAATGCTAACTACACGAATCAATATATTATTAACCACTCTTTCATATTCCACCCGTCTTTATTTAGTGTGATGGGATTCAAATGGATCTGAACAACATTTCATTGGAAGGAATTGCTATTTTGAATATTCCAAGCATGCACGGTGGGTCAAACCTTTGGGGAGAAACAAAGAAAAGACGAAGCCACCGTAGAGCTGAGAAGAAGCAGTCAGAAAAAAGGACCACTGTCACAGATGCCAAAGAGTTAAAGTTTGCAGCACAAGGTAAGTAATCAGCACAGGAATAATGTATGTGTTAAGCCTAACCGAGGGCTGCGTTTATTCTGATAAATATGTTGTAGCAACTTCTCAGAAGAATTCATTGTAGGAAAGGTGTGCCCTTTTCAGAAATGCAACTGCTGGACTTTTACAGAAGCTCGTACAGATTGTGCCTCATAGACACGCTGAATAACAAAACCAACAATGCGAATAGATGCGAAATCGATTATTTGAAAATATTAATGGTATTACGAGTTAATGTTTAAATGTAAATGTCATGCCCCAGATGTGATATTGATATTACTATTTAGTGTCAATGAACAAGTAAACATGTTGCTGTCCTTTGGAAAAAGTAATTATCATTGGATAGTGCTATTCTTGGAAAATAAAATTAAAAACTGTAAATAATATGATATTAATCTGTTTTATCATTCTTCTTAATTATAATTCATTGCTCACAAGACATCACTGGGCTAAAATGAGAGGAAGTAGTGAAACACCTGCGTTACTGGCCAGTACCTGTGTGCAGATCTACTAAAAACTTATGCAACACGTGACAGCAACAAAGTTGCTGTGCTGCGGTGAGATAGAGTGGCAAGCTACTAAGATAAAGCACTGTCCTGCTATTTGTCTAGCGCTGGTGCACAATCAGGCTGCCTAGCCCCATGCACATGCCTATGCACTATTAAATCTTTCCCTTTTTAGATATGTTGTATTGAGTGCAGCACATAAGCATAATTTGGAAACGTTTAGAAAAATCAAACCATTTAATTTGGTAGCACCAGCTTGAAAGAAGCATTATGCAAAACCTTGCCCACTGTTCAACCTGGTTTAAAAAAAACGTGAGTGATGGCATAGTAATACCCATATATAACCCATAGAATGTCCCCTTGAACCAAAGTACTGCAAAACAGGACAGAGTGTCAGGCAACTTTCCAAATTCAAAATAATTATTTTGCACAAATTTACATCAACTTTCTGATGCAAACCGGGCACAAAATGGAAGTAAATCTGAACCTTGGTGTTTAGTTGTGGATTTACACACAGCACTGAAATGTCAATTTTTGAAAATACCAGACATCTGGCCTCATTATTAGTGTAGCATTGGTGGTCAGGACTGCTGATGTTATGGTGGTCCGAACGCCACATCAAAACCCTGGTGGTCAAACTGCCAGGGAACCACCAGCGTTGCCAGGATCCATGATCCCAGTGGCCTGATGGTGGTTGAGATCATAATCCACCAGGGCAGCACTGCATGAAGTGCTGCATTGCGGATTACAACCTTGTTCTCTGCCAGCCTTTTCATGGTGGTAACACTGCCATGAAAAGGCTGTCGGAGATCAGGTGCAGGGGGCCACAGGGGGGCCCTTGCACTGCCCATGCACTTTGAGGACAGTGAACATTGCAAGGGTGCTGGTGCATCCTGCGGGCTACAGCATTGCCGCCGGCTTGATTAGGAGCCGGAGACAATGCTGTAGTCTGTTTCCCACCCACCTAGAGGGCAACTCATAATTACTCTGGTGGGGTAGTTGCCACGAAAGTGTTGGACACCCTGTCAGGAGTTTGGCCGACGAGCTTTCCCATCTGCCAAACTTGAAATGAGGCCCATTGTCCTTTTGAATTAGGTTTTAAAGGTAGAAAGAGATCATGAGATGTTTTGTTCTATTACTTTGGTGGCAAGATGATTCTGGTTCTGGATATGAATCAGAATAAATGTTTTAACCTACATATCAGGAGAGAGAACACAATTTCTCTTATCAGTGTACAATGTACGTCCCTATTCTTCTGTTTTGAAGTTTTCATACTTTTCTCTATTGATAAATGTTACCCGTTTAATTGTGTCTATTCTTATGCAGTTCAAAGATTATGCCCATACACCATCTTTGTTGACATGAATCTTGATTGTCAATGCATTATCAGATTAAAATATTTTAATACTGAATTAATTGTAAGGTTTGGTTTGGTAGACCACATTCACGATACAGTTGAAAAAAAATAGATTAGAAAGTTGAATAAGCTCATCATTGGAATTTATTTAAACACTGTGTGTATATTTACTAGGTTTTCACTCGACACACCACGGCAACCAAACTTGCAGCACTGCGCTAGGTCACAGGAAAAGGAAAAAACAGTATCATAGCTTCTAAGGTATAATGCTGTTGCTCTCTAACCCAGCTCTGGTGCACTTTTGGCTGCCAAGCACCAACGAGACACCCTTGTACCTTAGTGCGAGGGTGTGTGATTTCTGTGAAGTATAGGTTTTCTACTAGCTAGGAATCTGCTCAGTACAAAACTATACTTGAATGCTTTCCCTACTTTTTATGTGTGCTGTACAATGCAGCACCCACACAATGTTTTAAAAGTAGGCATAAGTAAAACATTTCTCCTCCATTACACCTGCCTCGTGGTGGCATACATTTTAGCGCAAAATCCCTGCCCGCAATTTTTTGCGGATAGAGATTTGTGTCAAACCCCATAAGAGGTTACACAGAAACGGCCACATACCATTCATGAAAATTCGCCTTGATGCAAAACTGTGAAAAGTAGGAATTAGCACTAGTTTGTGTTACTTTGGCCAGCTTTACAAGTAAATCATGATTTGCATTGGAAAGGAAATACCAATACAAAACTTTGCACCAGGATTGTTTTACAAAAGTAAAGCAAATCTAGCACAAAGTGTAAGTAAATCTGTGCATGTCCTTTCCATTCATATGTATTGTAAGCAAACGAAATTGCAAAAAATTCTCCAGTAAACTATAGTTTTGATATGTAAATTTATGATAGTGCTTGGCTGATCAAAATATTGTTGCTGCAGAAAAGAGTAATTATTGGCAAATTGTATGATTTTCTATTCCATTGTGGTATGTATTTAAATTAGAATGTGCCTAGCTTTAGGTCGTAGCTAAGTACATACCAGAGATCACTTGTTGTAGTAGGAGGATCTTTTTGATGAGCCACTGTCTGTAAAGCAGTATGCTATGTGGAATTTGATTAAGATCAAATTAGAAAAGATGTACAGATACTTAGATTTTGTTCAAGCCAATTCAATCTCAGTAATGAAGATTACACATTTCTGGGTAGGAATGCTCTGGAACATTTGTGCACACCCACCAACTGCTATTTCCTTATGATATCATACACGTTTGCACAACTAAGAGCCTCATTAAGAGATTGGAGGTCATCCCCACAAAGCGCATTACAATGCTCTTGCCGGGCTGACCGGCGGGAACATTGTATTTCACCGCTCCAGCCGAGCTGACTGGTGGGAATAGTGCTATGTTATTGGTCTTGACTCTTTTAAGGGAGCCAAGGCCAATACCGTAGCACACCAGCACCATCGGAATAGGCACTGTCTGCAAAGCAGACAGTGCGCATCCCTATGGAGCTTGGCAGGGCATGGAGCACAGAGCATGACCATGGACAGGGCAGGGGCCCCCTCTGTGGTCCCCGGCGATGGCTTTCCATGGCGGGAGGCTCCCATGGAAAGGCTGGCAGAAAGCTGAGTTGTAATCAGCAAGGCGGCACTGAGTTCATTACAACTAAAAACCCCGTCGGGAACGAAGTTCCTGGCAGTGGCGTTGGTCCTTCTGCCGGGGTTGTAATGTGGCAGTAGGACTACCTGGAGTGCAGCGGTCTGACCGTCACTGCGAGTGTGGCGCTCTGACCACTACACTCATAATGAGGCCCTAAGTCCCACTGTGGAAACAGTTGGAATGCGTCTGCTTCCAGGGAGGCAATAGGTAGTAATACCCCAGAATCTGCCAAGGGTGCAGGGGAATACATTTCTCATCTGGGAAAATATTTGGCATCTGGAGAGTTTAAAAATGTATATTTAGAAAAGTGAGGTAGCACTAAACCAAAGGCACTTTAATGGTAAAGTTACAACTAAGTTCAGTTATTCATGCAGGAGTGGCTTTGCCAAAAGATTTTCCTAGAGTATTCGAAAGTTGCAACTGTTACTGCTTTAAAAGAGTACCCTTGCATGCCTTTGTGAATTCCAGAAATGTGTTAATGCACTCTCAGACGCAGTAGCAAACCTATGCAAGCATAGTAACAATCTATTTTAAGGATCAAGCCACAAAAATTGAGGCCGTTGGGAACCTGTAATTGATCAGCATACAGTATAGTGTTTTTTTTAACATATTTATATCACATAACTAAAAAAATAGAAGCAATACATTAATTTGTTCAGTGTACACAAAAACCAGAATAAGGACTCAAACGTTCCTGTTTCCAGGACATTAATATATCCACTAGACAGTGTGATTGCATGTCTGTGGCTATTGTCTTGTCGAGGGGATGGCAGAATCTTACGACATGGTCATGATCATACCACTGAAGATGGATTAAACAAAAGCTTACCATTTCTCTGATGGGAAACAGCAATTGCAACGTGGTCAGAACTATGCATGCCTTTACCCCGCAGGCTTTATAACACATGCGTCTTTGTCATGCATGTCTTTACTGCGTAAACGTTTACAATGCATATGTCTTTGCCATGCATGCATTTACAATGAAAATTTAAGTATTTTGCCGGTAGGTATTAAATGGGGAGTTGGTGTAGGGCAGTGCTGCAAGTCTCCTTGTGGCGCTGCCCTACACCAATAAGAAAGGGCAGGACTGCACTGTATTTGCGAAACACAGTGCAATCCCGTCCTATCCGCCTGCACTGGTGCACAATTGGCTGCCTAGCGCCAATGCAGGCACCCTTGCACTAAGGTGTAATGATGCCTGCGTTGCATGCAGGATTGTTTTTGTGTAGGAATGAACAAATTCCTGCACAAAAACAATCCAGAGAGATGTTTTCCTCCTTCTATTTGTGTTGCAGCATGCAGCACACCTGGAAAGCAGACAAAAGCAGACAAAATGATGAGAAATGAAAATAGTTCTCTTTGTTACACCGGCTCTGGGGAGGCGTAAGGTTTTGGTGCTGCCCCAGGTTTTTGTGGTTTCGTAAAACTGGAGTAGTGTCAAAACCCACTCAAAGACCCACTCAGGCCCTCATGCCCATGGAACACCTCCCTGGTGCAGAATAAAGCAATGCAGTGACTTGCACGTCTTTGGCTTACTCCATATCTATTAGGCCTTGCAAAGCCAAAGTGGCTTTGTGTGGCCTCATAGATATGGTTGAGAGGCTTGTGCTACTGGACCATCAAAAAAAAGTGATGCTCTGGTGGCTCAAGCCTTTCATACATATCCCCCTAAGTGTATATATATATTACCCACTGGCAATAGGTAGTTATACTTAGGACCTAGGGCCACATGTACAAAGAATTTTTCTAGTCGCAAATGGGCTAATTTTGCGAATAGGCTTATTGGCGACTGGAAAAATGCTTTTTGGGATGTATAAGGTCCAAACTGCGATTTGGTAACTTGTTACCAAATCGCAATTTGGGTTTTGCGATTCGGTATTAGGAAGGAGCGTGTTCAGGGCGTACCTTCCTAACACTGAATCGAAATGGTATGTATGATTCTTCTGTGACCGTGAATGCGGTCGCAAAACAATCGCAGTTAGCATCAATTTCCTGCCTACGCTTCAAAAATGAAACTGAAACATTTCATTTTCTTTCATTTTAAACGCAGCCCATTTTCCTCTAAGGAAAACGGGCTGAGTTTTAAAAAAAAAAGATTGCTTTATTTAAAAGCCATCACAGGCATGATGGTCTGCTGACACCAGCAGGCCAAAATCCCTATGATTTTTGCGATTCCCGGTGGGCCGCAAATTGTGACCTACCTCATTAATATTAATGAGGCAGGTCTATTTGCGATCCACCGGAAATGGCAAAAGAAACTCAATTGAGTTTCTTATATTTGGATTTGTGATTCCCTAATTGCGATTTGCATGGAATTGCAATTAGGAAATTGCGAATCCATATATTTGTACATGTGGCCCTTAGTTTCCATAGAATTATTATTATTTTTTTATTACTTGCATAAATCTTTGGCACCGTTTGACAAATCTTCACAAATTTTTTCAAAAAAGTGCCCTAGTGATTCTTGTTGTGCATGGAAAGTTTGGGGGTGATCCGTCAAGTGGGGGCTGAGAAAAAGGAAGGGTCAAAAATTTTGCATTTCCCATGTTAATTCACATAGGACCTTTAGACATGACTACAGCCTGAACCACTTTTGGCAGAAAGGTAGCTTTCGGTATACAGATTACACTTCTGCTTAAATTGGCATAAATCTGTTTAGTCGTTTTTAAGATATTAAAAGAAATCCAAATTTGTATATCTGGACTCGCAATAATTTGAGAATATTTGAGAACTTTCGCAAATGCGCGTGTGAAAAGAAGCACTGTAATTGGTTGACCGCAACCTGACTAGAACGTTGCGGTCGCCATTTTTTTTCATGGGCCACGGTCCCCAGAGGTGAAAATCCTATTGAAAGTGGCATAAGGGGTCTGGTTGGCTGTACCCTGTCCTCAGGTGTGTGATATAGGTGTGTTTTAGGGGAAAATTATGGATTTTAAATATTTTTTGTGTGATATTCACAAATATTTGCAAATTATTCACAAAATATTTGTGAATATGAAAAAAATTGGAAGAGAAACAACAGACTCATTCATACACTAATTCATTCACTTATACATGCACTCAGAGACTCATGTGCCCACTCACACACACCCTCAGACACTTATGCACCCACTCAGACCCTCCTGCATCCACTCATAAACCCACTCAGACACTGATGCACCGACTCAAAGACCTAGTAAAACACTGATGCACCCACAGACAGACCCACTGAGACACTCGTACACCCACTCACAGACCACTTAGAGTCTCACACACCCACTCACAGACTCACAGAAACCCTCACATATCCACTCACAGACCCACTCAAACACTGACACACCCACTCACAGACCCATTCAAACCCTCATGAACCCACTCACAGACCAACTCAGACACTGATGCATCCAATTACAGACCTAGTGAGACACTGATGTACCCACACACAGACCCAATGAGACATTCATGCACCCACTCACAGGCCATCCTCATGCACTCACTTACAGACCCACTCAGACACTGAGGCACCCATTCACCAGCCCATTCAGATCCTCGCACACCCACTCACAGACCCTGTCTGACCCTCACACACCCAAACATGCCCACTCAGACACTGATGCACCCACTCACTGACCCACTCAGACAGTGACACATCCACATCAACTCACAGACTCAGTCAGACACTGATGCACCTTCTCACTTACCCACTCAGACACCGATGCACCCGCTCACTGACCCACTCAGACAATGACACATCCACATCAACTCACAGACCCAGTCAGACACTGATGCACCTTCTCACTGACCCACTCAGACCCTCATGCATTCACTCACAGGCCCACACAAACACTGACACAACCACTCACAGAGACCCACTCAGCCACTGATTCACCCATTCACAGGCCCACTCAGACACTGACGAATCCAATCACAGACCCATTGAGACCCTTACACACCCATTCACAAATCCACTCAGACTCTCATGCACCCAGTCACAGATCCACACAGACACTGACACGTCCACTCACAGATCCACTCAGACCCTCATGCACCTACTCACAGACCCACTCACCTGCTTATGCACCCACTCACAAACCACTCAGGCGCCCACTTTCACACCCAGACAGACACTCTCACCCAGAGACATCCTGTAGCACCTATTCTCACATGCGAACCACGGGTTGGGGGATTATAGGAGTTGGGCTGCTCTGGCCTGGTCACAGGCCAGGCCTTGTGGCCAACTTTTGCTGCTCACAGCTAAAGGCCGTGCATGGTGGTGGTTGGATTAATGCATAGTAATGAAAATTACCTTACATTTTTTTAAGATGTGGAAATTCACTTAAAAAAACAAAGGTTACAGGGACGTTATAGTTACGTTCTGAATTTACTCGTACAAAACCGTAGAAATTCAGCAGTTTCAAGTACCCATAACTCAAAACCCATAACTCTTGCCTTCGCCATGTGCTGCTTATAACCTCCTCACAAATTTCAGCACTCATGACATCTTTGATAACATCATTGATAATGACACTAACATTTGCAGTAAAATTATTGATCAGATAACTGTGCGTGGCGGGCCGCGAGTTATAGTTACCTTAGGGTGCGAGTTATAGTTACTGCTGAATTTCTGTGATTTTGTAGGAGCAAATTCAGAACCTAACTATAATGTCCCTGTAACCTTTGATTTTTCAAGTATATATATATTCTGCTTCGGCCATGCACAGTGGCCCTGAGGCCAACCCCCTATAAGCACCCAACTTTGCAACATGCACATCCTTCACCCGTGCAAAAGGGAGGTTGCCCGCAAGATCTGGCCTGAAGCCAGACCCTGTGCCCCAACGCCCCCTAACCACCCAACCCCATGCTGTGCATGGCCCTTTGTCCATGCATGATGGGAATTAGATGCGGCCTCTCTGGGTGTGAGAGGGTGTATCTGGGAGTGAGACTAGCTGTAAGACTGTCTGGGTGTAAGAGTGCGTACATCAGTGTTTTAGTGGGTACTTCAGTGTGCGCGTGGGTGTTGTGAATGGGTGCATGAGTGTGTCAGTGGGTTGGTGAGTGGGAGTGTGACAGACTGAGGGGGTGTGTGTTACTGTGTGAGTGGGTCTGTGAGTGGGTGTGTGAGGGTCTGACGGGCTGTGAGCGGGTGCAAGAGGCTCTGAGTGGGTCTCTAAGTAGGTGCGTGAGTGTCTGAGTGGGTGTGTGAGTGGGAGAAATTGATTGAAAAAGAGTCAGAGGGAGCGAGAAAAGGAAAGTGAGAGCGGGAGAGAGAGTTTTTAGGCTTTGATGTATAATATACTTAGAATGACATATTTCTCTACAATTTAAAATAAAAAAATGTATCTGTCCTTTTCAAAAATAAAACTAATTTGTAGTTTAAAAAAAAAAAAGGAGTGATGTGAATTTGGCTGGACTCGAACCCTCACTGCGAAGGCCTGCGATCTTCACACTGAGCTATTTTTTTGGGTTTTTTCTATTGTTTTTTTTACTTTTTATGGGCTTTCAGTAGTTGCAGGGGAGACCTCAAGGGCTCCCCCGGGGTGCATACATATTTATTTATTTATTTTATTTCATTTTTATAAATGCCTTTTATGGGCTATCTGGCGCTGCAAGGTAAGTCTTCAGGCTTCCCTTGTGATGCAATTGCTTCAACAAGCACAGAGCTGTTAAAGCTTGCTGAAGCATTTCACCTCTGTTCCCAGCAAGCTTTTCAGGGGACTGAGATGAAAGCTCCAGTTTTTGACAGCGGACCAGCTTGACAGGTATTGCTGTCAAAAACCAAAGTGTTTGCTGTGGCTTGGCTGCAGAGCTGCAGCCAAGCCACAGAAAACAGCTATGTCCCAGGGATGGGCACCCTGGGACATAGCAGGAGCTGGGCACAGGTGGGTGGTGGTCCCCAGGGCCATCAGTGGCTCATTGAGGGGGGCCGCGTGGCCCACTCCAACAATCATAGTCCCAGGGAGAGGGTGATCCCCCAGGCTAAAGGAGATCTGAATGGACCCCTTCACTATTTTTTATCTATGCCCCGGGGAGGTGGTGATTCAGGAGCAGTGGGGTGGCCACTGACCCTCCCTGCAGTAAATACTAATCATGGCTGGGCAGTTGATTCCCGGGGCTGCGGGGTGGCTGCGGGGTGGCCACACGCCTCCCCCACAAGGCAATAAAATAAAGCCCCAGGGAGGTGGTGGTCCCCCGGGCTTAGGGGGCAGGCGGCCCCCCTTAATCCAAAAAACAAATGTCCCCAGGAGTTAGCCCACAAGGGGCCTTAAAATAACTGAAGAGTGGGAGCCCACACAAAAAAAATGCTTTTTAGCCCTGGGGGTCCCTTTGGGACCTCACCACCATGGCTAAGGGGTGAGGGTGTTCGTACCCTGGCCCCTTTTCTTTATTTTTTAAATTTCTTTCTGGGGCTTGGCTTCAGCCGAGTTTCAAGACGGCTTACAAGAGTTCAGTGGCTTCTGTTCTTGAAGCGTTATTAGCCAATCAGATCTCAGCACGAGATCGGGAGGGGTCACAAATTCTTCGCATCCCTATATTTATGAATTTGTTTTCCTCCTCATTTCTCAAAAACAGAATTACACCAAAACATATAAAGTTTGCTTTTTGGACCACAACCTACCTTTGTGCCACATTTGGTGTAATTCTGTGTGTAGTTTTGGTGCTATCGCTGTATAGAATCCATATGGAAAAATGCATGGGTAAAACTCGTTTTGGGGCTCCGCTTTTTTCTCGGTCCACCTGGACACATCACCCTGAAACCTTCCAAAAAGCAGCTAACATAACTGGTATTTTTCTTTGGAAAGTTTCATGAAAATTCGTCAAGTGGCACCAAAGATATAGGCAAGTAGAAAAACGCTTTATTTATAGAAACTAGGTCCTAACTATTACTACCTAGTGGCAACCGCCACTAGGTAATATGTATATATATACATATATATATATATTTATAGATTTTTTGGGAAAATATCGTTTTTTCAGGTTTAGAATATTTGGGTGGCACAGGTATTTTTAAGGACTGTACGACGAAACAACGACTTCAAAAACAACTACTGCCTTAACAACGAGGTCGGAACACCGACCTCGTTGCTACTACTAATGATTTTACCACGAATGCCTTAACAACGATATTTCGTTGTAAAGGCATTCCTGATAAAATCATTAGCAATAGGCACCATTCACCCTATATCCCTCACCCCACCCCCCCAACCCCACCCCAAAACCTAAAACCCTCTGACCCCCCACCCACTCCCCAAAACCAAAAACGCCCCACCTCCCTAACCCCACC
Source organism: Pleurodeles waltl (assembly GCF_031143425.1). Taxonomy (NCBI): domain Eukaryota; kingdom Metazoa; phylum Chordata; class Amphibia; order Caudata; family Salamandridae; genus Pleurodeles; species Pleurodeles waltl. The sequence goes on along the minus strand of NC_090449.1, from coordinate 965,277,003 downwards.
CCAAAACCTAAAACCCCCTGACCCCCACCCACTCCCCAAAACCAAAAACGCCCCAACCCCACCCCAAAACCTAAAACCCCCTGACCCCCCACCCACTCCCCAAAACCAAAAAGGCCCCACCCCCCCAACCACACCCTAAAACCTAAAACCCCCTGACCCCCCACCCACTCCCCAGAACCAAAAAGGCCCCACCCCCCCAACCCCACCCTAAAACCTAAAACCCCCTGACCCCCCACCCCCTCCCCAAAACCTAAACCCACCACTTACCTTCGCCAACCTACTTCTTTGTACCTTAACCACGCATGTTCGTTGTTCAGAACATACGTAGTTAAGGCACAAAAAAACGGAGTCGTGGTTAAAAAAAGCGTTGTTGCGCTTTCGTTAACCACGACTTTCGGAAAAAAAAAGTCGTAAAAAAGGATGTTCCCCATTTTTTAGGGTTCAGGGTTGGGATGGGTATCTGGGTGGCAAGAAAAACTTTAGCGTTTAGGGTGGGTTTTGGTTTCTGGGTGGTGGGGGTATTTTTAGGGTTTAGGGAAGGTATTGGATTGTAGGTGACAATGGCATTTTTTGGTTTTAGGTTGGATATGGGTTTTTGGGTCACCATGGTATTTTCAGGGTTTAGGGTGTGTATGGGTTTTCGGGTGGCAAGGACATTTTTAAGGTTTAGGTGGATATGGGTTAGGGTTTGTGGGTTAATAAAGGAATATAAATATCAGAATAGACAATTAGAAAATGGTTACATCTCTACATAGAAAGGAAATAACAGGTATTAGCGTATTGCATACCAAATGCTGTCACCCCACCTCCCTAAAATGGAGCATCCCAGACGGGAAACTTTTCAGGGCCTGTCAAAATTGCAGCATTGACAGGGATTTTAGAAAAGAAAAAATAAATATTGTAGAAAGATTTGGATCAAGAAGATACCCACAAAGAATCCAAATCAGGCATTCACTAAGATCAATAGTGTCATACAGTACCACGTGCTTTTTAGTTTGAATACCAATGTAAAACAGAAGAGAAGCACAGACAAACATCCCAAAAATCTGCAACTTCTGAAATTCCACACTAGTGACACACCTAGGTTTATAACCACTTACAATAAGAGATCCCACGAGGTTATGGCAATTATGATTTGCCACTGGAATTTATTAGTGTCAGACCCCATCATTGGTGATGAGGTGGGTCCTCAACCAACCATCACGTACAGCAAACCCACAACCATCAGTTATTCTAACTCCACTGACACACGCACCAATTGGCTGGCTTCATTAGTGGGATTTCACAAATGTGGTTACTGTAAGGCATGTAAAACTAGTACCAATATGGATCAGTACAAGCTACATTCTGGCAAATTTAAAAAGATTTCCAAATGTATTACATGTTCCCTTGACTATGTAGTCTACTTGTGGGAATGGCTTTGCAATCTCTTTTATGTGGGAAGCACTAAAGTACCTGTCAAAAGGAGAATCTTAGAGTACTTACATGCCTTTAAGAGTAATGATCCAAATTATCTGGTAGCTAGGCATTTCCATCAAAAGCATAGTGGTAACAAAACCTTACTGAAGTACTTTGGTATTGACAGAGTGATTAGAAAACATTAGAAGTGGGGATCGGGAAAAACAACTAAGACTTACGAATCTCGCTATATTATTAAACTGAACATTAAATTCTGCAAGAGTTGAACAGAGATGAGGAGTTGGCCATCCACACTGAGGTGTAACATTGTGATATTTTCGATTCTGAATTATTTGGACCCTAGGTTTGTTTGGCACCTTCTTCTAGGGATAATTAGCACACAGGTGCCAACTCCATAAATATGTGACTTGTAGATACACCCTATTCCTCCATAATGGTTACCTACTGTGGAAATTGTGTGGACTATAGATAAATTACTGTTTCTTCTGCCACCTCTTTCTCTCCCTGTTCCATTAAATTTCATTTTAGTTATCCCCCTTTACGTAAACCACTTTTAAAATTTTGTTTTAACACAGGTTACTAGATCCCTACACGGTGTTGTTAGGATCAGGGACTTGCATTCAATTGTTGGCTAGCTTCTTACTGTTTTTTATAAGGAGTTACACATACATGATGGTTTTTCCCTCCCCGTGGGTGATTTCCCTTAGGGTTTAATTATATACGGCTGCTTTAATCTTACCATTGGCATCATATATGAGTGAAGCCAGAATTCCAGCTGTATAGTAGGTCAGTGGTTCCAACATTTTGACTTCTGTGGGCCCCCACTTTATCACTACTGGAACCTAGAGACCCCCACTGAATCATTATTAAAAGCTGTGGACTAAATCTGTTAATATTATTTAATTTTCTAAGCGGTTGCAGACACCCTGAGGAGGCTTCGCGGACCCCCAGGGGTCCCCGGACCACAGGTTGGGAACCACTGTGAGATCTTCATGGGCCTACCCCATAGGTGCTCAATGTACACCATGTATGGATGTTATTTTTCACACATGATTATTTTGAAGAATGTTTTCACTTGCATTGAACACAAGTTATGTGCCCTGTGTACATTGCTCTTTTTTGCATGATGCTGTTGATTGCAAACAGTGTAATCTATATATAGTATTGTTGACAATTATTTTCTGGATATTGCTAGTTAGAAGAAGACCTTGTCCCATGAGGAAATGTATTTCAGTGCATTTATTAGATGCCCCCCAAATTATACATATGTGTCATTTGTTTATTACATTTAATGAACACAATGAAATTATCTGTTTGCTAATAATATGCATTTATTGTTTGTATTTGCTCTTCGGATTACCTGTGCAGGTTTTTTTCTATGTTCATTATATTGTTTGTGGTCTAGTTTATTTTTCCAGTGATCGCAGGGATGCGTGTGTCTAGATCAGTTGCTTTAATTATTGTGTCATATTGACTACATTTTTTTGATCGCGCTCACTATGAATTATGTTGCTATTATTTCTCTATTGTGTCATGCACTATTCATTTATTTATTTATTAGGCAGTTGGTAGAATATGTCTTCCCTGTTAATGAACTTTACCATTTATCTTTATGCTCTTGCTGCTTGCACTTTTAACTTGAATAAGGCTACGGGATAACCGAAACGTATCATCCTTTAACGAAACAATAAACCTGAGTGGAACAACTTGATGTGCCACTTCTTCACTCCCCTGTAAATGTGAAAATTGTTTTGGAACTTTTGATGGAGCTTCAGCCGTTGCTGGCACTGGTATCGCTAGGAAGCAGCTGATCTGGGCCAACTTGGACTCATATATGTAAATTTCTCTGGTATGAACATACATATTTATTATTTGACAACTACTGTTATTATTTCTTACAGATACCAGCCTTTTGCTTCATCCTCATATAGTTCTTTGTAAGTGATGAACCCTTCAACTCATAATGGCCACACTTCTAAAATGAATGCGGTCAGCCACAGGTCATGCATGCTTGTGTGTACCTGGGGCAAATATACTAAAAAGTAGACATTCGAGAGGTATCCCTGTGCATGTGGGATACGCCTTTTCATAATACAATGTATCATTTAAATTATGCAAAGAGAGGAATTGAACGTGTCCATGAATAAGACAAGCCTTAAACCATCCACACAAAAATGTAGCCATAGACTCTCATTTATGAAATATTTGAAAGGGAATAGAATTATATTTCAAGCTCTGCTATAATAGCCCCAAACCATATCATTATTTGAATAGATTTTAATGCATAGAAATTGCAAGACTTTATGGTGAAAATAAAGTCTGACTTTTATATTTGTTATTTAGTTTTCCTGTTGGTGAACAGGGGGATACTTCTTCTTGAATGAAAAACTTTACTTTTGAGGACACATCAACATAGTGGCAAAACTGGCAATTTTTAACTTAGAAATCAGCATGAAATCAAACTGTTTATCCCTATTTACAAGGACCTAGTGCCTCATAGTGCCACACTAGCATAATTGTTTTACACTAAGGTGGTGTTAAAGAGGCGATTGCACCTCTTTGTAACCCTTGCGCCACATTATGTAAATTTGGTCCTAAGTCTCTTGGTATGTCTAGATTAGACCTTGACAACTCCCTGCACGCAGCATCCATCTCCTTTCAAAGTAGTCACTGGCAGAAGAAATTTCAACCGCATCTCACCTATTCTGTACGGTCTGGAGTTAACCCCTGTAGAGGGGAAGGTAGTTTAGCATGCATCACGCTCAAAGTCATACGTTATGGAAAATCCCAAATACCCTTCTCAGAAACTAACCATCACTGGTGGGCAATCCTCTGCAATGTCAGGAACAATATTCTCAAAACACCGGATTTCAAGAAGGCAAGAAGAATCCTTATTAAGTGCACCTATTGTGAGCCATTCTATCAGTCACTATGAACATTTCATCCTGTGAGGCTCTGAAAAAGAGCTGAAAAGCATTCTTTTCAGTGGTATTTCGAACTAACACTGTTTTTTTTAAACAAATGTTGGTTGGTCAAATCAGTCATAATAATGTTTGATATTTACTCTAGCATGTGGACGTTGGTGCGGTAAACATCAAACTTGTTATTCCCCAGAAAGTTATAATTCTGTGGCATTTATCACACTCCATAAATTCCGAATTGGCAGAGTTGGATTTAAACTGTTGTGATAAATATCATACTATTTACTAGGCCATTTGTAAGGTGAACACTAGTGTAAATTAGTGCTAAAACGAATGTGCTCTCTTAAAATCTAGTAGGTTTCACCTTAGGGGAGATGGCCCATCCTCAGTCCTCTGCGTCGATGGGGCGCAATACGTTCTGAAACAAAAACATTGATGTACGTCTGCAGGTCTTGAAGTGCATCAGCACTTCTATCATCACAGTCTGCTCATTAATTCCATTGTTTTAGAATTCATAATTTTATCACCTTACAGCGATTACATTGGTTACATGCTTTTTAACCTATACAGCATGCAACTGCTGTGTGCTCGTATACTGATTTTCAGTAGGAAAAAGAAACATTTATCTTAACATCGTGGAACCATAGGATAAAAATAGGTATATTTTATGGTAAAGCTCATTTAAAAGATGTGAAAAGCTTTTAACATCTCATAGCATAACTATTAAAGTAATTTGTGTTCTGCTAATGTGTCACATCTTCCTTCGCCTTTTATACGATGCATGCTTTCAGGGCAACGTAGAGTGGTACACTTTTGTAGACATTATCAGCAATTTTATTAGACCAATTTAGAATTTATTTATGGCATTTGGCTGAGAAATGTTTAACTGATTGGACCTAATCTCAGAAGATTATTTCCAATGTCAGTGAATACATTTTTCACTCGAGAACAGGGAGTCAAAGAAATGTACTAACATTTACATGCAGTCATTAAACATGCAAATGTAGCTTAGAAAGGAATGTCACTTTGCTTATTCCTTCCTCACATTTTATAATATGATAAAGATTTAAAGTGGTTGAAATACAAGTAAAAAATTTGCATACATTAGTTTTACTGGGTACATGTAAAAACGGATTAAACACGCTGAGTACTTGAAAGAAATCCCAATTGAATAACATGCTAGGTCGTCTCGATTCACATTAGATGATAATAATGTGATTTCCTCACTGAAACATCTCAGAAGATATCTCCAAATAATGTGGAGAAACGGCTTAGCCTCCAGACCTGGTGGTCTCTCATTAATAAATAAAAAATCACTTAGTGGTACAAATAATACTCTATTTTGAGACTATTCTGTTTCAAAACCTTAATCCTGCATACATTGAGCACCACTCCGTTTTGATAACGAGGCCTCTTATGTTCTCTTAAGTTCTAAGGGGTCGTATTTCAGTTAGATGGCAATCGTAAACACCCCAATTTCTTGTAGAGGTGCTAAACTCGGAGCATAATCCACTTGTTGATTTTCCTGCACCATTACATTTCAATCATGAAAGTATTTTTTACCCTTGTAGTTTACAGTGAAGGCAGTATTGTACATCTATGTATTCGACCCAATAATTTTACGAATATTAGGACTTTTTCATATGGGGATAAATGGAATAGAATTGTATTCCTTCGAACAGCTGCTACAACATGTGTAAGCGTTACATCATTCTTAAATCATGTCTGGCCCTCAAAGCACACCCACCCGATACTAGCTCTCCTCGCATGAAGTATTCTGCAAGCTGTATACCACTTTGTAGATTATCTGCCCTGACCGTCTATTCCATTAACAGCCAGTTTCACCTTCTGTTTATTATTAACACTAACCCTAGCTTACAAACTAAAAGGCAAATTAAAAAACATAGAGGTGGAATGTCTAGTTTCTATTTTGACAGCAATACATTTAACAGTAGAAAAGGTAGGAGCTCTATATATGACTTTTGTGTCACAGGTGCCAGAATACTGGGGGTTTGTCTAAAGCAGATCTTCACTTTAGCCATTTGCATCAGGAATAGAATTGGTGTTCATGATGTAGGATTGCCTGAATGAAGTCATATATTGGACTATTGACAGAAGAGTCTGGTTTTACCACATTTCCAGACAAGAAACGAGGTTTTGGAATTCCATGAACAAAGTGCTAAAACACAGTATAAAATGGTATTCCTCTAGGGTGACTATAGGTGGTATGTCTGACTATTTTGATGATCAGAAGTTAGCCTTGAAATGAAATGGGTTGCAGGTATTTAATAGGAGATTGTAACTTGCATTGCCAGATTATGGAAAAATCTCGAATTCAGATATCTGTGATGCCACCAAGAGTGGGTTAATGACGCAAATATCTATTTCAGAATATCATGTAACCTAAAAATTGAATCAAAAATGCTACACTACAAAAATATTGTGACCCAGAATATCTGGGGGGTAGAGTACTGTTTTTCAAGTGGCTAATTAAATTTTTGAAAAGGTTGTTGTTTATAATATTGTTGACTTTAACATGGGTGCAGTGCATACTGTGTTTTAATTAATAGCATTTATATCAGTACCTATATAGATTTTAGATATTATTGATATCATTGTTTTAAACTGTTGAAATAGTTTCGAATTTCTAATGTGCAATTTCAATTTTAAGAAATTCAGTAATTTTTAATTTAGTAGCAAATTGGGGTGGTTGTAGGTGGAGAAGTGTGGCACAATGGTTAGAGTGGCAGATCTTGATACAGAGATCTGGTCTGGGTCCAGGGTTCAATTCTTTCCTCAGCAGGTCTCGGGCTCAATTCCTTTGGACCAGATAATTCTCGCCTCAGGTGCCTAATCGAATTAAGGGGTCTAACTCTGGGCAATAACTTGCTCAATCTCCACAACAACCCTGATAGTGCTTGGATGCCTGGCTTTACCCTGGTAGTGGGTACCTCACAGGGAAAAGCCAGGAGGGATTCCACAGCAGTATGCGTACAGGGCCTTGAGACCCTAATGTGTGAGTAGTGTGCTGTACAAGTGCCAAGTTTAAGTTTTAGGACAGTAGGGTGGGAAGTTATATAACTGATAAATTATTGTGTTTAATTTTAATTAATGTGTATGGTAATTTAGAATGTAATTAAGTATGTAAATTAGTTTGATTAATTGTTACTTTAATTATTTATGTGTACTTTGTGATTTCTAATGTGATTATTTTTCAATATAGCTTAATTACTAATTTATTATGTAATAGCAAGTTGCAGTATTTGTAGGGGAAGAGGGTGTGAAGTTTAGTTTATTTGTTTACTTCGATAAATAAAAACCATCACAAATTACAAACATTAATCAATATCAAACCAAATCCAATTAAAACCAAATACAATAAAAATCATTTTTGAGTCAACAAGTTTAACCTAGACCTTAGAAACATCCACTAAAACTTATTCCTCATAATTACATTGTTAACAAACAAATGCTGATGCACATGGGGATCAACCACATAGCTACTCGTTGATCCTCATGTGCAATGCAACATGTGAATATATAATGTGGTTAACATATAAATCATTTGTATTACCAAATTGTGTACATTAGTAACTCAATACAACTCAATTCAGAGGCATTCTAACACAGACATAAGCCATAAATTGCTTGAACGTTATGGGTGCTCTCCACTTAGACATGAATCAAAGATGCCCTACATCAACTTGTTTGCAAAGTACTAAAGTGCCTATGCAAAAATGACCTATGTCCACAGATCAAATCTGGACAAACATACAAAATGTGAATTACCAATTTTTGTTTATTTCCACATATGCATGTTTGTATTGACCAATTCCACTTCTAATACTAGATGAAGTCCTATGTGGGAAGTTCACTGATCCTGGACCTCATGAACTTTAAATTAATGTAATAAGAAGATGAGGCGCTTGAGTAAGACTGTGGGTGTAAGCAGTCATAGGAATGTTTAAGCATCCATGTGTGAGCCCTCCTGGTGAATTGATTTTTGTCTTGAAAGTAAGAAATAACTCTTACTAACGTGTTCACCACTTGCTTTCAAGAAGGACCTGACTCATAAGACTCCCATAACGAAGTAAGCCTTAATGTGCTTAATGCAGAGGACACATAGGCCCTCATTACATCCTCAGTGGTCTTCTTTGAAGACTGGCGAGGCAGCGGGCGCCAGAATACCGCCAGTGCTGGCGGTATTTCTGGCTCCCTATTTCAACTTTTCCACTGGGCCAGCGGACGGTAACAGTGTTACCGTCTGCTGGCCCAGTGGAAAAGTCACATCAACATTCCTGCCGACTCGTAATAGAGCCAGCAGCAATGCTGATGTGCAGCGGGTGGAGTAACACCCGTCGTGCATTTCACTGCCCGAAATTCGGGCAGTGAAACGCGCGATAGGGCTATGCATGGGGGCCCCTGCACTGCCCATGCCAAGTGCATAGGCAGTGCAGGGGCCCAGGGACACCCCATGTCCCCCTTACCGCCAGCCTTTCTATGGTAGTGTTTACCGCCGTGGCCAGGCTGGCGGTCGGGGTCTCATCATCCCCAAGGCAGCGGTGCTTACACCGCTGCCCTGGGGTTTATGACTGCCAAGCGAAAGCCTGGCGGTATAGTGGAGGGGCCGGGGGTATGGCCGTGGCTATTGCACCACGGTCATAATAGCTGGTGGAACACTGCCAGCCTGTTGGCGGTGTTGTCGCCAGCTTACCGCTGGCCTCCAGGGTCGTAATGAAGCCCATAATGTCACAAAAATTATTATATTTGCCAATTCTGTCCCCAAAAGAGAGGCTAGGTAGGGTTCAGGTGCTCAATCTATTTTTTAACAGAATTTAATAAATGTGTCATGGCATGACAAAACTTGACTTACTAGTCCAAACTCCAGGTGAATCTGTGACTGAGTAATATTGGGTTGCACTTTGAAAAGACTTTTAAAGATATTCACTTGACGTGTCTCTAGAAACTTTGAGTTACACCCACACATTGTTTATGTTCCATAGCTAAGGGATGGCATAAATTTAGTCTCAAGTGTGCTGAGAATCGGAAGCAATATTGCCCTCACAAGTTAGACTGCAATGATTTAAATGTGGTTAGGAGAAAGCTTGCTTTTTGTTGTGTTAATACTTGAAAATGTGGGGTGGACTGAAGTCTATCAAAAATTACACCTAAGTATGTGTATGTGCTGGGTATGTCTAAAGTTTCCACCAAATAGTAAGTACAATTATTTTTTTCTTCCTTAGTTTACTAAAAACCACAACATAGTTTTTTTTTATATATATATTTATTTCCAACCCATTCGTTTTGGTATATGCAGCAAAAGTGGAGATCAAACACTGCAGATCTATTCGGGTCCTACTGAGTAAAACTATATCATCAGCATAATGAATACTAGTCAGGGGATTCTGGGCTAAATGCAGTGATTCTACGTTTGCCACATTCAAACTAAAATTGAGGTCTGAAATATATAGATTGAATAAAAGTGCTGTGAGTATGCAGCCCTGTGTTAATCCATCACTTGTATACATTTTTTTGTGTTTTTTGAGCTATCTCCCAATTTCACATTAACCCATGTATTATGGTATAGAAGCTGGATGGCACAAGGTAATGTTGGAGGTATTACCTATTGGCTTAGTTTAGCCCACGCAGCCTGCTGTGAAACCTTACCAAACACAGACTTGAGGTCCACGAAGAAGGCATAAAATGAAGTTTTACTTTGGGGAGAGGCCTCAATAACCATAGAGAGGGCCATGGGGTTTATTGCAGTACCAGTAACGTTTGGAAAAACGGTTTTATTTGTAGGTATCTGGGACCTTATCGAAACCTAGTCCTCAATGCCCTTTAATTAGAGGCTAGAAAATAATTTAGCCTCTATATCAATGAAGGCAATTAGCCTATAATTCACCAGCTCACCTCTTTTGCCGCTTTTATAGCTGGGATGGAGCACGGTACCTCCAAGAACGCAGCATAATATTGCTAGCCTGAAAAAGTTAAATAAAATACACAGGTTGGTTGACATAAACTCAGATCCAGCTTTGCCTAATGTTGGTTGGAAGCCATTTGGGACTGTACCCTATTTGTCTTAGCTTAGCATCTTTAATAACTTGTTGCAGTTGTACTGAGGTATAATTGAGGTGGTCTAGGTCTGAACATTTTGTAAAATTATGTGGCATAAAATCCTCAGGAGTTATTGTGTCATACAGTTTTCTTCTACGTATTTTGTCCATACTAATTCTGCGATGTGTGTGGTACATGTCCTACGATGTCCATAGTTCAAGCCATTTATGAACTTCCACAATGCTTTTGTGTCTCCCTTCCTACATATGTGTTGGATTGCCTTCCACTTATAGTTTGTGTGGCCTGCTTTAGCTTGTATAATGGCTTTCTTATACGTTGACCTTATTATCCTTAGTTTCTTTATCTGTGGTAGTCTAATGGCAATTGGAAGTTTTCTAAAACTCTTATTTTCTTGTTTAATTTATGCTTTCTTCCCTTAAAGGTGTGGAGATTAATTTGTACATCTCATTGTTTAGGGTGCAGACTATTTGTCTCGAGTGGTAGTGAAGCTGTAAATGTATCCAACAACTTTGCACTAAAGGAAGACCAAGCATTCACCATCATCCATGGAAGAGCCTCCCATATTGACTATGTTTGAAAGGACTGCTTGTAATATTAGATAATTAGTCTTTTTAAAGAATAAGCATAGGATTGCATTGGTAAGGCCTTCTCCAGGGTCTTTGAGGAATTGTGTTGCCCCATAGTTTTATGGGACAAAATCACTGGCTGGCCTGAGATCTATTTGAAAACTAATGATCTCATGAAAGTGATTCAAGCTCACCAGACTGTAGTTCCGTAGTGAACAGGATTTTGACATAATTCAGGTAAGGACCGCTGGTTGGTCTTTTTTGTATCACCTATTTATTACATAAAGGTCCAATTGATGCAAAATGTCCAATATGGCTTATCCCTAACTTGTCTTATTTATATTGAGAGGCAGGTTGCAACAGGAGTTTTCATAAATCATTCGAAATGTTTACTTGTTCTGTGTCTGAGCAAGGAGAGAATAGATTGAAGTTAAAATCGCCAGTAAGCAGCCAGCTAGCATTTGGGTAGGTAACATTTAACTCCTAGAGAATTTCTTCCAAGTGTTTTATCATAGACCTTTGTTGTGGTAAATCTTTGTTTATGTAGATGTCAAGAACAATAAGTGAAGCTGAGCCTTAATTGTTCCAATTATGAATGATACCTCCATTTAGCCAGGTTTGTATTAACAGCCAGAACTTCCTTAACCCATCATTTCACAAATGATCTTGTAGGCAAATGGTGATATTCAACAAAGCCAGTAAGTGGAAATGCCTCCTAACACAATGTTTCTTGAAAGGCAAGGATATCAAATGATTGTCAGAATTTTACAACACCTACATCAAGTGACATATTTACTAAACCATTTACATTCCAGGATCATATGTTAAGAACAGTAAACCATTTTTTGATCTCTATTACCTATGATTGACAAGAGCTGATACAAACCAGAACCAATCACCATTGTGAAACCCCAATGTTGACAAATATACAGCTTCTGCCTGTATTAAAGGAGTAGCGTACATTTAGGTTAAAAATTTAAGGGGGTCATTACAACTTTGGCGGGCGGCAACTGCCGCCCGCCAAGCTGTAACCGCCGGGTGGCCGCCAATGCAGCCGCACTCCCACGGTGCCCAGCGGGGATGTGGGCCGCAACATGGGAGCCAGCTCCAAATGGAGCCGGCGGTGTTGTGGCCGTGCGACGGGTGCAGCGCTTTTCACTGTCTGCATAGCAGGGGTCCCCTGCACTGCCCATGCCAGGGGCCCCACGACTCCCCGTACCCCCAGCCTTTTCCTGGCAGTTCTAATTAACATATCTGCTTTGACTTGCAGACTCGTGCCCACGTCACCTAGTGACTTTTAACCTACTTAGCATGCTCTGTCTTAGACCATTTATTTAATTAAATCTTCTATGATGGCTGCCGTGTTTATAGTTAGGCCTTTTTGTTTAGAGTTATGTTATCAGTGTCACCGCACTAAGGCGTCAGCTCATGCAACAAAGACAAACAAACTGTAGGTGCTCACATTAGAAATTACCATCCCAAGCTTGCAGCGTTATCTGTTGTTTTAGGACAACCTACGTCAGGGATCCAAGTAGATCTGTATAAATACATCACACTTTAGACAGATAATCAAAGGTATTCCGACCAGATACCATCGCTGCTATTGATGCTGCACGTCACCTTGACGCTGTCCCGGACTTCGTGTTCTTCTGAAGTCTGAGCTCGAGACCTCATTTAAGGTAACCAGGGTTAGGGGCTCCTTCCAGGGACATAGCATTGGCAGATTAGGATTACCATACCCAGCTCTCCTCTAGGTAGCAGGTTAGGCCTATTATGATAGGGTACACAGACATATGATTCACTTTATGTCTTTCTATGCTAATACAAGATGGTGGGGGTCTTCATAATCATGACCCTCGTCTTTACAATTCTATCTCTTGTACTGTTCATTATCTTAATCATTGCAGCCAATACAATTTACCGCATTGTATTAAATAAAAACTATTGAAACATTACTGCATCTTCATTATTGCCTGTGTTTGGTTGAGAGTTAATATATCTGTGAGAAAGAGGTAATCTCCGTTTAGCCACTCCCTGAGAGCTCGTACTTATGAGTCCATGCGTAAAGGCTGCCACAAATCACCTTTAACTGTTTGGGTTGTTGGTGAGGCACTGCTAGTGAGCCGGAAGGGTTGGGACTACAGTTGCAACTTGTTGTAGAATAGGCATAGTCACCTACAAACATAAGTACTGTCATCCTTAAAACAGCAGTCTTGCCCAGAGCAAAAGTCCAAACTACGACATGGCGCCACCAACGATGGTGTCTAGGCACTAATTTAAGGGTACCCCCATTATCACTGTCTCACAAAACAACAGGCATCCTAAGTACCATTATACGAAGACGTCCGTGGTCTTTGGGAAAATACTCCTCAGCTGAACAGGGAACACCTAATTAGGCTGTATGTTGTTCGAGCTCGAACTTTAAAAATAGGACTTTACTCCCCACTTGGTGTTCCATCTCTTTACCCATTTTTCAATATGGCTAACGCCATGACACTCCTGAAAATGCTAGACAAGCATTAACATTACATATAGTAGCGCATTGCTTAAGAGAAGAGGGCGGGGAAGTCACTTACATAGTAGAAGCTAATGAAGCTTACCAAACAGAAACATTCTATGCCTGGGTCACCTTTCCTGAGGAAGATGCCAGGTCAGCCACTTTTCACAAATGTAGAATTGCTAATGCACCTCAACGGTACCAAGCATACCAGTATCACAAAATACTGCTCACCTATCAAGAGCATCAGAACTGGTTTAAAGGCGCCCTACCACATGTTATACAATGAGTGAGATTAGGTCCTTTAAGTAATGACGGACCAACAGGGCCTATGTTTCCCACATACACACCTCACCCAGATATACAGAATATGCCAGTAGCAGATCTGCAGAACTTATATAATGAAATAGTAACATTATATAGCAGGCTTGTTCAGTTCGTAATGCGGACTTTGAACACAAAAACCAGCTCACCCAGCACAACCAGCACCTGCTGGATATCAATTGACTACTGGGGTTAATCCACAAACAGTACATACTATTATGGGGAGAGTGCCCTAAGAACAGGAGAAAATACCTTATTGGATAGCCCAGAAAACAAATCAGCTGAAAGCTGTGTTTCCCCATATGGGACCACAGGAGAAACATAGAATTCCAACAATGTGCTTGCCCTTTGGGATGGTTACCTCGGTGGATGACTGTGCCACCTGGGGTACAGTCTTTGCTGCAATATATACTACCACACATGGTACTCCGACACTTGCCAATTTACCAGAAGTGTTAAAACAAATTCAGAGCGAGCATGGGGCAGCTCCTGCCCTAGACTTGGGGATGAAATTAATGTGTAATTTTGACACGGTATCTGTTATGATGCATACTGGGTTCTATGCATCATAAGTTCTCGAAGGGGGAGGTTGCAGGGATTCCATCGATGGTGGTTGGCTGGAGTTGGCTGGAGTTGGAAGTGTAGCCAGACGCCAGATTGTGTCTTTGAAAGAATAAACTTAATCCTAAATTTATACGTTTCCTGCAACGTTTATTCACAACAGTATCATCGATAATACTCAGTAACATTAAAGGGGAAGCGGTAGCACAGGCTATACATCAGCGTGTCAAGAAACTCCACATTTGGAACAAGAGAGACAGCTACCAAAAATTATTTCCGATACCTATACTAGTATAGGACAGGATAGTTTGGGAGCCAAGCCAAAGAAATTGGAAGTACACAGTACCACCCCTAAGGAAGTTACTAAACAAACACAAGAGAGTTCAAAAAAGCGCTGTGAGAAGCCAAAACAATTTAAAGAAAGACAGAAGCAGAGAGCAGATTTTCCACATCCAGAGAACTCTGAAAGGAGATATTGTCTCAGAAATAGGGAGAATATTAGAACTCCTGATACATATACTGATTCACATCCCTCTCGTTCCTTTCAGGACGCTCCGGATAGGTGTAGCAATAGAGGGGGCCATCCTGACCGACGTCCTGAATACGTGAAACAAAAGAAAGGCTCACCACAGTCTACAGTCAAGAAAGAAGAGAAGACTTCTCAACAAAAGCCACAGTTTAAAAAGAAAAAGGTGGCAGCAATATCACTTAAAAATGTCAATACACTTGAGAACTTTGCTGAAGAACAAGATATGGGCAGTGACACTGCTAGACAGCGCAGCAGAGGTCACAATGTGTCTCTAGAGTCTGAGAGAACATCTAGATGCGACATCAACTAGCAATTTTGTTGCGGGTGAAACAGCGGACGGGCATGTACTCCTACCAGATAGACTTTATGATCTAAAGATCCAAATTGAGGGAGACGTGTGGTGTGATCTTTTGGGATGAACTTAATTGTGACATCCTATTGGCCGAAAGAGATTGGCCGCCCGAACATTTCCATAAGCTCCCACATGGGAAAATGTCATTTAACCTTGTTTCTCCAGTCTTGTTCCAGTGGCTAAAAAGGAAGCCTACGCTGTCAGTTGGGCTCTAGCACAGGCACCTGCATTATGTCGCAATCATGTAGGTTGGGAAAGGGAGTCTCCGTGTCATATAATACCTATCAGGTCTACACCTCAGCCTCAGCCACAATATCTAGTTAAACATGAGGCAAAAGCTCCAGTGAGGGAGATCCTCACTCAGCTGGAATATCAGGGGGTAATTGAGCCCTGTGCCTCTGCAATGAATAACCCGTTATTCCCAGTTTGAAAGCCAGCCCATTCCTATAGAATAGTCTTAGATTACAGACATTTAAACAGCCGCACCCGTACATATGCTGTACAAAATTCACATAGTACGGCACTAATAAATAACATAGTGCGAAAAAAATATAAAACGACGTTGGATATATCCAATGGGATTTTCTGCCAGAATTTAGTGGAAGAAAGTAGGGACCTGAGTGCATTCTCATTTGGCTCACAGAATGCTTTTGCCGTCTGCCCGAGGGCTATAAGAACAGCACAGGGCTGTTCTCAGCCCGAGTAATGTCAATATTACATGATATTGATCCTGAGGCGTTATCCTATGTGGATGACATTTATCTCACAGACGACGATCTGAACATTCATCTTGTGAGGGTCGGTTGGAAAATGGGTTATTGGTAAGGGCAGGTAGGTACCTACACCTAGCAACAAGCCACTAACCTCCACCTAGGTCCAGTTAGGTCTCAGTAAATTAACCCCAGCTCAACCCTTGGTAGCTTGGCAACGAGCGTCAAGGCTTAACTTAGGAGACAGAGTGTAAAGCATTCAAATATCACAAAACAGTAATCAAATAAAACACAGGAAACAGTTTAAAAATCCAAAACCAATTTATAAAAATAGTTTATATTTTTATCTTTAAAATAACACCAAAACGAATAAAATCCGATAAGGGGAACCGGAGATTTGAATTTTTAAAGAATTATTATTTTTCTAGCGCTTAGAAACAAAAAGCGCCAATCGGGTCATCTGGTTGCACCTCGACCGGGGCAAAGTAAAAGTTTCAGGCTGACCGCGATGGAGCCCTGCTCGGCTACAGGTCGCGGGAGGCCTCGGTTAAAAAGTTACCTTCTGACTTAGTCTTTATTTTGAAGATTTTCTTCAGCGGGACGAACCTGCCAGTCCTATCCGACCTCCTGGAGCCCTTCTCCGGATACGCGATGCTGGATTCCTCGGTGGAGATTTTTACCTGCGGACTTAGTTGTTTTTTCGAGGTGAAAATCCTTCGACCGGGGTAAACCTGGATCTTGATCCGACGTCCATGGAGCCCTTCTCGGATACGATGGCTGGGAGGTCCCGGTCAACTTTTTACCTTCGGACTTAGGCCCTCATTCTGACCTTGGCGGTCGGCGGAGAGGCGGCGGTCGGACCGCGAACAGACCGGTGGTCAAAAAAATGGCATTCTGACCGCGGCGGTCACCGCCGCGATCGACCGCCACTTCCCCACTCCGACAGCCACGGCGGTCATGACCGACGGGCTGGAGTCTGCGCACTCCGGTCCGGCGGTCGACCCAAGACCGCCAACGGTATCATGACCCTGCTTACCGCCGCGGTTTCTGGCGGTCGGGAACCGCCATGCGAACCATGGCGGTAGGCAATATCGGGGCCAGGGAATTCCTTCCCTGGCACTGATAGGGGTCTCCCCCACCCCCCACTGCCCCCCCGAGTCCTCCCCCCACACCCTCCACCCCCCTGCCACCCCCCAGAGGTGGTACGAACCCCCTCCCCACCCCGACATGCACATACACGCACCCCGACATGCACACACCCCCAACATGCACATATACACACCCCCTACACACACACATACACAACGGGGACACATACCCGCACACATACATGCCGACATGCGCACCCGCCGAACTACACACATTGCCCATAGGCACAGCAGCACTCCCCGCCCACATGCACGCACTCACACACCCCCTCTACACACTCACACGCACACCCCCATGCACGCACACATCACACAACACCCCCCCACCCCCTCCCCTCACGGACGATCAACTTACCTTGTGCGTTGGTCCTCCGGGAGGCGACAGGAGCCATGGGGAGGTGACCGCCAACAGAAGACCGCCAACAGAAGACCGCCACACAGAAATATGGGTCGTAATTCTGTGGGCGGTGTTCTGCTGGAGTGGCGGTGGAGGTTGACCAGTCTCCACTTTCCTGCCGACCGCCAGTGTGGCTGCTGGCGGTTTTCCGGCGGAACGCTCCCAGCGGTCGGAATGCGCACAGCGGCATACCGCCGCGGTCGGCGGTCTTCACCGCGGCGGTAACTCGGCGGTCTTGCGAAAAGACCGCCAAGGTCAGAATGACCCCCTTAGTCTCTTTTTCGGAGATTTTTCTTTACCGGGACAAACCACCAAATCAGGCCGGGTTGCGGTTGAGGCAAGCCGGCTAGAATTTCCGCGGCGGGTCGGTCCCTCTCTGGAGCTTTTTTACAAAAATTCTCAAATCTTCTCCAAACTTCTGGGGCTTCACCCAGATGTTCTTTTAAGGTTCTTTTGGGGTCCACAGCTCACCCCAAGGGTCCAGAAGTTCTGAGATGGTCCTTGGGGGGTGCGGACTTCAACTCCCAGAATGCACCTAGCGCAAACTCCTTTTTGGCCACTGGACAGTGGTCAGCTGGTCACTTTTCAGGAGTTGGTGCAGGGGGACTCTGGATAGCAATTTTTCACCTGTAGCAAACAGGGAGTCCCTCCTTGAACCAGTTGAAGCCAGGCAAAGTCCTTCTTGTGGTGAAGCCCAAGTGTGCAGCTGGTGCAGTCCTTCTGAGTGCAGGTTCCAGGTGCAGGCCAGGGGTCCAGCAGGGCAGTCCTTCTTCTCCTTTAGTTCTTTTCTTCTTGAAATCTGGCGGGGATCTGAGGTGTGGGTGCAGGTCTGCCAGTTTTATCCTTGCTCCTGGGTGAAACGCAGGGGGGTCCTGGTTCTCCAATCAGGTACAGGGTCGTCCCCCTGTGATGACCACTTCCTGGGAAGTGTGGCAAAAATCCATCCCAGAAGGCAACATTCTCTAAAAATCCAACATGGCTGAATCTGATTTTTGGAAGTTACATCTGGCTGAGCCCACCCACTGGTGTGGCTAAAAATCATAAACACACCCCTCTCCTGCCCTCTCCTAATCTAATCAAGGGGGCACCTAGTTGTCTGGGGTTGCAGGATGTGGGGGTGTTGCTGGTTGCTCCAAATGTCCTTCTCTGCCTTTGAAGACCAGTTTGGTAGCCCTCCCCCTTCCTGCCTCACCATCTGCTGAGGGGAGATTCTCTCCCACAGGCACATTCCTTTGTGTGAAGCCAGGCCACTTCACACCTCATCAAGGCAGCTTGGCTAAGCTGCTGCAGGCTGGCCAATCAGAGCACAGCAGCAAAAACAACGCAGGGCTGAAATTGGCAACTTTTTAGGTAAAGTCTAAAACTTTTTACCTGAACAAGTTATATTAAATCCAACAACTGGAAGTTGTGGGATTTATTACAACAATTAATTTGATACCAAATCCTTGGTATGCAACATTTAAGGAGACTTTAAAATTTAAAATAAAGTCTCCCCATTCTAGCCTATGAAGGCCATTTACTACAATGAGGGAAAAACAAATGTGGCTGTTTTTACCTCACCAGGGCTTATAAAACTATTTTTATAAAGTCCCTGCTTATAGTTACATGGCACCCAGCCCTATGGGCACATAGGGCACACCTTAGGGGTGACTTATATGTAAAAATAAGGTAGTTTAAGACTTTGGAACTACTTTTAATTCCAAAGTCGAATTTGCATATAACTTTATTTTAAAAGCAGCCAGCAAGGCAGGCCTGCCTTTAAAATGACACTGGGCACCTCAGCAGTGCACCTATGGGTGCACTACCTATGCTGTGGTCCCTAAACCTACATGCCCTACCATATACTAGGGACTTATAGGTAGGTTAACTTAGCCAATTATAATTAGCCTAATTTGCATATCCATTTTACACAGAGCACAGGCACTGGGACTGGTTAGCAGTACCCAGGGCACCATCAGAGTCAGGAAAACACCAGCAAAAAGTGGAAAATGGGGGCAAAAAGTTAGGGGGCCTCTGCAATCAGCCCTGTTTTCTCACAGGGTCGATCACATAATTTTGGGGTTTGCAGAAGTCAGTTATAAATTCAACTTTAAGAAAAGTAAGATCACCTTTCTCAGTGTACTGTTCCTGGGATATGAGCTATCAAATGAAGGAAAGAGCCTGGCCCCACACTTCCTAGAAAAATTTGCACGACTGCACCCACCAAATACGCTAAGGAAACTACACCTTTAATTTTGGCAGAACATACATTTCTGACTATGCACAATGCATTAAGCCACTATAGGACTTAATACGTATAGATTTTTCTAGCCGACACTGGACAATTGAACATACAATCATCCTTAGGGATTTGCAACAGGACATTCTAGAAGCCAAACACTTACACACCCGTGACAACAAGAGAAATTTGGTCACCAGAATAATTGCTGGTGCCCTTGGGTTCACGTATGTCACCTTCAATGAGGATGATATGGTGCCCATAGCATATAAATCTCATTTATACTCTAATGCAGAGCAACGCTTTGAGCCCATAGAAAAAATTCTAACTGCAGTTCAGATGGCTGTCATAAAAGAGAGACCACTTGCCCAGGGAAAACACATCATTGTCGTTACCCTGGTGCCAGCACTAGAGGCTGGCACCAAAGCGAGCGTTCCTAACGCTAAAGCATTACACCCCCCGTTGGATTCAGTGGGCATCATCTCTGACAGCTACTGATGTAGATTATATTTTTTATCCGAAACTTCAGACACAAGAGTTTCTACAATATGAACAAGAGTGCCCGCTTTGCTACATCTTTTACCTTTAGACAACTATGATACTGTCATTTATACTGATGGTTCAGCCCAACCAGCTGTAGGTACCAAACATCAATACTCAGCTGCTTGTGCAGCCGTGAGTGGAGTGATGAAGGATGGAATTTTCCACCATCACAATACCTACACGCAGACCCTCAGGGACTGCACAGCTCAGTTGGCTGAACTTAAAGCCCTTTTCTTAGCGCTAGAAAGAACTGAGACAGGAAGACTGACTTTGATAGTCTGTGATTCACATTACTGTGTTCAGTCTTACAATGATTATCTTAATCATTGGAAACTGAATGGGTTCAGAGATTCTAAAGGGAACACCATAAAACACAATACATTGTGGGGCAGGGTGGCTGATCTTAAGGAGAAGCTACTGTGTGTCCATGTAGTATATACATTGGGCCACCAGCGCGTAGGAGTACACGTTATCGGTAATACTTTGGCTGCCAAAGCAGCCAAACCCGCAGTAGCTACGGCTTCTGTGGCTGCAGTGACTCGTTCCCACACAAGATTGGATAATGAAATAATGACTGCAGTGAAAGCTTCAGCTGAAGGCAAGTCTCTCCCGAAAGGATACCCTACAAAATATTCATACCATTTCAGTGCACAGAATGTCGCTTATGCAACACTTCCTGGGGTTGGAGATCGAGCAATCCCCAACAAAGACCAGAGATTAGATCTAGTAAAAGCAGCGCATGAGGGTGTCGCTTCTGCTCATGCTGGTATTTCGGCCATGGTAACACTCCTACAGAGAAGATTCTGGTGGCCGGGTCTATACAAACAGACAGAGCAATATGTCCTTTGTTGTGACATCTGCCAGCAAATAAAGGGCTCTAATGTAAAAAAAATGCCCACCACAGACATCCCTCGTAGTGTCCCGTAGGCCATTACAATGTTTGTACCTGGACCACTGCTGTCCACTCCGACCTGATGGTGCATACAAATACATTCTAGTCGCTGTAGATTCTTGTTCTAGATTCCTGTGGGTATAGCTGCAGCGGTCGGCTGACGCTCAAACTGTTATCAAAAATGTGCTGATCTTTATCGGTACATATGTGGTTGCAGCATTCCACTCGGACCAGGGACCTGCATTTGCCTCTAAGGCATTCAGGGACACCATGGTTACGATGGGTGTTGAACTCCATTACTCCTCACCCTACCATCCAGAGGGAAATTCGATCGTGGAGAGGCGGAACCATGATCTAAAGCAGTCCTTAAAAGCTAGAGTATTAGGTTCTTGCTGCAGCTGGCTTCATCACCTATATGGGGTCCAGAGAACACTGAATAATCTGCCAAGACGATCCTTGGGGGGGACGAACTCCCTATGAGGTTCTCTTTGGGATACCTATGTATGTCCCAGATCTTGATGGTTCTGGTATGGTGGCAGCAGACACACCTTTTGACATAAATGAACGTCTCACTGTTTTACAGGAGCTTCAACAATTTTGAGATGAAAAATCATCCACCAGTGCTGCCACCTTATGAATAAGGGATATTTCAACAACTTCCACTGGCTGGATTCCTACAGTTGGGGATCTGGTTCATGAAAAGATTGCTGTAAAGAAGGAATTTGGTCCATCCTACAGAGCACCAGTCTCAGTCTTGAGAATACAAGGTACCACAACTGTAGGTTTACCACCGTTGCCTGGTTCCTGAGGAAACAGTTTTTTTCAATTGACAATATCAAACTACACCATGTGGCTGATCCTACACAGTAGACCCAGAGGTCCCTTGGGTGGTACCCGATACCCTCTCACTACCCAACAGGACATTCCTCTTCAGAATAGAGTGACGAACTATGGACTATGTTACAATGTCCAACAATGCTATAAGCTCCTCCTCGACCAATGGGAGAACGGAGAATGAGCTCTTGCTGGTTCCAGTCAACACTTCCACGGCAACATCTGGTCAAGAGTTGGCTGTTTTACACACCAATTAAACACAGACTGATGGCACAATTTACTATGAGCCCCCACGAGAAGTCAACACATGTACAAGTACTGAACTTGCTCCTGTTTTTGCAGAGACTGGCTCTGGCTACTTCGTCGACATTGATTACTTTTCTCCAGACTCATCCACTCATACAATTGAAAATGATTCAAAGACATGCAAGCTATATCAGTGGCTTAAAAAGAACTACTTGATATATCCTTGGAACTATTTTTGGTTCTGCCTAACATTTATTACCTTTTTTTATGATTGGTTTCGTGGCTGTTTTTTTTCTTGCTTATAAATGGTCATTACATCCCTGAGCATGCTATGGAAGCACCAATAGATGAAGTTTTAACTCCACGTCATTCCTCACACAAGGTCTGCAGAGACTTGTCCCCGGTGAACATTTCAGCTGTGCCCATTTCTTATGGGATGGCACGGGACAAAGTTCTTTTGAAATATACGGGCCTACTGAGGTCATTCAAATTCCATATGTATTCAAAACATCCATGACAGATGTTATCACACCCGGTGTTGTTTCTGATGATTGGCATGTCCAGACAGTTGATAAAATGTTGACAGAAATGAAGGACTATTCATTATTTGAAAGTGATGATGTATATGTAAATACAATGAAATGTTCTGCTACAATAATTGGGGACATTACTACCTGCACCGTGCAACTAGACATAGACCTGTACTTAATTACACACAATGGGAAAATTGTTCAACACCACCAGTGGGGAGTCCAAAAAGCTATTTAGAAAAATTCACTTATTTTTCTAGGTATGACACAAGAAATTCAGAGTCATATGTTTTTCAAATTGCCTCCTTCAAACATTAGGAAACTTTTGCTAACAGATACAAAACTGATATATTCAGATGCCTTTGTTTCCCGACTTACCATTGAAGGTTACGACCACTGGAAGAACAATATTGATATAAAGAGTGTATGGGGGATACAAAATTGGCAAATACAGGGTACGGAAGCCTTGTTCAGAGCATGTCTGATTCCTGTACAAATGATTTTTTTAAATGACACTGTTCAACAGACGTCCTGCCTTGGGTTAGCAAAAATAAAATAAATTAACACACCCAGTATCCCCACACTGGCTAAATTCAATGGTTGGCAATTATTTTTGAATAACACCGAAGAAGAGCTAGATGCAAAGGTTCAGGCTGGTACCTATAATTCTTCACTTTCCAGTCCCGGCGGGTGGTTAGTTTGGCCAATAGACACCAATGCATGTCAGGCTCGCTTTTTAAATTCCTCAGGGGGTTTTAAGATTAGCTGGCCAGATCCTCGCTTCATCTCAGGTCAACACACGGGGATAGTCACTACCTACAGTGTGGGTAAACTGTGCATTAGCCGAAGTTAAAGAACACCTGAACACACTTTCTGAAAATATAGACTTGCAGGACTTCCTGTTAGGTCCTAGGAAACAGGGCTCTAAAAGATTTGTATATGCGATGAGTAATGAGATATGGAAACTTTCTCAGCTAGAAGCCGCTGCACGTTTAATGCAGATAGATAAGGAAAAGTTAGAAAGAACTTTGGCGGTTGTCGATAATGGCGTGAACACCCTGTCCAACAGAATTTATTCACTCACAAATATGCTGTCATCTACGATTGCTATTATTCAGTCAGACATGTCCCGTTTATACCATGGACAAAGTCAGCTGCGTTCTATTATGCAGCTTGGTTGGACGTTGCAAACATTGAAAAATGGCCGTATTCCATTGAGATACCTTAATGGTAGTGAACTGTTCGCTGCTTTTAATATCTCTGAGAAACAACAGACAATGGCTAAAAGGTAAGTGAGTTTCACCATACTTCATATAGAAAAGTTGGAAAAGTTGGAAAAGTTGCCTTTTACGATTGCAGAGAGTCCTTCGACTTTCTGGCTCATACATGGCATTATTAATCTACCCATATCCACCTTTCGTATTTCAAAGTGCTTGAAACATCTTGCCATGGGAAGGTATGAGCATTTGGGTGATAGCTATAATAAGGAGTAGTGGGGACTACCTTTTGATTATACATGTCTGAACGGCGAAACAAAAGTCTTTCTTAGCGGAAGTGACTGTGAGACTACTGTTAGTCATTCTATGATCTGCAAGCAGGTGTCCCTTCACGGCCACTGTAATGCAGGGGTCAAGAACTTGGCTTGTTTTCTGAAGGGTACTCCCATCTCTTTGATACGACCAGCGTTTCATGTACTTACCAATGGCAGTTACGTGGTGCTGAGCGATCAAAGCTGTTGCGGTATGCGACCGGGCATTGCCTACACAATTTCGGTCTAAGGTTGTTACTTGTTGTGGACATGTTTTATTTTCCCCTACACAAGAGATAAAGGTATCAGAAATGTAGCCTCACATTGATACTATTATTGTGAATTATGACAAGTTGAGTAGACTAAAGGCACTACTGTTTCAGAAACAGGTCGCGTTGACATCCGCTAGAGAGACGTATGCGCTACAGATTGCGAGATCATCAGCCGAGATACAATCCCTATTAAATATCAACTTCCCCAAGCACTTTGTGAGCTGGTATCCAGAATATTCAATGCCTCGAGCACTACTGGGTTTGTCCACTTCTTTAAGGCTGCCAGGTCTGGATTTGTGTCTGTCTTCGGAGTCATCCCGTCGGCCATCCATTCACTCTTTTTAAGTGTGTTTGGTGGCTTTCCTATAATTTTGGCATTATTTGGTGGAATACTACTGCTGTTTTTTCTGATTTGCAGTGGTTGTCTCTTTACAGCTACACGGAGCGATGGAGCCACTGCCACCAGCACAACTGTGCCGTGAACGCATGGTTCAGATCTTCGATGCTTCCTTGCTGGAGGAACTAGAGTGGAATTGATCAATGTCATTTCGACCACTCCTCTGGTGCGTGGAGCCGGACTTTCACTGCGTATGGTGCTTCTTCAAACATTTGCCAACTGTGTGTCTTGCCGTCCTGCCACTATCTCCTGTGGACCCAGAACTGCTGATGTCCTCGATGAGGGTTTATACACGGTCTTGCCCCATGAGACTAAGGCTGATCCGCAAGGCCACTTATGAACACTCAGTGTTGATTCTACCATCTACGGACAATGGCACTGACGCAGGTGGACCCGCACATGAGACTATTGCACACTTTTGCTCCGTGAATCCATCCGTCAAGTGATCGATCGCACATCAGACGATTTGGCCTCATTTTTTTATAACTTTTTGCAAGGTGACTTCGAAGCTAGTCTTCAAGATCATGACTATAGTTCCGCACCACAATGATTTAGTTTGGCCTGCTGTGCTTGTCATGATTGATTTTAAGTCTCTTTAGTATGCTTTAAACGTTCAATTTTAACTATGTTTTTAACATTTGTTTTCATGCTTCACTTTTAGTTCAGAGTAGCTTTTTTAGTTTTTGGATTACCTCACCTTTGGTGGCGGCCAGTACTGGCATCATACTTTTCACCGCAATGGGGAGGGTGTAGTGAATCCTAGTGTGTTTTAATGGGATAACGGGAGTTATCTTAGCCTTTGGCTTGCAGACTCGTGCCCCGTCACCTAGTGACTTTTAACCTACTTATCTTGCTCTGTCTTGGACTATTTATTTAATTAAATCTTCTAAGATGGCTGCCTTGTTTATAGTTAGGCCTTTTTGTTTAGAGTAATATTATCAGTGTCACTGCACTAAGGCGTCAACTCATGCAACAAAGACAAACAAACTGTAGGTGCTCACATTAGAAATTACCGTCCCAAGCATGCAGCGTTATCTATTGTTTTGGAACAACCTACGTCAGGGGTCCAAGTAGATCTGTATAAATACATCACACTTTAGACAGATAATCAGAGGTATTCCGACCAGATACCATCACTGCTATCGATGCTGCATGTCGCCTTGACGCTGACCCTAACTTCATGTTCTTCCGAAGTCTGAGCACGAGACCTCATTCAAGGTAACCAGGGTTGGGGGCTCCTTCCAGGGACATGGCATAGGCAGATTACGTTTCACATACCCAGCTCTCCTCTAGGTACAAGGTTAGGCCTATTATGATAGGGTACACAGACATATGATTCACTTTATGTCTTTCTATGCTAATACTTTGGGCTATGCTAATGCTGGGGGTCTTCATAATCATGACCCTCGTCTTTACAATTCTATCTCTTGTACTGTTCATTATCTTAATCATTGCAGCCAATACAATTTACTGCATTGTATTAAATAAAAACTATTGAAATATTACTGCTTTTTCGTTATTGCCTGTGTTTGGTTGAGACATAATATATCTGTGAGAAAGAGGTAATCTCCGTTTAACCACAGCACTCCCTGAGATGTCATACTTCTCAGTCCATGCGTAAAGGCTGCCACAAATCACCTTTAACTGTTTGGATTGTCAGTGAGGTACTGATAGTGAGCCGGAAGGGTTAGGACTACAGTTGCAACTTGTTGTAGGATAGGCATAGTCACCTACAAACATAAGTGCTGTCATCCTTAAACCAGCAGTCTTGCCCAGAGCAAGAGTCCAAACTACGACAAAGTTTTGTGGCTTGTCCTCCTACTTTCCAACTCACACAAAACTAATGCAAATTATTGCGAGCACTAACCAAAACCCAATATCCAACACAAACCTGCTGGTTTACTACAGGAAGGTACACCATCGCTTCAGAGACCTTATGGATTTTCACTTAATGGCCCTTCTTGCTCATTCCTCTTTCTCAGTCTCCCACATTCGCAAGTAAAATTCAAACCGTAAATTTGACTCTCAACTGATCAATGGGTCTGCCCTGGTGCACATAGAACTCGCCAAATCTCAGTCGAAAATTGCCCTTATTCCCTTAACTTACACACCGACACCGACTTGTTGACCACGCCCGACCAACCTACTAAACCAGACAGATTACAACATATAACAAAGTGTCTCATACACTTGTCAATATACTCCAGAGTCTTAGACCATGCAGGGTCCGTTCATCACCAACAACCTGGTGTTCCATTTTTTAGCACAAAGCGCCACAAACATATGAAGTACGGCGACTTCCCTACTTTCATACTGCGGAGTACGCACACTCCTACTAAACTTTACCTGGAGTACGCAGACTCTCTACTTCCCTCACATATGTCACAATTCACCTGCAATTTGCATAAGCCTTTGCAAGCTCAACCTACCACTCTCATACTATCACTGGAACGCTGAGAACATACCCAACTTTATTAGCGGGATTCAGGATCTGGGAACGTCATTTCTGGGCATAAGGGGACATCATCCTTGCCATAATTGCCATTACGAAAAACTAAATCCAAATCACAGTAATAATGAACGACTAACCCTAATATTAAACAACCACCATAACCATCAGTCACCACATAACTTGTCTCCAAGGAAACTAACCATCAAGCTGCTACAAAAAAACTGCTAGCGTGCCTGGTCCTTAGTAAGTAAACTTACAAGGGGACGCATATAGGTCGATTAACCTTTTGATTCACATGGAGTATCCTAGTCATATAGTAACCGATGTCCATCAACAATCAATACACAAATCAATAATCATTAAGCAAGTGATTAATCAGCAATTAATAGCTTCAAACATTTCATGAAGAACCACAACTCAATATACGTTTTAACAATTTTATTTCCCTATTGGTTACAATACTAAGGGCCTGATTACAACTTTGGAGGAGGTGTTAATCCGTCCCAAATGTGACAGATATACCACCAGCCGTATTACGAGTTCCAGCGGATATAATGGGCTCGTAATACGGCTGGTGGTAATTCCGTCACTTTACCGTCCCTTTTGGGACGGATTAACACCTCCTCCAAAGTTGTAATCAGGCCCTAAGTCATGAGGATAAGCCAAACTTGTATTCAATCAACTCTAGATTAGTTCATTAGTGACCACAATAACATAATCTAATCAGAATTTGAGAAAACATACATTCTAAAGCTTCAACATAAACAAGCAAAGATGAAAATGTCAACATTGGTAGCAGAGTTCTGCAAATCAGTCTGTCAATCATTTGTCACTGTATATGTCAACGTCTCAGAATAGGAACCTTACCTAACCCAGGTTAGCATTAGCATGTGGGACTTCATGCGTAAACAATTTAGAACATGAATTTGGAAAAGCATCTAACTAAGAGAAAACTATATGGAAACAGCACAGTTGGTACCTTCCAAGAAAAGGCACAAAAGGTAAATTAGTCACATTGTCATAGCTACCTATCCACAGTATGGATCAGCAGCAAAGTCAGTCTTCATGTTCAAGTCATCAATTGATCAGCATCGCATCAGGCTCTCAAGAGCATGAGCCCAATGGCAGAATCTCGAATCTCTTCTTCCCAATATCGCATCAATTTCGGAATAAGGTCTGAAGATTTTTCCCTCTGTCACGTCATTATATCATAGTTACCCAGACTATCCCCCAATTCCTAATTGGTCAGTTAATCACCAGTTATGACTCTACCCAATAATATTAATTTTCCAAATCTATGAATTCTAATATTATACAGTTCTCAGGGTTTCGATTGGGTCATTGTACGATCTCCTCATCATCCGGCTCGTCAGGTATCGAAAATGTTGCATCTCCTTCGACAGTCAGTATCTCCATTGTTCAAGTCCTGGGAAAGTACATCCCGTCTGCTTTACACAGTGCTTGATACATTTTTGATTCCATCATCTCCTGTCCGTTGGTTCATCGCAGCGAATTCTAACTAAGCAGACTTTATTAAGCAACGAGCGGTTCATGGTCTGTTCAGCACATTAGCTTCTTTACATTCCGTTATTATTCAGCTTCTGTATGAGGCCTAGCAAACCTAGGCCACAACTATGGCTAAGTTAGCTCTGCAATATAATGCAAAACATATGTTATATATCTTAATATGACATATTGCTACATCATTATTATGCATCTTCAACACTTCACATATGTTAGTCACGTTTTAGTATCATTCGTGAATCTTGGTGACCACTCTCCGTGGGCACATTTTCAAACGGGCACATTAATTTTCTATGTTATTTATTTCTACATTTTTCTTATTATTCAAAATGCATAAACACATTAACATTTCTAATTAACATATCTGCTTCAGCATTGCGCACACTGGGAACCCAAAGTAGTGCCTGTTCTTCCTGTGGACGATGCTGCAGCAGAGTCGTGGGTTTCCTCAACGCCTTGTGAAGACAGGGCTTTGAAACTCCCGCTGAAAGCTTCTTCTGCCACAAGAGTTGTATTTTGCTAGGAGGTGGAATGTGTGGAGAGTTTCATTCAAACAGGTGAGCTCCCTTTTATTACATCAGTGGCAACTTTTTCCGCATGGAATGAAGCTGTGAATCTTATTTGAGAGCCTCCCTGCACTGCTGAGTCTGCAAGGTGTAAGGTTCACCTGTCTCTATGTTTGGGACCATGAGAATCCCACTCTGATAGGAGGGAGGTCTCTGGGGCAGATCAGATCTGTGAATCTGCAACTACTGCAGGGCATAAATCTGCACTTTCTACTGGTTCGACAACTGAACATTCCATTCTGCAGCAGAAGTGTATGTATGTTTATGTTTCACTCAGTTCTTGGCACTGCCAATGAGTTCAAGTCCGGACCATTTTTATATCTCATTTTATTCTATGAGCACAGTTGTAAACATATGTGCATTGTGCACTGCCATTGTAGATACTTTGCAGGAGCAGTACTCATGCATCTTACGTCTTATAGTTATGGGCAACGTTATCTAGCTTTGTATCGATATTCACAAAGTGTGAAGCAATAGTGTGCAATAAATCTACCTGTACTTATCTGATTGGAAATTTAAAGATTTAGCTGTGGTGTTAAGGGCTGTCAAAATATATGGCCATACCAAAGATTGCCCCTGCATGTCTAAGTACACTGTTGCATATGCCCTATCTGTCATATTTTTACTGTGCTCCAAAAACATAGGTTTTATTGGCAATGAACTGCTGGACTTTTTTGAAAGGGAAAATTGATCTTCGAGGGCCATAAGAACTGACACATCAGAAATATGCAGATTTTCATTAATGATGACTTGGGTGTCCCTTATTGGAGATTCTATTAGGTCTTGCAAAGCCTTCTCTGATATTGTTGTTTTAGGGAGGCCCTCACCAAGGTCCTTATCAATAGGATTAGCAATCCGAAAACTTTTGTCCTCAAGGGATTGGATTGAATGTGGATTACATACTGGGATTTTTTTGCGCTTGCCAGTGCTGGAAACCCCTGGTAGTACAATGCTTGGGAGGATGTGCTTGAGGAGTTTGTTCTTATACTTACCAGGGAACCTTCATAACCAACAAAGAAGTCTACATTAGCTGTGTTTGTTCATCTTCAGTTTCTATATTTAAAGTGCTATTTCAGAGCATTCTTGCCGGAACCTCATAATGTTCCTTTTGAGAGAAAGGGATACTGGGAGGGTTTATAGTCACAGACACAGTCAGAATATTATTCACCTCTTCATAAAACTGGGCCACCTGACCAACCATGAACATTTCCCCGATCTCTACCACAACTTAATAAAGCCTTTCACACACCACTGCATCACCACAGCCTCTCCAAGACCCACCCCAAGGCTTCAGCGACCAGGCACAGTTTTTGGAGGCTGTGCTGCGCTCATACTGCCGGGGAAGCCTCGGTGTGGCCTGAGCACCCAGAGGTCCCAGAGGTGAGACCATGAAAATGTCCAGAAATTACTTGTGTTAAACCTGACAGCTATGGGGTGGTCCTTCCTCCAAATGTTTGCCTGCCTTCCTCCATTTCTGACTGTGTTTTTGCTGGTTTTTGGACTCTGTGCACTTTCCCATTTCAAATCAGTGGTAAAGTGCCTGTGTTCTCTTCCGACAACATGGTAACATTGGCTAATATCCACTTGGCATGTTTAACTTACTTACAAGTCCCTAGTTAAAGTGCACTACATTTGCCCATGGCCTGTAAATTAAATACTACTATCTGTGGTGCTGATGCCTGTGCTGCCTGGGACTCCCTGTACCACAAGTCTTCAGTGGAGAAAGGAGGGGATTCTGCTGCCAATTGCCTCGTGTGCTGAAAAGCGCCCTCCATCTATCGGGGTGCAGGACATTTGCTAGTTGTGTTGTTGGTGTCTGGGACTCCCTGTTCCACATGTGTTCAGTGGAGAAATGAAGGGCTGCTGCTGCTAATTCCCCTGCTACGAGCACTGAAAAGCACCGCCCAGCTACCGAGGCATGGGACACAAGCAGGATGCGTCTTGGCTCATGCCTGGGTGAAGACCGGGCCAAAGCAGGGACTGTCTTCACCCGTCAACATCCATAGGAGGCTGGTCCAGGCCACCCTTCTGGCAACCACCAAAGCAGGTACTGCGTGCCTTTCTTCTTCTTGTCTGTCTGACTGATTGCACACCAGTACCTTATTTCTCTTCAACCCTGTGTGGTCATGGGGAAACAGAAGCCACCCGCAAGTTCCCTTAAGCCTTATATCCCCACTTCCTTAGATGGCTTTTTGAAACTCACTGTTGGAGTAATTATTAAAGAGATGGAACTAGCTGAACAGTGTCTATCTCTTTATTCCCCTAACTCATAGCCTCACCTGCTGAGCTGTCCCCCATCTCTACTTTAGCAGAGCCATGGCAGGTGATTGGCCGCTGCAGTCTGGCACCTTGGGTAGTTCCCAGCCTGAACCTGAATCTTCATTTTCTTTCAGGCCCCTTAAGTCCACAGCTCCTTTGGAACCAGCAGTGTTGGTGGCCCCCAATAAAGTGAGACAGCTTCAGGAAAAAGGAAGAGGGTAGAGGTAAGCAGTATATCAAAGCACCCATGTGTGAACACTTCCAGATCACCAAGGGGAACTGTTGAGTGTGACAAGGAAACAGGCAGACTGGAAACTTTATTAGATACCTTTTATGACAAGCTTAATGCTGCTTTGGAAGTCAAACTGAAACTGTTCTGTGTACGGCTGGCTGCAAATGAACTCAAGCTTGACAACTGAACTTGAACTATGCATTCCTTGGATGTCTCTCTCCTAAATCCCACATCTGCTCTCTCTTCTTTGACCACTGCTCTTGTGGCAGCTATGGCCATGATTCAGGGGAGGGTCAACAGCTGTGTTAACTCCATGACTGTAATGCCCAGACAATTTAGGGTACTCCTAAAGCCATTCCCATTAGAGGGGAGAGTGTGCCTCTCTCCTCTAGTTCTGTTACCATCAGTTGACCCCCCAAAGCTACACCCTATGTTGTTTTTTGGGCAATGGGCCCCCCGAAAGCTGGTAATGTAGAACGTCATGACCAGTTGAAGGATAAGGTAATCCACTGGGTGGGTTTGCACTGTTGTTTGGGGGCTTGTGTGGGTGGTTGGCTTCATCTGGTAAGAAGGGTAAATTGGATATGTAAGGTCCTGAAAACTCTTGGAGGGGATTGTGTGATTGGTAACTTTAACAGGCCTCTTGCCGTTGGCAGTTTATTTGCCTCTATTGGACATTCGAAAAGTGGAAGCCCTTTGATCTCTAGTGTAGCACTCCCCTTGGGCTTTTTTTACAGACTTCTTATAGTGGACCTATCTTCACAAGCCCCATGGGCACAGGATATATGCCAAAAATCTTGGGAGAGGACTAGCCAGTTTGCAGTCCAAGTCCCAATGGACACATCTAATAGAAATGCCCTTTTGGCCTCTCTTAATGCCTGCAATTGCCTTGTTGAGTGAGATTCTTCAAGGGTATTACAGAGATGTCTCGTGGGCACTGCATTGCAAGTTCCTCAAGACCCAACCCCGAGGTACTTGACCTGATCAGCTGGAACTTTGCTGGGCTTGCATCCAAGGTTGAAGATCCTACCTTGCTGCACTTCATTAGTGGCTTTGGGGTGATTTGCCTACAAGAAATCTGGGCTACATCAAACCAGTATTTTCTTGAGGGGTACAAGATCTTCTTTGGCCACGCCACCAAATCTCGAACTGACATACTAAAAGGGGGGCTGATTGTCTTTGCTACTTTGGCAGTAAAGTGAAGTCTGTAGGTTTTTCCATCTGGAACTTCAACTCTTCAGGCGTTACCATTTTCCATGGCCAGTTCTCCCAAGTTGTTGCTTTTGAACTTTTATAAGGGCAAGTCAGTCTCACCTGATGTTTGTAATATTCTTTCGTGGGGCTCCTTTTTGAGAGAACTGGACAGGTGTAAATGGTCTGCGGCTAGTGTCATCTTGGTTGGAGATTTTATTGTTCATATATGCGGGGCCCCAAGAGAAGGAGGGGGATCATACTTTTGGTTGCATGTCTCTATCTGGTTTAGATCTGGAACATTCCTTTCAAGGCTCAACCCTAAGTGTGATTATGAGTGAATTTAATGTAGTGTTACTGCTTGTTATCTTTTCTAAATTGAGTGTTATTAGCCCTACGTTTGTTGGGAGGGGATGTGAGTTATTTATTGGTTTTATTTATGTTTCTGCACCACTTTTTTCATGTGTAACAAAGGCTGAGATTGCATCAAGCCCATTTAATGACCACAATCCAGTGTGTGAATATCACTATACTGGTCTGTGTCATTGCACTATTCATGGGAACAAAGAGAGATATAAGGACGACTGGCCCTTGGTGGTCCCAAGCTGTCCTTTGTAGCTTCTATAAGACCCTCTATTACCACTGTGAATATGAATTTGGTACCTGTTGGTCCACCAACTCTAGTTACTGACAGTCAGGAGCCTTCACAATGATTTCCACCATTGTGACCTCCCTCCTAGAGGTAAGGGTGTCCTGAACACCTTTGAGTCTCCCAAATGGTTTGATAAAGGCTGATCCCTGGTGTTGAGGAATGTAAAGCATGCTTTGAGTGCTAACCCCAGGGACTCTGCTCTTGTGAAAAATAGTCATAAACAGTATAAACATGAGTTAGTGAGGCAGAAGTAGGCACTAAGAGACACTGCTTGGGAGTATCTATTGGAAGGTGAGCACGCTGAAATGCAGTTCCAAATTCGAGAGCATAGTCATCAGTCCCTTCTTAACTCCAGAACCTGTAGCTTCACTTAGGTTGCACATCACTGAGGATAGCTGGGTGTCCCATTTTGAGAAGGCATACAATATGTCATATCACCAGAGACCACAACAAGGAAAACCTAGCGGTAGGGAATTCCAAGTTGTCTTTTTCCCTTAGCAAAGATAAAATGGGGATTATGGGGTTATCTAAGAACTAGACCCCTGGTCGTGACAGCAACCCCCCCCGATTTATATATCAATGATATGGCGGTCTGTGCCTGTACCCCTTGACCTCAGTTATTAACCCTGCAGTCATTGAGGGTCCTCTGTAGTCAAGGCTACCTCAATTATTGTTCCCGTATTAAAGAAGGGGAACAAGGACAACTCCCAATGTTGCAGGCCCATTTTACTGGTCGATTCTGTTGTGACGGACTATAGGCATGGGCTGAGGAACATAAAGGGCCTCATTATGAAGCTGGCGGTTTTAAGACTGCCAGCCTCACGGTGGCAGTCAGGACTGCTGCTACTGTGGCAGTCTGAACGCCAGGGTTCCGCTGTCTCCGCTGGGATCGGTGAACCCGACGGGGTGGACGGTAGGTGGAGGTCATAAACCTCCAGAGAAGCGTTTCATGCAGCGCTGCTTTTTGGATTATGACCTCATTCTCTGCCAGTCTTTTCATGGTGGCTTCAAGGCTGGTGGTGAACAGGTGCAGGGGTCCACAAAGGGGGCCCTTGCACTGCCCATGCAATTAGCATAGGCAGCGCAGGGGTCCACCTGCCCAGCATCCTCACAATATTCACTGTCTGCTGTGTAGACAGTGAACATTGCAAGGATGCTGGTGCACTCTGCAGGCAACAGCACTACCGCTGGCTCAATTTCGAGCCGGAGACAATGCTGCCACTTGTTCCTGCTAGGCTGAACAGCGGAAACCTCGGTTTCCGCCTGTCAGCCTAGCAGGAAACTCCTTATAGGTCTGGGGGAGTGGTTGCCACTATGGCAGCAGCCACCCTGTTGGTAGTTTGATGGACGGGTTATCCCATCTGTCAAACTCATAATTAGGCCCAAAGTCCTATTGGACGTGCAGTATGGTTTTCTGTCTGTCCATTCAACTGTAGACCAGTGGCCAGAGTCTTTTCATACCTAGGCATATTGTTTGATTCTTCTCTGAACTGGAGTCCTTTGATATGTAGGAAAAAGAGGAATTTGTACGGGCTAATGCAGGGGTTTTTAGTTTCGCCCCACAATTAGGTAAACAACCTATTAGGGCCCAGTTGAAGGTGTATGGATCCAAATGTGTATCTAAGGGAGATTACAGGAGTGACGTGTGGGGGTACGCCAAGTTGACTGAATTGCAGACAGCAGAAAATACCTTTCTGTGATGCCTTATGTTCGTCCCCCAGTGTTGGGGATACACCAAGCTTTTGGTACTACAGACAGTAAAAAACACCTTTCTGTGGTGCCTTATGTTCTTCCCCCAGTGTGACCCTACTTTTTTAGTTCACAAAGAATTGAGAGTTGGTTAAATAGCAGATGATATGGCCCTTCATCCTCTTTCACTTTGGATCGACGTCTGGTCCAGGCCACAGACAAAACTGAACAAAGAGATTAGAAAGGATTGTCTGTCCCTTGACCATGCTCATTAAATTTCATGGCTTAAATATATCAAGGACACCTTGCAGAATCTTGGTAGGGTGAAGCTCTTTAATACACCAGATTGGATTGTCAAGAGTGATCGGACAAGGCTTAAAGATCAGTTCATGAGACAGAGTCTCTGGCTTGTGAACAGATGGCTTTAACAGCGGTACATATATGTAACCATTTTTTCTGAAAACAGTTCCCACTATGGAGCCTTATTTATCTGTGGCACCTAGCATGTATGATTGTTTCTTACTCACTAGGTTTAGGTTGGACCCGAGGCAGATCCGAGGGCCACACACTTGGCTTTGGTGTTGCCGCTGCGACAATGTGTCTCTGGAGGACACTTTACATTTTGCCATCTTTTGTATCTTTTATATGGTCTACAGAAAGGCTCTTATTATCCCTGTATAAAGGGCTGGGCAAACTTTTTGCAAGTCTGACCAGTCCTTATGTATCTGTAGAAATCATTCAGAAAGTAGTCAGTTTTGTTAAAGCTGCTGTGAGACTGAGAAATAGTTGTGAATTTTAATTGGTCATGTTTTAGAAATGAACCATACCCTGATTTTAGTCTGCCCAACTGCATACAGTATATATTTTTGTATGCACCCCTGTTGTTTTTAGTATTTTTATAAGTGTTTATGACTTTTAGCCCTATTTTAAATGTTTTTACTTAAAGGATTTGTATTGTCTTGCATATTATATTTTGTTTTGAATGTTGTATTTAATTGTTTTAAAGCTGTTGCTTTTATCGTTGGTTCAAAAGCCAAAATACTGCATAATCTGATCAGATCTCAAATACTAATAGAGGGTTTACAGCACTGATTGTGCCATCCACCTAAATAGCTCCTTAACCATGTCTCAGGTCTGCCATTGCAAAGCTGTGTGTGCAGGGTTGAACTGCCTCCTTGACATGGCAAGTTAAATCTCTTGCCAGGCCCAAAACTTCTCTTTATATAGATATGTATGTTACCTCCATGGGCTCATAGGGTGGGGTACAATGCATGTGAAAGTCAGGACATGTACTTTTGTGTTTTGTGTTTTGTGTTTTGTGAAAAACTTCTCAATTTCTTTTTCACTACTATGAGGCCTATCTCTCCCATGGGATAATATTGAGATTACCTTATTAAATCTTATAAGTGTAATTCCCAATCTGGAAGGGATACCTGTGTCAAGTTTTGTGTCCCTGAATTTAAAATCACAACTTATGATGAAGTTGGATTTGAAATTGCAGTTCTAAAAATGCCACTTTTAGAAAGTTGCCATTTTCTTACTTCAGCCATTTGGTGACTACTGCCTGCCTTCAATATTCGTTTGTGGTGGGATGACAGCTGGGCTTGAGTGTAGTTGTAACTGACAGGCCATCAACATCCTGATGGGCCATCCTGGGCAGGATGGGAGGGAGGGGCTGAGACACCTGAATGGACAGTGTCTCCTGCCACTCACAAAAAGGTCTGCATAGCCCCCTGTAGTGAGTCTGGAGCCAGGGCAGGATAAAAGGACCTCTGTGTACTTCAAAGAACTTTCTTTGAAGTGACCCCCACTTCAAGGGCACACTTGGGTTTAAATACTGGACCTCTGATTCCACCAACTCAGTACACTTCTGGACATGAGGAAACTCTGTCAAGAAGGGACTCTGTGCTGCTACAAGGACTGCTACTCTGTTGGACTCCTGCTTTGCTGGCCTTCTGCCTGCTGCCCTTTTGCCTGGGGGTGAGAAGGGCTGGATCTACATCTCTCAATCCTGAACCCAGGGTATTTCTAAGGGCCAGCTGACTGGACTGTTTTCTGAAGTCTCAGGGACACAAAAGACTTTGGCTCATCCAGCTAAAGCACCTGAACTTTGTTTGCTGCAAGTCTTGCCTTGTCAAGTGGTACTAACCCAGTATGGGGCCTTTGGAAGTGGATATAAAGTGCTGCTTTAACCAGAACCCATGCATCCTCATCATCAATGCATGGCTTTGGCTGCACCTCTTGTCTTCATCGACGACAACACATCCCGATCAAGGTACTTTTGTTTATTTGTTCCGAAGACCCAAGTCTCCATCCAGGCCACTCTCAAGCGTAGTTGACCTCAACTTTTGATTTTGCCCCAGTCTAGCGTGTCCAGATATCCCTCTGAAGTGCTTAGTGCTTCTAATTGTTATTTTGCAGTTATTCTCTAAAAAGTCATTTCTACTTGTTGGATATTTGTTGTTTTGGTCTTGTTTTATTTCTTAAATGAAACTCTATTTTCCTAACATGTTGTGGATTATTTTTGTGTGGTACCTTCACTGTTTTATTATTTGAAGTGTTGCACAATATACTACACATATTGCCTCTTAAGTTAAGCCTCACTGCTCTGTGCCAGCTACCAGAGGGTGAGTACAGGCTAACCTAGGGTGTGTTTGTGACTTGCCCTGACTACAATTGTGGATCCTGTTTGGACAGGGTGAATACCTCTGCCAAACAGAAACCCAATTTCTAACAACTTGTCATGGGTGAATATGCAGGGAGACAAACACTGGGCATTATGAATAGGCAGCTGGTGTACAATAGACTACTGCAAAACAGATAGAAGCCAGTTTACTTCCTTGAGTGATAATCATCCTTCTGTGTTTATTTGCAGCAATGCATGCAGGATCACTTTCCTGCTCTGTGTGTCTCCTTCTGCAGCCTAACCAGACACAGACTGAGGGGACATGGGGGGATGAGCATTAAGGGAAGAGAGGGAGTACTGAGGGCAGTTTAGGTACTGAAGATCTGAGGTGCTAAAAGTGCTAATTTTTGCAAACACCACAAGCTCAGTTAGTTGTTGGTTGGCCCCCTCATCTGGAACAGCACGGTTACAGGACTACTGGGGTTATCAAGATTACCAAGAAAAGGAGAAAAGCAGTGTACAAGCATGGATGAGTGCAAAACAATCCAGCTGCAATTGCCTTCTAACTCCCTACTCTCAGTTTTTCTTTACACTCTGAGCACTGCTTGTGGCTTTTAGCTACTTTCCACTGGGGGCTGATAGTTGGCCCCTCCCCTTCACCTCTGCGCCATGTCTGCATTCACCCTCCATGGCATTTCTCCACACTTTCTTCCACTGTTAGTATGGAATTCCAATGCAAAGTTGTTTAAATTAGTTTTTACATAACATTTTTATGTTCACTTTAAATAAATTAATTTGCAATAAAACTAGATCATTTTAGACTAAAGAATGTCATCAAGGTTCTCAGTTAAACACTTTCTCAAACTTGAAACAACTTCGTACAGTCAGAAGAAGGCTTGTCACAAAAAGTGTTCCAAATGTTGGGCATTTTCAACAAGTAACACATGTTTTTAACAAAGAACATCCAGGAAAGAGAAACAGCTCTATCCTTCCCCCGTAAGTCACTAATGAAAACCATGCACACTCCCTATCTGGGTTCTTTGATAAATGGATCCATTAAATTAAGGGGTGCAAATTCACCTGACTTGCAACCCCCTGCTACCCTGAAAATGAAAGTTGAAGAAGAGGGAAGAATATACACAAAGAGGGTGACTCTTTAAAAATGTCGGTGTATGTAAAGCCCCTTGACAAGATGTGAACTTGCTCCCAGAGTTGAGGCAAAGGCCTTGGGTGAAGTGTTCTGCTCCTCTGACAGGAGGACCATCTAGGCAGTTACGAGGAACTTAATTGGCTTCAAAGAGGCCAGACCTACCATAAACAGCTAATTCCTGTTCCTGTCCCTTCTTTTGTCCTTCCAGCCATGCACCAATCTCTGTGGGAGAGGAACTGTCCCCAGAATTGGTTGTGAGTGACTACAAAGGAAGGGTTGCTCATTTCCCTGGCAGCACTTGTAAGTGGGGCACATGAGCTTGGCACAAGGGAAGAATGGTTCTGCCATCTTGATTTTTGGGAGAGAAGGGTACTGCGGATTTGTCTGCAGCAGGGCATACTAGACCTGCTGCAAAAGTGGGTAGGATTACCCAAGGAAACTAATTCTCTATTTGTTAGGGCTAGACCAGTAGTCCCACAACCGAAAGGCTAAAGTCAGCTAATTCCTGGTCCTGTCCCTTCTTTTGTCCTTCTAGGCAGCCATGCACCAATCTCTGTGGGAGAGGAACTGTCCCCAGAATTGGTTGTGAGTGACTACAAAGGAAGGGTTGCTCATTTCCCTGGCAGCACTTGTAAGTGGGACACATAAGCTTGGCACAAGAGAAGAATGGTTCTGCCATTTTGATTTTTGGGAGAGAAGGGTACTGCGGATTTGTTTGCAGTAGGGCATACTAGACCTGCTGCAAAAGTGGGTAGGATTACCCCAGGAAACTCATTCTCTATTTGTTAGGGCTAGACCAGTAGTCCCACAACCGAAAGGCTAAGGTCAGGCATAAATGTGGCACCATAGGCACTTTCCTAAACACACTACTGCACCTGTGGAAGAAGTACCTTCTGTTTAGACCTGTGAGGAGATCCCAAAGGGCTGGACCTGCTACCAAGGACAAAGGAGTGGACTCCAAAGATCAGTTGGCTGTCCTCCAAATAAGTTACAGGCACACAAAAGTTGCATTGCAAGAAGCCCACATTCTTGGAAAAGCCCATTTGGCCAATTCCTACTGGAGCTCCCTGGACCCACCCTGGTGGCTTCTTTGGAGTAATTCTTGACCTCCAAGTACTGTTCTTGAGGCGGCTCTGAAGCCTTTGACTTGTGTGTACTATTTCTGCCTATCCCAGAAACTGGGGCCTTAGAATCTTTCTACAAATATTTTCCTGCCTTTAATCTCAATTGTATCCACTTCGTGGTGAAGCTAACTGTGAAGATATACAGGTAGTTAATACAAATGTACAAAATGAGAGAGAATGCTAGTCCTTTGATCCCCCATCCATTTTAAACCTAGTAACTTTCAATAGCCCTAATTGTGAGAAGATCCATATCTGTGGCTGTATGTAGATGTGGCTGAGCTCACACCGCCAGAAGCAATTGTGGGCCATGATTTAGCAAACTGTTAGTCTTTCCTTGAATGACAATTTGATTAATGGAAATAACATAACGTAAGTATTTTGTAAAGTGCACGTTCACCCATAGGCCTCTTGGCGCTGAATAACAGATGTTTATTGTTACCCAACTCAATGGTACTCCTTTTATCAACCTCAGAGTTTTGGATGAAAGGCTGCATGGACCCTTTGGGATTCGAACCTGTGACCATGAGGTCAAATACAGGAACCTATAGTGGGTGCATTAGTCCACTAAGCCACCAGACCTAGGATGGCAAGTTATGGATAAAAAAATAAAACCACACAAAATATCTGTAGACATGCATTATGGAGAATTCCATATTGTAAAAAATTATAGTATGATTTATTTCCTATTTCTTTGAAACAACTCTTTATGTTAGTGCTCATCCATTTACTCCACAAATGAAAATATTCCTCATAGAAAAAGGTTCTAATGTTGAAAAACATTAAGAGCGTATTTCCAATTAGTATGCAAAAAATAAATCTAGAAAGGGACCAATATCTAAGTTTAGACAGCACCTGTATAGATTAACACTGCCAACCACTAAAAAAAATTTCCCCTCATAACATTGATGATTATCAAATTGAACTGGTGAGGTGAAATTAGATCAATATTGACAATAAAGCTTGTTAATAGGTATAGTATGTTATTTCTATCATGGTCTAAGTGCATATTGACGGTGTGACATTTCTCTAATTTTAAACTGATATCTACTCAGTGATGAATTTAATCTCCAAGTAGTCAACTAATATGAGGAGTATTCAGAATTCAGAACCAGCGTCATAGCTAGAGTAGCAACCATACTCTTCAGCAGTTAGTCCAATAGTAGACATATTCTGTTTATTCATGACTCAGTTGCCAATGATCAATTAAAAAGGAAACTCTGTCTGGACTTGCATTTTGGGATGATCTGTAGATCATTTATAATATTATAAAACAGAGGTTCAGTGTTTGAGAAAAAAAGAAGAGCCTCAATGACAGGCAGAGGTAAGTAGGCATGCATTGAAAGTGTTCAAAGCATTCCACAGTTTCACGATTCTGTTGGACCTGGCCCTTTTTCAGCCTCAGCTTTTTGCCTATTGTTGCTGAACCCATTTTTATTGGCATTAGTACTCTGAATTTTTCCCCCTGCTAACCAGTGGTAAAGTGCTTGTTTTCTCTCCCTAAAACATGGTAAGCATTTGTAAACTCATGAGTGAGTGTTTGCAAAAAATGTAGGGAAACAGAAATATTGGGAATGAAATATGTGACACACAAATATTGAGATGCAAAAATATAATTGACAGCAATATAGTTTTTCGAGGTAAGTAATATTATTTTAAATAATATTGATGTTTTTTAATATCATTTTCAATAATGTAATTAAAAGTATTTGATAATTATTTGAATGTATTTTAATTGAAATAATAATATGTGTTACTCTTGTTTAAATAAATGTTTTTAGTTTGTTTTAAAATATAGCTTGCAATTTTAAGTGATTCATAATTGTATTTCATTTTTAATATTAATTGATATTGTTGTAGCAGGTTGTTGGGTTTGTAGGAGGATGGAGTGGGTTTGTAGGAGGAAAGAGTGGGAAGTAATTAGGTCATAAGTATTATTATTTATTTAATACATTTAATTTTATTATGTGATTGATATTTATTATGTAAATGATAAAATATTGATTTATTTTTATGTTTTATTTGCGAGCTGTTTGTAGTGGTTTTGCATGGGAAGTTAATTAAGTAATAATTATTTAACAATTCATCATTAATTTGTAATTCATTCTTTACTTGTAGGAGTATAAGCTGGAAAGTTAATTGGGAAATTAATAACACTATTAATATTTGCTCATCTATTATTTAAAAGAATTTGAAATATGTAAATGGAATTTATAATTGTTTTGATTCTATTCTATTTGCGGGATGCTAGGTTTGTAGTTAATTAGGTAAGAATTCAGTAACAATTATTTATTAATTGATAATTGATTTTCAAAAAGGTAAATTTAAGAACACTAATTTTAGTTATATTTTAGGTAAGGGCTGTTATGCTTCTAGGGGGCTTAGGGTGGAAAGGTAAGTATTAATCATTGAATAACAATTATTTATTAATTGATAATTATTTTATAGAATAGTAGTTTTGTAAATTGATTGTTTTTCGCTTTAGTCGTATATGGTTTTAATGTTAATTGTTAATATTTACATTAAGGGTTTCATATTTTTTTGACATTTGTTGTGTTACTCATATGTGTAATATGTTCAAAGTGCAGTACTTTCCCTAGTCTTGTTTAGACTGCAGTAGAAATAGTAAAATTAACCTCTTCACAGTTCAGCACTTCTCTTACTGTTGCACTGTTTGGAGTGGGAATAGTAAATTTCAACCTTTTGAATTCCACTGCTTTCTCTACGGCTTCACAGACTGGAGTGGGAATTGTAAATTTTACCCTCCAAAGTCCAACACTTTCCCTATTGTTGCTCTGTTTGGAGTAGGAACAGTGAATTTTACCCCTTCGAAATACAACACTTCCCTACTGTTGTCCTGTTCAACGTGAGAATAGTTAATTTAACCCCTTCAAAGTCCCACACACTGTGGGACAGATTGGAATGGTAGTAGTACATTATTCCCTTCCAAACTGCAATGCTTTCCCCACTGCTGCACAGATTGGAACGGGAATAGTACATTTTACCCCTCCAAAGTCGAACACTTTCCCTAGTAATGCACAGATTGGAATGGGAATAGTAAATATTACCTCTCCAATGTCGAACACTTTCCCTACTATTGTGCAGTTTGGATTGGGAATAATACATTCAACCTATCCAAAGTCCAACACTTTCCCTACTATTGCAGTCACTGGAGTAGGAATAATAAATATAACCTCTCCGAAGTCCAAAACTTTCCATCATGTTGCATAGACTCTAGTGGGAATATTATATTTGATATTGTTAAACTCCAACAGTTTTCATAATATGGCTTAAATAGATTTTATGGCATTAATTCTTTGTTTCTATATTTTATACTATTTGTTTTTAATTTTACATTTATTTTAAGGTTTTTACTATTTTGTGTTTTTAGGATTTTAAATGTATCATATTTTATTTTCTACCTAAATTAATTAATGTATTGTATATGGTATACAAGGTGTAAACCAAACTCTCTCCCCTGTACCACACAGAACTGTTACCTCTGGGGGAGATGGAGCCCTTATCAAGGGCCCTATGGACATCCATACTAGCAATTATTTTTCCTCAATTAGTTGTCTTTTAAGGCTTTGCTTATTAAGGATGAATTAAGTGCTTTTTATTTTTATTTAATTAATTTTTTAAACCAAGGGCCATATTTATACTTTTTGCTGCACAACTGCACCAA
Source organism: Pleurodeles waltl (assembly GCF_031143425.1). Lineage (NCBI taxonomy): Eukaryota > Metazoa > Chordata > Amphibia > Caudata > Salamandridae > Pleurodeles > Pleurodeles waltl. The sequence continues at coordinate 965,232,894 of NC_090449.1, read as the reverse complement.
CGCAGTTGTGCGTCAAAAATTTTACCGCTGGCTAACGCCATTCCAACATGCCATGCGGGCGCCTTATTTAAGGAATGGCGTTAGCCGGCGCTGCGGACTGGTCTGAGTAAAAAAAAATGACTCACACCAGGCAGCGCCGACGTAGGGGAAAATGAGGGTTGTGCATCAAAAAATGGTGCAAGTCAGGTCTGAGGCAAAAATCAGGCCTCAAACCGGACTTGCGCCATTTTTTGACGCACAACCCCCATTGCAATGACTCCTGTCTTAGCAAAGACAGAAGTCATGCCCCCTTGCCCAATGGCCATGCCCAGGGGACTTCTGGGCACAGTGGCATGTAGGGGGGGCCAAATTAGGCCCCCATGCCAGTTAAAAAAAAACAGAAAAATATACTTTGCATTAGTTTGTTGGACGACAAGAGGGTTAAAATGTCAGCTCATTATGAAACTCTAAGTATGAAAAACAAGAAGTTTCTCTTACAACCTATTAGGTGTGGACAGATGAACCTTACTGGTTTGGCTGCTCACTAGCAAACTGTATGCTTAGGAAGGCTCTCTCCGCCACCTCAATGATCCTGCTGTGGTGCGGGAAGGCAGCAAGATTTATAAAATCACTGTGAGGATGAGAAAGACTGCTTTGAATTGTGGGAACTGGAACTCTTGGAAAGTGTGGCACTTGCCAAGAATAGAACATTATTTGGCATCTTGTCAACAAGGTCAAATAAAGGGAAGATCCACCTAATCCACTTTTGAACTATAATGCCCCGAGTTCCAAATGGGTTACTCACTTCAGAGCGATATACCACACAATGGAGAAAGAGACCTTGAGGGACTTGTTAAGGCTCCAATTATCTCACTCTGTAACTCTGCAGGTAACCCTCCAGGAAGTTACAGAAGTAGTTAGGCAAAGCCCAATTGGGAAAGCACTGGGACCACATGGGGTTCCAATGGACCTCATCAAATGTAATATGGACGTATGGGGGGCCCTGCTACCAAACATTTTCAACAACTCTTTATCTACACTAGCTCCTGAGCTCTTTCAACTACTGTCACAATATGTAGGAAACAGGACTACCTATTCCCCAAATACGATTGCCTCATTTCCCTTATTTCCCTTATCGATAGCTTGGTCAAGATCATCGGCAGGGTGATTTTTAGTTGTCTGGAAATATGGTTATTCATAATAGCTTTTTTTGCCCCTTTCAATTTAGGTTACTCCAGGGGCTCGGTACAGTGGAACAATGCCTAAACTTAAATCTGGTTATTAGCAGGTATAATATTGCCAGGTGCTGCTGTCCTTTGTACCTGGCTTTTATGGACTTGTCAATGGCATTTGATGGTGTCAACAGTACTAAATTGTGACTGATGCTGTTGGATCTTGGAGTTGAGGTGGCATTAGTCACTTTTTTTAACTTGCTGCATGAGAACCTAAAAGCGAAGCTCCGGTTTGGCTCAGCTGGAGAATTGTCTGACTCCTTTCCCTTTGCTCGAGTGCCAGTGACGTATAATGGCCACACTTATCTTTATTATATATATTACCAACCTGTTCTGTAAGTTAGGGAACACAACTAGTGTCATCCCAATGGTCTCTGGAGTTCCCCTGTCGGAAATGCTTTATGAAGACAATGCAGTACTCATGGCACAGACCCCAGGAACACTGTATACGTTGGTGGAATCCTTTATAACTTTCATGGGTGAAGTTCCACATTACGGCACGTGGGCTGGGTAACAAAAAGTTATCAAAATTAGTTGTGAGGAGGCATTAACTGGGCACTGTGAGTGATTTTAACTGTCTTGAGGTTGTTTTAACAATAGCCAAGCTACTGTTCTCCTCAGAAGTTATGTAAGTCAGTGGGGACACTATTGAGCATGCCACAGGCTGCAGGTAGGGCAACTGTTTTACTCTTTCTGAAAATGTATTATGCTCAATGCATTTCGGTGGCCCTTTATGGCACTCGGATCTGGAGACACTATAATACTGAGTCGTTGCAGATCAAGGAAACACATCTGTAAGAGCCTTATGCAGCTGCCATCAACCAGCTTTCCATTCATTATCCATTCAGAACATAGCCAGTAGTATATACTGGATAAGGTGAAGTTGACCCTAGACTACTCTGGGTCAGTGTTTCGACTAACATTGAGGCACGTGTAAACAGAGACAACATTGTGGACTGCTTCATATTAGATAAAGGCTCCTTAATTCCCTGGTTAGTGTATGTCCAAAAGTGTTTTAGAGCATTGGGCTTACAGGGCCAGTTTGATGCACCTTTGCAAACCAGACAAAGTTTTGTCATTTGTAAAGATTGAAGTCTGAATCTTTTTAAAAAATCAGCCAAAGATGATCTTGTATAATCTGTACATGCGGAGCCCGTATTATATTTAAATACTGCATATCAAATTGGGACAGATCCCTAATTTTTCATTTTAAACAGGCACAGTGTGACTTTTAAGGAACTTTCCAAGGATGGAAGGTCTTTGGGAGGTGTTCGATTTGGCTTATCCTTGTGACAGTGTGTCGGAGCAGACCCTGACTCATTTCATGGTATTTTTGCAAATTTTACAAACCCTTTTTATAATTATTGATTAAGCCACTCTTAAAATCTCTGAGATCAGGAAATTCAGGGATGTGATGACCTATCTTCAGTTTCTAAACAGTTATGATGTTTGCTGTGGGAGCCTGTTCTTTTTTTAAACCTGCAGTGAGATGCAGGAAATCTTGAGAGGTTTAATACTATTTCTATTTTTAACACCAGGAAGGGGCCCACTGAGTCAGGTCTTTTCCTTAGATAGGGGGTGTGGTCTGAAAAGATACTGGTAATTGGGGAGTATATAGTTTACTTGCTCTCAGTCTGATGCGTCACCAATCAAGGGCGAATGAATTTTAACCTTAATAGATCCATGAGATTGTATTGTATTTTATGAATGTTTTATTTATGTACATTTTATGGTTACCTGTGTGCCGAATAAAGTGATTTAATGTAAGCACTATATATATATATACATATATATATATATATATATATATATATATATATATATATATATATATATATATATATATATTGCTGCCCCCACCCAAGTTTGCTGCTACTGCCCCTCCCTCCTCCTTGTGATCCATTCCTTTCCTCTGGTCCCTCATTGCAGCCCTGTGTGGTGTTTGTTCTGGCACTGCCCTTCCCACCTTTCCTGAACAGTTAGGTTGCTGCCCCATCCACCTCCTCCTTACCCTCTGTTGTCCAAGACTATACACCACCCCCTTCCCTCCTGCCCTGCATGGACTGATGTGCTGCTGCTGCCCTCCATTTAGTTTGATATCCCTGGCCACCCCTCCTGCCCTCTTTTGCCCAATGATGTGTCCCATCATTTCCCTCCTGCTTAGCCTCTGTGCTTAGGTCCCTGCCCCTATCCCCTTTGCCCTTGCCCTCGAATGTCTGTGTGCATGCCCCACTCCCTAATTTTGGCAAACCATGTTCCATGGACCTGCCACTGACCATTGAATCTACTCTGAGTGTTCTGGTAAGCTGCCACTTCCCCTCCCACCTGCCTAGCATGGTCAGATGGCTGCCACCTGTCCCTGCCATCTACACCATGCCCATCTGAGATCCATGCCCCTATCTCTTCCGTCCTGTCCTCCATGGACCATTGTACTGCCACTCCCTTCTGCCCACCATGCTATATTGTGCTGCAACTGCACCTCCTGCCTGCCCGGTGTGGTCTGTTGTGAAGACCCTTCACCTGCCCTCTCTTGTCAGTGTCCAGCGCCTACCCCTCCATTCTGTCCTTTATTGTCCTTTGTGCATGGCCCTGCTCCCTCCCTCTTGCCCACCATGGCCATTGCCACTGCAGTCTGCAGTGCAGTTTTAAACTGCCATATTGACCTTGGAAAATGAACCTTTTGCCAGGCCTAAACCTTCCTTAATAATACTCAGGATAAGGTACCCCTAAGATATGCCCTAAAGGCTAATAAGACAGGTTACATCGTATTTATAAAGTAGGAAGTGTGTACTTAAGTTTTACATTTCCTGCAGTGAAAAATCCCTCAAGACATTGTTCACTGCTCTAAGGCCCATCTCTGCCATTGACTAACACTGGGTCACCTTAATACATTTAATAAGTGCAAACTTTAGATTGGGAGGAGATAAAGATATATTGTTTATCCTCACATGTATTGTTATAAAACATCTTCTTTAATTGTAAAGTAACATTTCAAGTCACAATGAAAATGCCACAGTTAGACTTCTTCTAACCAACTGTGCCTTTCTGCCAGTGTCAGAGAGTTGTATTTCTTCCAGACAGTGGGACGAAGGGGGCTTCTGAGGGGACAGTATGGACCGTTTTGTCAGGATGTCTGGGGGAATGCTATACCCATTCACACTTACACTTCCAAGGGCTTTGTACACTGCACATGCACAGGAGCCTGGCACCAGGCCTGCTCTGTCTTTTCTTATCTCAGACAGTTTGGAGCATTGGCCAGGAAAAGAACCAAATCCAGTTGTAGGGGGTAGGACAGGGTGTCTCCTCATACAACGGCTGGCACCAAGTACAAATATTGGACCTCCAGAGACAGCCATCAGAATCCTCCTGGGCTTGTGAAACATTCTGAAGAAGTACTGCTCTGCTGCTCAGAGAACTGCCTTGCTATCTGAGAAGGAAGATTTTACCTGCCTGCCTTCATCCTAGGCTATTCTAAGAGACTCCACGGGTCAGTTGGCTGACCTCTTGTGTGAGTTAGAGGGACACATAAAACTTCAGCACACTCTCTGCGACTGCACCCCTGACATACTGCAATTGGACCTGCAACTGATTGTGCTGAACCCTACTACTGGCCTATGCTGGTTGGACTCTTGATCCCCAAGAGTTGTCCCCAGGCCCTGGACACTTGGCTGGCATCAGTGGAATGTTCTCCTGGTGACAATCCTGAGGTTTGGCCTGTTCTGCCATCCGGATGACCACCAACACAAAGCTGGGGGGAAACTTTCTCTCCATGCTACCCACAACACGGGACGTGCACTTTGCGCTGCATCACTGACAGCCTGCAACGACTGGCAATGCAAAACTACAACAACAACTATCCACAACACCTGACCAGATCTTTGCATTGCTTACATTGGTTGTGATGGTCAACATTGTGGAGGGCCTTGTATACATGGGTCAGGAGTTTGAAGGTGATGTGTTTGTCGACAGGGAGCCAGTGTAGGTCTCTCAGGTGGGCGGAGATGTGGCTGTGGTAGGGGATGCCCAGGATCAGTCTGGCGGTGGCGCTATGTGTTCTCTAGAGTTTTGATTGGAGTTCTTTGTTGTTCACGGCATAGAGTGCTTTGCTGTAGTTGAGTTTACTGCTGACCAGTGCCTGAGTGACTGTTCTTCTTGCATCCATGGGGATCCACTTGAAGATCTTCTGGCACAGGTGAAGGGTGTGGAAGCGTGATGAGGAAATGGTGTTGACTTGGTGGGCCATGGCCAGTGATGAGTTGAAAATGATGGTGAGGTTGTGGGTGTGGTCAGTCAGAGGTGGGGCACTTCCGAGGTTACTGGGCCACCATGATTCATTCCAGGCAGAAGTGGTGGGGCCCAGGATGGAGAAGATCTCCATCTTGTCCAAGCTGAGTTTGAGGCAGCTGTCGCTCATTCAGTTAGCGACTGCCTTCATTCCGTTGCGAAAGTCCTTTTTGGCTTTTAATAGTTCATTGGTGAGGGAGAGAATGAGCTGTGTGCCATTGGTGTAAGAGATGATGTTGAGCCTGAGGTGTCTGATGATCTCGGCGAGTGGAGTCATGTAGATGTTGAAGAGGGGGAGGCTCAGGGAGGAGCCCTGGGGAACTCCGCATCTGGTTTCCATCAGCTTCGAGATGAAAGGTAGGAGCCTGACTCTCTGGGTTAGGTCGGTGAGGAAGTAGCGGATCCACTTCAGGGCTTTGCCACGGATGCCGGCATCATGTAGTTTGGGGTACAGGGTGGTGTAAGAGATGGTGTCGAAGGCAGCGGAGAGGTCGAGGAGGATGCGAGTCGCTGTCTCACCACAGTCCAGTAGAGTGCAAATGTCCTCCATTGCTGCTAGAAGTGTGGTTTTGGTGCTGTGGTTGCTCCTGAAGCAGATTGGGTGGGGGTCGAGGATGTGGCTGACTTTGATAAACTCAGTGAGCTGTGCGTTGATGGCTTTTTCGATTACCTTGGCTGGAAAAAGGAGCAGTGAAATTGCTCTGTAGTTTTTCAGCTCTTTTGGGTCTGCAGAAGGTTTCTTCAGAAGGGGGTTTATCTCTGCATGTTTCCAGGTGTCCGAGAAGGTGGTAGTTTGATGGAGCAATTGATGGTTCAGCATAGCTCTGGAGCGATTATGGTGCTGCCGTTAAGGCTTATATAGAAATGTACCTGTTTATCATTTACTATGATTGTTTTCACTATTGTGCTTCAAACAGCTAGTGCTTTAATTGAAAATTATTTCGAATTAATTCTATAACTCTTAACAGTTACTTTGTAATCTTTATTTAGTGAATGCATACAAATTGGCTAAGCCTCAAGCTTGAACAACAAAATATTAGCAGTCACATAAATACACCAAGATAATGTAAAAAAAAAATCAAAATCCTATTGATTGAGCAGTGTGGTGAGAAGAAATGCAGCAGGTCATGGCAAAAGCAACTGTTGAAAGTGCATTACTTCAGTCCTGAAAATCAAAGAAAACTTCATATTCCTCCAAGGCAGCACTACAATAAGGAAATTTAATTGTTCCAAGTTGATTTAAGGATCAGGTTCTAAAATATGATTATGCCTCACCTGATGCTGCGCTAACATGGTCTGTGCTGGGTGACTAGATTGAAGATATGGGTTATTATTATTATTGTTAGAGTTGTAATACTTTTTAGGTAGGCAATGGAACCAGTCAGCCACTATGTTTAGATATATCATGTATATAACAAATAGGTTAAAAAGTAACAAAATAAGATCCAAAAGGAGATCAAGTTCCCCATTCTTTTAGAAGTCAAATTAGCATCGCAACATAAACTGGATTTCAACAAATGCAAGAAAAATGCCATTGTGAGATGGAAATTTGCTGTGGCTTATTCCATGGACTGCATTTCCTTACTGCTGGTAACCCAGTGTTACCAGACTAGGGTTGGGCATAACTTTTGTGTAGCATAATCACACAGCATTATCCAAAAATTCAACGAGAAAACAGAGAGTTTTGTGAGAACAGGATTTCTGCAATTATCCCTATTTTCTTAGCACAACAATTTGGATGTAAGGATGCATTTTGCGCTAAAAGATAGTGCTAAATGCAAGATAACATGAATAGTGAGCAGCCACTCCTCCTCACTAAATGTGGACTTGGAGTAGGATGTACCCCAACTCAGTACCAGCATTTTGTGCTATTTTCTTAACTACAAAATGCACTCTCGTGTCAGGATGCATTTTGTGCTAAGAAATAGTACTTAATCCAAAAAAACGTGAATAAATGCTCACTAAATGTGCTCTTATGGTAGGGTGTGTTCTTATACTCATTTACAGGTGTAATTGCACCATCAGTCAACGAGTAATCAAAATGTCTACGATTACTAATGCATAATTGTAATTGAAATTCTGCCCAGGCCTAGATAAACCATGAATAATCATAAAGACACTTAAAAAACACAACTGACTTTCAAACAGTAAGATATACCAACAAAAGAGCAAGTCACAGTCACACGGGTTCACCACATATGCCTCAAGCACTCGGGTACACAAAGGTTTTGTTGAATGTAAAGTACCTGCGCACACGCTCACTCAAACACACTCATACGCAAACACTCACACACATACATAAACATAGAAAAATATATTGCCGCTTCCTCCTGCGAGTACAAAACATGATTTCAGATGCAGTTGTGTTTCGCGGCCTGAAATGTCTCGAAAATGTCACATACAAACACAACAAAATACTTTGGGGCACATTTATACTCCATTTGTGCCGGAATTGTGTCGTTTTTTTTGACGCAATTCCGACGCAAAACTCATTTTTTAGCGTGGACACCTACTTTGCGTTAATTATATGCAAGGTAGGCGTTCACGTCTAAAAAATCGACTCCGAGGCATGTGCGTCGGATTTATACTCCCGGGCAAAATTCACGCCCGGGAGTGGGCGGGTCAAAAAAAATGACGTACGGCCGCTTTTGCGCCGTTTTTTTGCGCCTGCAAAAGGCAGGCGTTAAGGGACCTGTGGGCTCTGAAGGAGCCCAGAGGTGCCCTCCCATGCCCCCAGGGACCCCCCCTGTCACCCTTGCCCACCCCAGGAGGACACCCAAGGCTGGAGGGACCCATCCCAGGGACATTAAGGTAAGTTCAGGTAAGTGGTAAGGGGGCATGACTCCTGTCTTTGCTAAGACAGGAGTAATTTCTATGGGGGTTGGGAGTGAAAAAAAATGGCGCAAATCGGGTTGAGGCGAAAAAATTGCCTCAACCTGACTTGCCCCATTGCTTGACGCCCAAGCCCCATATCCCCCTACGCCGGCGCTGCCTGGTGTACGTCGTTTTTTTTAACGCACACCAGACGGCGCCGGCGGCTAACGCCGGCTAACGTCATTCAATAAATACGGCGCCCGCATGGCGCTTCAGAATGGTGTTAGCCGGCGCTAATTTTTTTGACGCAAAACTGCGTTAGCGCAGTTTTGCGTCAAAAAGTATAAATATGGGCCTTTGTTTTGACTTTGTAATGTTAAGTCATATTAGTCAGACTATCTTTATGTTTTTGTATGCTTACAAAACATTCCTTTGAATAAATCCATCACTGAAGTAGTATAGTTAATAAATGTACGTATTAGATGGAAAACCAAAGCTTACAACATTTCCACAGACATCAACAATGTATGAACGAAAAAGGAACACACAAAGAATTAAAATAATGGCAGAGAAAAAGACATTTTAAAACTTCAAGAGGATCTGCTTCCAATACTAGACACATTGGGGAACATTAAGTGAATGTTTCCTGCAGAGACCTTCTTGGAGGCACACATTAAAAAACACGCAGCATAAAATATAGATAACGTGCCACTAGTATGTCCTGAAAAGTTTTGTAAACTGAATAGGTTATGCTAGTCTTTTCTGAGATGATTTCTCTTTTGTAAATATCCCAGCACCCGGGGCTAGTCAGCCAAAGCATGTTAATCCATCTCCCCAGACCGGCATGCTTGTCCACTCTCTAAACTTCCGTGTTCAGAATTTCCTGTGTCTGTACTATAAAATAACAATATTTTCTTAGGACAATGTTGTTTACAAGTGATCCCATGAAACACACAGAGGCGTTTCTTTTTTCCAAATCAGCAATCTTGCTGTTTAGTCTAGACTACTTTATTAAGAATGTGGTGGCCATATTTTTCATTATATTTTTTTAGCCTACAACAGTGGAGCTAGTCGCTAGTCTTGAAAAAAAGAATGCAAAGGAAAAAAACACTGACATATTCTTTGCTTCATAAACCTGTTGATGGATTGTGTAACTTTAAACTAATTATGTATCCTCTTTTTATATTGCCTAATTACCACATAAACAAACAATCTTCGCACAAGAGAGAGAGGTAAAATCAAGGGGGTGAGTGGAAACTGTGTTTTTGTGACTAAAAAAAAATCATCATCAGACCTTGCTTGGGAGGTTCTACAAAAAGACAATAGATATGAGTGTGTTTGATTGGGCCATACAGTACAGACCCATCGCTCAATGATTTTTATTTTATTTTAAAACAAATTTCATGTAAATAACAAGCAAAATCATTGTAAATCACATATAAACGACTGTTACTGCAGTGAGAATATCCCTTGCATGGTAGATGGATGGCCACCCATGTCCTGAGGTATTAACCTGCAAGTGAATCTGGTTACCCTGCTATGTTTTTGGCCCATCTCCCATCAAAAGGCTGTTTTCTCACTGAGACCTCGGGCCAAAACTGACTTTGGGACGCAGAGCCTGGCTCTGAAGTCAAGCACAAATGTTAAATATGCAATCCTTAAATGACACGAGATTACTGTCTGTGTCCCCTGGACATGTACCGAGAGCAGTGGTGACATTGTTAAATCCATACTGGTTGGAGGGGTGTTTTTTCCTGTTCTAAGAAAAGGAATTGATGACTACCGGCCCGCTCAAGAAAAGTTCATTTTGGGAGTCATGTTCAGTTCCTGCCCTGACATCCCTGTGTATATGTTCAGTGCATGTTGTTTGCACAGTGGCTACTAGCAAGACTTCATGTTGTTTGTGAGTCTGTGTGTCCTAAAGCCAGTGGTATCCATTTTGAATTGCCACTGGTTTTGACTTGACACACTAGGAACGTGTTGACAGAGCCTTCCAAGACAGTGGGCGTGGGATGCAGACAGTGGGTGCAGCAGCATACACTCATGAGGGGAAAGTAAGACACAGGGTTTCCTTTATAAATTGCAGGTGACCTATATAGCAGGATATTGCTGATTAGTCCTTCCCCAGCACTATTTGGGTGATGGCAGAGAATGGGGATGAGTCAGCAGAGTTAGTTGTCACAGTAAGGGAAGGTATGGACATTTTGTCTTTCCATGAGTGGCCCGACCAGGAAGGATGATGACAACTGGGTGCAGGGCTACACAGTTATTGTGCTGATGATATGAATGCTCTTGCTTGGAGACAGCATCATCACCACCTGCTGAGAGCTATTACCATACGCAAACAATTGTCTGCACTGCAGAAAGAAGATGAAGTTATAAAAAGGAACAATGACAACCTGCCTCCTGAGCTGTAGGCTGTAGATCCACATTCCCTGTCTGGACATTCCATATAAAAGTTAAACCCAAACCTTACCACTTGGCAACAGTTCCAAGAGGCTTCAATGACCGAGGGTGGGGGTACTCTGCCGCATAGGAGAGTGATGGAGGACCTGTGCTGAGTACAACTTTGCAATATCACGGGCTTTGTTTAGAGCAAGGACCTTAAGTTAAAAAAAAATCAGCTTCCAGGGCTGGAACTGCTGCCCTACATGCCTTCCATGAGATGTGGCCGTCTTCAAAAGCAGAAGCAGAGAGAATGGCATTGCACCATTGAAACAATCTACAGTGGCAATGAATGTGCCTACTTTCACCATATAGGCAACAGCTGTATACCAGCCCTTCAAAACTCAGAGCATGCAGCACACACATATTTCAACAATCATGAGAGATATTGACTTGAAAATCACAAATGCAACTTTGATGGGACTCTGAATGCTCTCTGTCTCTATGGCCCACACTTTCTCCCTGATATGTCGTCGACTGCTCACCTTTGCTACTCTGAGAGTCAAGTGCAATAGCAGTGCATTTGGCCCAGTTTTCAGCAGCATACCAGGATGACGACCAAATCACCAGTGGTAAAAGGTCCTAGTGACCAATGTTGAAGCCCAGCAGCTATTGCTTGCCCTGCGGCCCCTAAACATATGTTGACAATTCTAAAATCACGTTTGCTATACTAAACCTTACAGTTCTACTCTTCACACAGCATAGGAAAATAACATTGTAAAACTCATAGAATTTAAATTATTAATCTCAAGCAAATGTCAATAGTCTGCACTTAATTTGATTTCTACAGAGAGCCCTGGACATTGCTGAGTAACATGCGTTAATTTGTTACCACAAATGACAGCTGAGAAATTAATACTAGAAAAATCTATGAAAAACCTCTGCTGTATCTTATATCTTGGCAAAACTTTCAAAGAGCTATATGCCTTGCATTTATCTCCAGGCTGATCTCATGAACCTTAAAACTGCGAACAAGATCACTTGTAAGTCAGTACGACAGCAAAAACACATAGGTCCTGATTACAAGTGCAGGCTAAATACCGATCCCTGTGCAAACATGAGTATGCACAGGGATTGGAATTATGAATTGTGTGATAATTATCACTCCTTGGGAGTTTTACCCCGATAAATTCCAGCAGGCCAAACCCGCCAAAATGTATCTGGAAAAAGGCCCGAAAAAGATAAAGCATGCAGAATTTGGTGTTTTAAAACAGTGTCCGCATGTTATGCCTCATTTTAAGGGGCACAATTTGTAATAAGTGATAACTATCGCACCTTTTAAATTCTGAGCCCTGTGGTTTCGAATTTTAAAAGATATGATAATAATCACCCTCCCAGCTGGGCACTCGTAACGAGGGCCTAATGCTCCTGTGTGGTGCAAATATGAACTTTTTTGAGTAGTGGTACTAACCAGTATTTCCTAGCCAGATGGAACAGAGGAAAAAATAATATATTTATCGAAGAGTCTATCATGGCAATATTTCAATGATATCTGCAAAAAAATATGTTTACTTAGCAACAGATTTGTGGATTAGCTTGATCCTCAAGCAAAAACCCTCAGCAGATAAATCAAGTCTAAGTAGGGTTCTTGCCCCACAAATGATTTATTCAAATGGTATTTCCTACTAAGTCTAGACAAAAATTGAATTTAATTAAAAATATTCTTAATATGTTTTACTGACTAATCTAAATTTCACTTTTTTATATCATTCTGTCGGTTCCAGAAGAGTGAAAGGCCCATTAAATAAGGCAAATTAATTTATATAACTTAGCTGTGGAAGAGCCATTGTAAATCAATTCCTCCATGCAGTACAGCTCATGCCTCGACCATCAGGCTCTTCTACCCAACCAGACTAAACTCAAGCATCAGTCTTATGAAGAGAAGCTAGTTGTTGCTTCTCCAAATGAGATGCATCCGAAACACAGAAAAAGCCCTCCTCAAAAGACAAAAAATGATGTTCAGTTTAAATTGGAAGGGAAGCTGAACAAACTTCGCCAGCTCGTCCAAACTAATTGGCAACTTCTCACACCAACTTGTGATTTTCAATACTCTCCCACGATATATCCTCCAACCTTACCAAGTCTTTGCATCTCAACTAATCTCACTGTCTCCCCACCAAGGTCACAATTACCCCATGGCCTCACATCTCCATGCTCTTCACATTCTCTCCCATCTACAAAGTGAAACACTGCTCTACTATCCGACCACCTCTCATATGCTGGGAACATTATTCACTCCTAACCATTTCAAAAAGGAGTTACTCAATTGACATGTCTGGGAATCATATACCTCTCTCACATCTATATCTATAACGACTCCATTCAACAGGATACCCCCTAACCTACAAACTATGTGCCCAATTTCACCCTATCCTGATTCACACATTCCCAGAGCATTTAGTAGTCCTCAAAACTCAACAATTTATGAAGACTATACACACTGAGCTGACTTAGATGTTCATCTCAGCTAAAAAATGTATGGAGACCACATGTATTTTCTCTGGGAGGGCATGTTGCATAGATGGATTAAAGCATCCGAACCATATTTATTTTCTTCGTTTTGGTGCCACACTCAGCATGAATTTATATTACAGATTGGCTGAAAGCCGAGTGTCAGTCAGTACTAAGGCCTCTGGTTACATCCAAATTTGGTTTGAACATTTCTGGAGCAAATGAATATGCTAAGTCAACATAAATATTTTATTTCTGTCAGTTGACTGGTTTCACAAGTATGTCTCTTTTTGTTATCAAAATTTCCCGTTCTTTTCTTATCGCCATGAACCTGGTAAAAGAAGTGGTCCTATTCTGCCATACTTACAAGATTCAGCATAAGCATAAGCTCTCCGAGGCCTATTCAGAGTAATATATCCTTAATAGAGTGCATAGGTAGGTCAATTCTCAAATCTGAAAACTACAAAAACAATTTTCGCCTCATGTAAACACTTCACTCATAACTGGCTTCCTTCCACCGTTTGCAAACATACAGAAAGGCACTTACGTCAAAATCCTTAGAACAAGGATGGGCTGTCATGTAATACTTCAAAACCTTTACCATATAAATAAAGGATGTGCCTAACTGGTTTCACCCTGTTTTAGCACCAAGGTCGCCTTGTGTGTTTCAGCTTAGATTGTTGCTCAGAAAAGTTGGCAAACCTACTTATAGAGGCACCTGGAAACAATGTCAGCTGCCCGAAATAACCTGTTAATAATAATAAAACTGCCATGCTTATCATTCTGTTTTCACATATAGAAAGTTATTTGGGGCCTGATTTATGAAAAGTTAGCGCCGCCTTTGCATCACTTTGTTGACGCAAAACCGACGTAAACTTACAAAATATCATTATAATTTGTAAGAAACTTTTCATAAATCAAGCCCTGGGGCTCCATTGACTGTTATATTACAGCACTTGTGTCATCTAATAATTTCAGTTCAACAGAGAAATTACTGGCTCAGCTGTTAAGCTCTATACCTGAGCCACATCCTTGGTTGTACAGTATGAAATTTAACACACAGTCAAATTTGGCTTTGGTGATGACATCACCAAATGATGAAGCAGAATGGAAAAAAAGAAATGTGATGAGTATAATAATTATAGCTATTTTTCGATGCCGTCTGAGAAAAGCGTTGCTATAAACAACAACTATTATTAGCTAATGTAAATAGTTATCGATCCCCAAGGACAAAAGACTGAGTTGGCCCTGCTAGTATTTACACTGAATCTACCGGTCACACAGATGTCAGCACCAATTCTTCCGTTTGCTCTGACATTTTAAGTTTGAAATTTGTTTCTGGTCAATATCAAGACTGACATAAACATTTATACACAGCTGATGTTTAGTTTGGTGCCTTCAATATTTTGTTTGCAATTTTTACGTTCTTGACCACTGCGCAGCGACGTGATGTTATTCCTTGTTTCTTTCTTATTGCAATATACGTAATATTGTTATCAAACAATGCATTTCGAGCCTCCGTACTGCCCCATACAAGCGTCGCTTAGGCCACTGTTACCCACTAAACGCTGGCTCGCCCAATGCCCGCCATCGCACAACAAGCTCACATCATTTGGATATAGCCTGCTTTTTTACTCCAGTATTCTGAGACAACAAGTCTGATCACAGAAGATTAAGAGGAAATGATAACTATCTCAGGCTGTAATGCTGTTTCTCTCGTAGGGGATTTCCATGTATAGTCATAAGCACTGAATAGTTCCGCGCGCCTGCGGGGACCCCGGAGCACTGTTGTGTAGTATATTCTTAAGTGCAATCATCAGCTCCTTGACAAAAAGGTCTGTGAAAAACACTTAAGAATAACAATGTGCAGCCTATGTGAACAGCTACACAGGCCAAATTGTTAGAAGAAAAAAAACAGTTGTAGTGTAAATTTCACGTTTAAACCTCTATTTATTCTATAAATACATAAATAAATACATTCTCATATTTTATTTACACCTCTCATGAGAATAAAACAATGTAGGGCAGTGTAGCCCATAGGCTGCCATTATACAGAATGAAAATAGAGCTGTGCCTTTAAGAAAGTAAAGTCTTCCTGTTTCCCATCATGCACAGCAAAAGGCAGTTGCCTCAGTTCTTTTTTCCGGCTCCTTTCTGACAGGACCCTGAAGCATTGAGCTCTACCTCACAAAATCCTTTTGTGACAGAAATTCATTTAAAATCTTTTGAATTTCATTTTCACTCGACGTTTTTAACATTGAGTGATAATTTTCTGCTTTTTTCTGTTAGATTCTGACAGAATTTTGAGGTTTTTCTACTTCAGAAATGCCTTCACTGTTTGACAAATGTCCTTCTTGTGGCAGAAAAAAGGCCAAAACAGATCCACATCGGGTCTGCATAATTTGCCTTCCATCCAGCCACAAACCGGAGTCGTGTGACATCTGCAAAACCTTCTCCAGAAGGACCCTTCGTGACAGGGAGAAGATCCGACTCCAGGCGAAAGAGGACAGGAGGAAAAGTGGTCATTCTACCACAGAGCGAGGAGAAGGTCAGTCTTCTACCAGGGCTCACACTGGTTCCTCTATAACTCCGACCAGACCGGCTCAAAAACGGCACAGGTCTCCGACGACGTCGAGGGCGTCGACGTCGAGGCAAGGAACGGCGCCAACATGCTCGCCGTCGAGGAGTGGTTCGCCGGCGAGAAAGAGACATCGCTCGCCGTCGATGACGATTTCGCCGTCGAGACGGCGTGGACTTTCGCCGTCGAGATCTGGGTCACCGTCGACACGGCGAGGACGTTCCACGTCGAGGAGATCTGAATCCGGTTCGCCGTCGAAACGGCGAGATCGATCAACGTCGAGGGGCGCTCGACGTCGTAGACGTTCACCGTCATCACGGCGACGTCGAGGGTCGTCGTCGAGAGATTCTCAACGGCGAGAAGAATCGACGGCGAAGGACACTCGCCGTCACCGTACTTCGACGTCGAGGAGTGTGTCGACGTCGAGACAATCAAAAAGACCTAGGAGGGTTTATACAACCTCAGAATCCTCGGCTTCAATCATCCTCCTTCCAGCGTCTCCACAACTCTCTCCTCGACAATCACCATTGCCACAGACGCCGGTAACACCTACGGCGCCTCTTCCGGCTCCGCCTGTAGAGTCTGTTTTGAGGACTCCAACGCGGTCTGTAAGACGTTCGGGACATTCCTCTAGACGCTCTTCTTCCTCTCGACACCGTCATGACCCACAGAGATCTCAGCATTCACATCACAGGCGTTCTTCTTCGTCTACACGGGACTACTCTCCAACCCTATCGGACTCACCGTCCCCGAGAGTGTCCCCCATAGATGATGTGAATACGTTCCAGGAGGTCTTAGTACGAGGGGCAACCAAGCTGAACATCCCGCTGGCGGTACCTGCCCCATCGACGTCAGTGATCTTCGAGACCTTGCATCACAGGACATCTTCCAGACCTTTGCTTCCACTGGTTCCAGGTCTCCTTGAACCAGCAATGGATATTTTCCTTGCACCGGCCGCAACAAAGTCTGCTCCTTCCAGACTTATTAAAAAATATCGTCCACCAGAACAAGATCCTCTATTCTTGAGGTCGGACCCAGTTCCTGATTCGGTGGTCATAGTAGCGGCAAAGAAACTGCATTCAACCTCACCATCTTCTTCTTCACCTCCAGATAAAGAGAGCAGAAAGATAGATGCTGCAGGACGAAAAGTATGCTCTACTGCAGCCGTCACGATGAAGGCAGCCAGCGCTACTGCGTTATTAGGGCGGTACGATCGTGCCCTCTGGGACTCTTTAATACAGTTTGCGGAACATCTTCCTAAGGATAAAAGGGAAGATTTCCTGGAGGTCGTGGGTGAGGGATCCATGGTGTCTAACCAAATTATAAGTGCTGCAGCTGACTCTTCGGTGCTATCCGCACACAATTATGCACACGGGATAGCGCTCAGAAGGCATGCATGGTTGAGACTTACATCACTCAAACCTGAAGCGCAGCAGAGAATACAAAACCTGCCTTTCTCGGGCTCCACCTTGTTCGGTTCTCATGCCGATGACGAGATGGCTAGAATGAAAGCTGAACTAGATACCTTGAAAGCGGTAGGGATGGAAAGACCGAAAGAACAAAGAAAGGTTTTCCGGCCATATCAACGACGACTTTTCACCCACCGGTATCAGTCGCCACACTGGATGTCTTCGCGCCCCCAGCAACAGCAACAACAGCAGTATCAAAGGGGTTTCTCTACTCAGCGAAGGTCGACAAGGGGTCGTTCAACACCTCAAACTCAGGCAACTCGACAGGCTCCCACGTCTAAGCCCTGAATCTTTGCTTCCCCCTCCTCCGTTATCCACTCCGGTAGGGGGAAGTATCTCAAATCATCTGGACGAGTGGCTACGCATCACAACAGACGCCTGGGTATTGAATATTGTGAGACATGGTTACGCTCTCAGATTCACCAGTCCTCCACCATCTGTTCCACCCAAAACAGCCAACCGCCATCTCGAAGCTCTACAGTTAGAGGTCAATATCCTATTGCAAAAAAGAGCCATAGAACCCGTTCCCATCAGCCAGCAAGGGAAGGGGATTTATTCGAGATATTTCCTTGTACCGAAAAAAGACAAACAAGAGTTTCGTCCCATCTTAGATCTGAGGACAGCAAACAAATGGATTCGCAAAGAAAAATTCAGGATGTTAGCCTTACACCAAATTTATCCACATCTACGTCAGGGCGACTGGCTATGTGCGATAGATCTTTGCGACGCTTACTTTCACATCCCAGTAACCAAGAAACATCGAAAATTCCTAAGGTTCACTGTCGGAAAACGCCATTACCAATTTGCAGTTCTACCTTTCGGCCTAAAATCAGCGCCAAGAACTTTTTCCAAATGCATGGCGGTAGTAGCCGCCCACTTGAGGAAACAGCGAATATTCGTCTACCCCTATCTAGACGATTGGCTCATAAAGGCCTCCAGTTGTCTCGAGACACAGCAACATTTCGAATGGACTCTACAACTGCTGCAAAAACTTGGTCTTCAAGTCAATCTCCTGAAATCTACAGCAACACCTGTTCAGAGGTTGCATTACTTAGGGGCCATTGTAGATACCAGGCTAGGAAAGGTGTTTCCTTCGGAGGAACGACGGTTATCGATTCTCCAGAAGTGCAAACAACTGCAGGAAAGACCTCAAGCCACTGCAAGAATAATAGCTTCTCTACTGGGCTCGATGGCGTCTTGTATCCATCTGGTTCCCAATGCTCGCCTCCATATGAGACCATTGCAGGAAAACCTGGAGGATCAGTGGTGTCAACTGAGGGACGATTGGGAGAACAAAGTCCTTCTTTCTCCTCACACCCTACAATCCCTCAAGTGGTGGTGTTTACCCAGCAATCTCTTGGTGGGGATTCCGTTCCAACAACGGCCCCCATCTCAAACCATCGTAACAGATGCGTCACTGA
Source organism: Pleurodeles waltl (assembly GCF_031143425.1). Taxonomy (NCBI): domain Eukaryota; kingdom Metazoa; phylum Chordata; class Amphibia; order Caudata; family Salamandridae; genus Pleurodeles; species Pleurodeles waltl. The sequence goes on along the minus strand of NC_090449.1, from coordinate 965,214,221 downwards.
TCGGATGGGGGGCGCACATGGAACATCTTCGAGTCCAAGGCGAGTGGTCACAGAGAGAGAGTCTCTATCACATCAACCTGCTGGAACTTCGCGCAGTCCACCTTGCGCTCAAAGCCTTCCTTCCCTCTCTGAGAACGGAAACTCTCCTTCTCCAGACAGACAACGTGGCCACTATGTACTACGTGAACAAACAAGGAGGCACCAGGTCCAGAATTTTATCCAGAGAGGCTCAGACAATCTGGCATTGGCTTCTAGCCAGGAACCTGTCACTAGTGGCAACTCACCTGCCCGGCATCCAGAATGTTCAAGCGGATGCCCTCAGTCGGGTAATGGACGAGAACCACGAATGGGTACTACACGACGACGTCGTTCATTCCATTTTCGCACTCTGGGGTACCCCCTCTACAGACCTATTCGCAACCCCAGAAAACAAAAAATGCCAAAACTTCGCCTCCAGATATTACCATCCAGGGACACTGGGGAATGCCCTGTGGATAAGCTGGTCAGGAGCATTTCTTTACGCCTTTCCACCGCTTCCCCTGATTCCGGCGGTCCTCCAGAAGCTGTCCAATGTTCAGACCAAAATGATCCTAATTGCTCCGGAGTGGCCACGCCAGTGGTGGTTCCCAGACCTTCTTCACCGGTCACTCAAACCACACATCAGGCTACCATATCGTCCGGACCTTCTCACGAAGTTCAGTGGGCAGATATCTCATCCCAACCCCTCATCGTTGAGTTTGGCAGCATGGCTCCTGAGCTAGTGCAATATGGACACTTGAACCTACCTCAGGATTGTATGGAAATTCTGAAGGAAGCAAAGCGCCCTTCCACACGATCAGCCTATGCAAGCAAGTGGAAGAGATTCTGCATTTGGTGTTTACACAACAACATTGACCCGGTTTCCTGTGGAGAACAATCTATCCTGCCATACTTGTTAAGTTTGGCAAAATCGGGCTTACAACTGTCGTCAATAAAAGTTCACTTGGCGGCTGTCACAGCATACAGAAAGAGTCCTTCACAAACTTCCTTTTTTCGGATTCCGATTATTAAGGATTTCCTAGAAGGTTTAAAGAAGGTTTTTCCCCCCATTAGAAAGCCTTCTCCTCCATGGGAACTGAACGTTGTCTTATCACGTCTGATGCTGCCGCCATTCGAGCCAATACATAAGGCATCGCTGCAACATCTCACATGGAAAGCTGCTTTTCTGGTGGCAATCACTTCAGCGAGTAGGGTCAGCGAAATCCAGGCCCTTTGCGCTCAGGAACCCTACACGGTTTTTCATTCTGCAAAAGTGGTAATGAGAACTCATCCAAAATTTTTACCTAAGGTAGTCTCCGACTTCCATGTGAACCAAACAATTTCATTACCGACTTTCTTTCAGAATCCAGCTACTCCTGCTGAGAGAACTCTGCACTCTCTGGATGTAAAGAGAGTATTGAAATTTTACTTGGACAGGACAAAAAGCTTACGAAAATCACAACAGCTTTTTATTAACTATGGCCCAATCAGAACAGGTTTGGGTACATCTAAACAATCTTTATCCAGGTGGATTGTTTCATGTATAATGTTATGTTATCAGTTAGCAAACAAATCCCTTGGTGGTAGGCCAAAAGCCCACTCTACCAGAGGGAAAGCAGCTACTGTAGCCTTGATGAGAAATGTCCCTTTGGCAGAAATATGCAAGGCTGCCACTTGGAGGTCGGTCCATACCTTTACTAAGCATTACTGCCTTGATACAGACGCTAGGGCAGATGCTCAGGTTGGGCAGGCTTTGCTCAAGAATTTGTTTGCATGATTCATGTTTTTCTCAGTATTCTTATATCTACTCCACCGCGGTTATGGGGATGGGCTTGCTACTCTATTCAGTGCTTATGACTATACATGGAAATCCCCTACGAGAGAAGAAATGGTTTCTTACCTGTAACTCCAGTTCTCTCGTAGGGGTATTTCCATGATAGTCATAAGCAACCCTCCCTCCTCCCCGGTGGAGTTGACATAGAACATGAATATTATGGAGGTTGGTACTCCAACAAATGTTTTGTTTTTTCTTCATGTCAGGTTAATAGCCTCCAAAAAAGAACTGAGGCAACTGCCTTTTGCTGTGCATGATGGGAAACAGGAAGACTTTACTTTCTTAAAGGCACAGCTCTATTTTCATTCTGTATAATGGCAGCCTATGGGCTACACTGCCCTACATTGTTTTATTCTCATGAGAGGTGTAAATAAAATATGAGAATGTATTTATTTATGTATTTATAGAATAAATAGAGGTTTAAACGTGAAATTTACACTACAACTGTTTTTTTTCTTCTAACAATTTGGCCTGTGTAGCTGTTCACATAGGCTGCACATTGTTATTCTTAAGTGTTTTTCACAGACCTTTTTGTCAAGGAGCTGATGATTGCACTTAAGAATATACTACACAACAGTGCTCCGGGGTCCCCGCAGGCGCGCGGAACTATTCAGTGCTTATGACTATCATGGAAATACCCCTACGAGAGAACTGGAGTTACAGGTAAGAAACCATTTCTTTTCTACATTAGTTGTTCGGTCTCTTTCCTTGGGTACGGGAGAGGCGGCAGGCTTCAACGCTGGTGAAAAGGGACGCAGCCCGGTTGCAAAGCCAAGACATCCCGCGTGTAGGCGCCTTCTGTGCCAGCGCTCTCAAATTGGGCCTTATTTCTTGGCACTGCGTTTTCAGAGCTGCAACCATTCAGGCTCGCGAAAGTGTTTATCAGAACACATTGCAAAGTAGGTCGCTTTCGAAAGAACAGCCTGTCTAACAAATTGATGGCACTGTGAGATGCCACCTCCTAGAGTGAAAATAAATTGTAAGAAAAATATCAGGAGTTAGAGATAGATACGAGTCACTCCGAACAGTGATGTACCAACTGTGGCTGAGCGTGTGCCAATGGGTATGGCGATAACTGTCAGTAAGATTTATGGTAGCTTTACCCGTGCACACTGAGAGTGGAAAGGTTGACACAGTTCCGCAGCTTTATTTAATGCCTTCAGCAAACCCATTCCACGCCACGAGTATGTCTGCACAACAGTGTAAAGGCTTGTTAATTTCGCGATAGCACGTGGCACTTATATAATTTCTATTGTCGCATCATTTAAAGAAGACTTAAAAATAGAGCTTAATAAATATTATGTATTCACGGCTTAATTCCTACACAGGATTCCATAACGCTTTGTCACGTGTTGAAATATTTGTCAAGGAAGCACAGGCCTTTCAATCTCAGAACGAAAGGCATGCTTCTAAAGGCACTTAAAATGCATTTTGTGCAGTGAAAGCTAGTGTTCATTTCGCTCAACCGTAAAATAACCTTGTTTTTCCATTGAATTACCGCTTTCAACCTCTCGGTAGGTACTAGTCTTCGGGTTTTAAGTAGGGAAATCCCTAATTTTAGGCTATTATCTAAATCTTGGTCACACTATACTCCATTCACTTCACAACAGTTTTTTTCCCCTGGCAAACGATTTAAGGGGGGATACTAGAAGTGGTAATTTCAGGAAAATTTGTAATCCCTATTCCTGAAAATCCACTTTCTGACCAACTAGGATTTTTACCCAGCCTGTAAATGATGGCTTTACTCAATGTTTCTGCTACAGAATCATTTTCCTCACCATCACATTTTATTTAACCCCGTTAGTGTAGAGGATGTGACGATCATGTCCTCTCCACTACATCTGGATCACAGAGTACGTGACCCGCACGTTCTCTCACACACCTTTGTGGAAAGTTTAGGAGTGCGCACTGAAGACTGAAGTATGCTTCCCATTAGGGGTGAATGTAACTTGCGTAGTTACCTGAGAAGATTAATTCTGCCTTAAGCTGTTTTTTCTAAGAGAAAAAATGCCCCCTCGCATCCAGAATGGACATGAGGATGCATTTTGCTAAACTAAATACTACTAAATGCAACAGAACATGAATAGAGATCACAAGCAGCTGCTTACGTGCAGTAATGTGTAATTAAGATAGGATTTTCCCCTGACTTACACAATGCATTAAGTTTTAGTTTCTTAGCACAAAATGCAACCTTGAGCCTTAAAAGGACATAACGATGCATTTTGCGCAAAAAAAATATTTTCCCCCGTTAGACTTTTCATCCTTGGCGTGGTCTCCCTTAACTTTTTGCCTCCGTTCCCCAGGTTGTTGATGTGTGCTGGACTCTGATTTTGCTGTTTTTGTTACTCTGGGCACTTTACCACTGCTAACCAGTGCTAAAGTGCTCCTTTACAAAATGTGTAGGTAATTGGTTTATCCATGATTGGCATATTTGGTTTACTAGTAAGTCCCTAGTAAAGTGCACTAGAGGTGCCAGGGCCTGTAAATGCTACTAGTGGGCCTGAAGCACTGGTTGTGCCATACACATAAGAAGCTCTGTAATCATGTCTCAGACCTGCTACTGCAGTGTCTGTGTGTGCAGTTTTTAACTCCTAAACCTTCCCTTTTCTTCCATGTCAGACACCCCTAAGGTAGGCCCTAGGTAGCCCCAAGGGAAGGGTCCAGTGTATGGTTGAGGTAGGACATACAGTAATGTGTTTTATATGTCCTGACATTGAAATATTGTTAAATTCGTTTTTCACTGTTGCAAGGCCTGTCCCTCTCATAGGTTAACATGGGGGCTACCTTTAAATCTGATTAAAGTGTAGATTCCCTTTGGGAGCGGATGGACATGTGGAGTTTGGGCTCTCTGAGCTCCCAATTTAAAAATACATTTTTTAGTGAAGTTGATTTTAAGATTGTGTGGTTGAAAATGCCACTTTTAGAAAGTGAGCATTTTCTTGCTTAAACCATTTCTGTGACTCTGCCTGTTTGTGGATTCCCTGTCTGGGTCAGTTTGACAGTTGGGCTGGTTGCACCTCACACTAGACAGTGACACAAAGGGACCTGTGGTGTAGTCTGCATTTCCTGATGGGCCATCTGTGCTAGGAGGGAGGGGAGGAGTGGTCACTCACACATGAAAGGGCTTTGCCTGCCCTCACACAATGCAGTCTCCAACCCCCTGGCGAGTGTCTGGGGCCTGGCCTGGGCAAGGCAGGATTTCACATTCACAAGAGACTTTACTTTGAAGTAGGCCCACTTCAAAGGAGAAATTGGGTATAAGAAGGGCACCCAAAACCACAGACTTTAGAAACATTTCTGGAAACAAGAGGAACCTCTGCCTGGAGAAGAGCTGAAGAACTAAGGAAGAAGAGCTGCCATGCCAGTGACTGTGCTTTGTGGAGCTATCCTGCAGTTGCTGCTTCTGCCAGAGTAAGAGGGCAAAGACTGGACTTTTTGTGCCTTCCACCTTGAGAAGAAATCTCCAAGGGGTTGATTTAATGCTTGCCTCCTGTTGTTTGAAGTCTCAGGGACAGCAAAGACTTCTCTCTTCCAGCACCTGGAGTCTCTGGAGAGACTCCTACTCTTCCCAGTGGTGGTTCAGCCAATTCCTGGGACCCTGAAAAGAGAAGCTGGCAGCCTAAAGAAAAGGAAAAACCCGCACAGAGCGCCGTATGGGGAAAAGATCAACGCAACTCTGATCTGCGGCTGAAGAAACTACGTGCCGCTGCCTTCGCAGCTGAAAATCTACACTCGCCAGAAACGCGACCGAAGAATCGATGCACAGAGCAGGAGAAATGACGCGCAGCATCACTGACTGAGGCTGGGAGATTGCAACCCGTGCTGTGTGGTTTTCGGATCATCGTGCGGCTGGATTTCCGACTCAAGTACTGCTGGGCGTGTAAAAACAATGCAATGCCTGCCCGGACCCGCAGAGTGCTGACCGGATCGACGCACCTGCAGAGAGAAGAAATGACGCACCCCAACCCGACGAAAGGAGCCGAAAGGAGAAAAGACGCAAGGTCAAGCTCGTGAGTGGAATCGACGCAGCGCAAGCCCTTTCTGGCACACACTCGCCCGTGTAGGATTATTTTTGACACACCCAAAGTACTTTTTCACGCTAACAGCGTTAGTGTGTGTTTGAAACCACTTAAAGACTCTTTTTGATTTTTAATTGATAACTTGACTTGTGTATTGTGGATTTTTGTAATTTTGGTCCTGTTTTGTTTAGATAAATATTTCTTATTTTTCTAAACTGGTGTTGTGTCATTCTGTAGTGTTTTCATTAAGTTACTGTGTGTTTTGGTACAAACACTTTACACCTAGCACTCTGAAGTTAAGCCTACTGCCCTGCCAAGCTACCAAGGGGGATTAGCAGGGGTTAGCAGAGGGTGATTCTCTTTTACCCTGACTAGAGTGAGGGTCCTTGCTTGAACGGGGGTAACCTGACTGTCAACCAAAGACCCCATTTCTAACTTACGGGGAATCTGAATTGTGCCAGGCTGTATTTTAAAGTGTCCCAGTTAACCAGATCAAAGGCTTTCTCTGTGTCTAACATTACCATTACTGGAGGAATTGTATTGGACAAAAAGTAATTGACTGAATTAAGAAAATAATATTTGATGACATTAGTCTATTAGCTACAGTTTCATGAATATGACTTTTTTAATGACCCACTAAGCAAACAAGCTAACATTATTGAAATTTGCACAGGAAGTCGTGGGAGCCAGAAGCTCTGAGGTCTTATGGTGCTCCAGAGAAGAGTTTCTTTTCCTGAGCCTCAGTCACAAATGTGAGAGGTGGAAAGTGGAGACTCTCCAATTTCCAGTGGTAACTCCTAAGTATATATCGACTGGCAAATATATTTCTAAAAATTCGAAAAAATTTATGGTGTTGGGACTAGTTTTTTCTGGTATTGGTCCACACCACCATTCCATTTGCCACTAGTGCTTCCAGACCCCTGGATCATCAGATTGGGGTGAGTACCCTCAATCTGCTCCTTTGGGAACTTGAAGGTCCATTAGGCACAAATAGATATATATTGTTAGAAAAGCATAGGGTGACAACCCCATCTCAGTTTTCCACCAACCCTTCAAGTGTCCATGGATGGGCAGATCAGAAAATACCGTAACCTGCTGACAAGGTACCACAGCATGCATTTTGTAGAAGGGGACAAATGGTATATGGCTTGGCAGACAACCTCCTACTGATAAAATGCTGCAGTCCTCAGATCATTAGGACACCAGCAACTAGACATAATGGTGTGTGGAGTCAACCCCTCCTGCCATAAGACTGTACTCTGTTCCTTAGGCTGCACATCCTAGAACAAAGTCCCACCTGTCCAACCCACTACCCAATCAATCAACCCTTTTCTGCTCCCACGACCTTCAGGGGAGTCTTAAGTAGACAGATGCATCAGTTTGAGAAATCTGCACTACCCCAGGAATTACTGACTTTTGGGTCCAGTGTTGCAGAGGAAGACACACTAATCAGATTCAACAGCATTATTTCGCTAGATTATTCCTTGGTTGACTGACATAGGTTGGGTGAGGATGTGTGCCTCTGTGTGCGTGCACTTTTGTGAGTGTATGTGTAATTTCCCCAGGCATGGGAATTCCTGGCACCTGGTAAACACTAGACTCTCCCTTAGTCTCCTTGGGTAAGGTGTTCCTCTTTTGAGTACTATTTTATTTTATTTTATTTGAAGGCATTGCACTACCCCTGCCATCAATGGCTACTGATGTATAGTGCCCCTCTCTGGCCACTATATGCCATCCACCTCCTACTGCTTTGAGGAAGAAAATTGTTTGCTGTCTCCAAATACGCTCCCTTGTGATGACTATATCCTAAATGTAAGAAAATTGGTATACTGTATGGCAAGGCTGGGGTCGTGTCATGGAGCACACTCACATTTATCTTCTTGGGTCCTGTCAGAGTTATTTGCTCAACCCTCAGCTTAACCCTTTGATAGCTATGGCACAGAGCAGCGAGTCTTGGCAAAGAAACAATGTGTAAAGCATTTAACAACAGCAAACAACAAAATAAAGTCACCAAACAAGAAAGAGACACAACAACAATTTGCATAGATAGAGCATATTTTTATTAATTTTTAGAGTCCTTGATGACTTGAATACATCTCAAGTGCAACCACGCATTGGCAAGTCAAAACTTGGCAAACTTTGGAAATATTTGTAAAAGTATGTTACACTGAGTTCATCAACTCTGGCCCAAGTTGGGTGACCAAATCCAACTGGACAAAGATCTAGGAGTCTAGAAAGAAAACTCTGGACAGTTACCTGGCTGACACGGCATCTTTGAAGCGAGTTCCAAACTTTACAGGACAGCCGCAATTGACTTCTATGGAGTGGTCTCAATGATGTGGGATGCAGGCCTAAAGGTGCTTAATGGATGCTCCAGAGGCTGTGCGGTCCATGTGGGTGAAGTCTGGTCGAGTCCTCAGTCCACAGGTGAGTGGGAGCGACTCCGTCTATGGAAACTGGGGCCGCACAAAGTGCTCTATACAGGAGCCAAATGGCTGGCGATGCAGACCTTCCGTTCTTGCAAACACTGGTTCCAGTGCAAACCTTTGGTGGGGGCTAGTGTCCCTTAGGATGGATAAATCTGGTCACAACCAGCACCCACAGATCCAGCAAACTCAGTCCCTGTGCCTCTCTGAAGCTACTGGACTAGCTGGATCAAAGTATGACAGCTTTTGCAAAAGTGGGCAGCATTAAAGTGGACACAAATATCGACTGCACCATTGAGTCACACTTGACTTCCCCTTTAATTTGATACTTTACATGACGGGGTTAGGTATCTTCTTTCAGAAGTTAGATGCATTGGTGTGCCAACCATTAACTCTGCAAACCTTATAAGACTACTTAACCGTCCTTAGAAAACACTGACACTTAAGGGCTTTGCTGCATAGACATATCAGAAAATACATATCCGTCTTAACAGTATATAGCTCCTTGCAATAGGGCTTAATAGGCCTGCCTTGGAGGAGACTTACATGTATAGTTAAGGGACTTAAAGGACTTTGACATTAGTGGCAATGGCAAAGTTGGGTGTGCAATGTATGCACATCCTCTTCAGTCTGCAGTGGCAGCTGAAAGTTGTGTTTTCACTTTGTCACACAGAGAGACGCACAACCAGTGCTGCAGCTCTTGTGTGGGCAGCCACCCTTACATGCCCTTGGTACCTGGACTAGGGACTTGTAAGTAAGTCAGCACATGCCAGTTGGGGTTATCCAATTCAATATACCACTTTAGAAAAGGAAAGAACACCCACACTGAGGTCTGGACAGCAGGCCTCAGTGCACTCTCTGAGTCGAAAACCAGCAGCTAGTAGTCTAAAAAGTCACAAAAAGTGAGAGAAAACCTGCAAAAGCCTGCTTTCTTACCCTCACCATCAGGTTGAATTTTTGTAATGTGAAAAAATGTACAAATGGCTTTCTATCTGACATCTAACCACCATCAGCATTTCAGCCCGACTAGGGAGAATACATGTGTTGTTACCTCAATATATCACTCAAACAGGACCAGAATGCTTCTGGGCCACTGGAGTTTATTTTCTCTGAAGCAGGAAAAGGAAAACAAAGTGGAGAGCTTGGCTACCTAGCACAATGTGTTCCTCTCACTGGCCTCCTAACATAGGCATTTCAGTTCCCATGGGATAGTTAGTGGGTGAGGAAAGCGGGTACCTCTTCCTCATGATTATATCAAGGGAGAGTTGAGATACACCAACCACAATGCATTTGGCAATTTGCTGAATCTCTGCACAATAGTTTATTGTGTGCTTCCTTAGATGCCCCCTCCACTTGGATGTACCAAACATTGCTCGGTCAAAAAGAAAACTCCTATGTAGGTGGACATACCACTGTGGAGGTGAATAGCAAAAACCAGTATGCTTGTGAATCCTAATGCACAATTTGTCATTTAGCTTTTAACTGTAGTATGCCTACAGTTTATGTCCCTGGTTGTACGCTTCATCTAACAAAATCCTCTATCCGCCCACTTTTTGAAGCTAAAGTAAAATGTCAAGAGATGTGATTAGTGGACAGTGAGAGAGTGCAGGATTTCACAGCCAATAACAAAAGTCCCATATCTACTGATAAAACAACACACCCATCTAGGTCGACCTATCACACAGAACAGGAAAGGGCAAGAACTATTGTGACAAGCAGTCAATATGGGGGCATGTTAGACCTGCCAGTCTTAGGGTGGCTTTTCCCCAAACTGTTTGCCTGCTTGCCTCCAATTTTTCTGAATTTGTTTTCGTTCGGCCTTAGGACTCTGTGCTCTGTACCACTGCTAACAAGTGCAACTCTGGCTTTTTGACGGGGTCATCCCCAAACTTTTTGCCTCCTTCCTCCTATTTTTTTTCTGACCTGTTGTTGTTGGCTTTTGACCTCTGGGCACTTTACCACTGCTAACCAGTGCTAAAGTGCATATGCTCTCTGTGTAAATTATACTATTGATTGGTTTATCCATGATTGGCTATTTAATTTACTTATAAGTCCCTAGTAGAGTGCACTATATGTGCCTAGGGCCTGTAGATTAATTACTACTAGTGGGCCTGCAGCACTGGTTGTGCCACCCACTTCAGTAGCCCCTTAACCTTGTCTCAGGCCTGCCATTGCAAGGCCTGTGTGTGCAGTTTCACTGCCACTTCGACTTGGCATTTAAAAGTACTTGCCGAGCCTAGAACTCCCCTTTTTCTACATATAAGTCACCCCTAATGTGTGCCCTAGGTAACCCCTAGAGCAGGGTGCTGTGTGGGTAAAAGGCAGGACATGTACCTGTGTAGTTATATGTCCTGGTAGTGTAAAACTCCTAAATTCGTTTTTACACTACTGTGAGGCCTGCTCCCATCATAGGCTAACATTGGGGCTGCCCTCATACACTGTTGAAGTGGCAGCTGCTGATCTGAAAGGAGCAGGAAGGTCATATTTAGTATGGCCAGAATGGTAATACAAAATCCTGCTGACTGGTGAAGTCGGATTTAATATTACTATTCTAGAAATGCCACTTTTAGAAAGTGAGCATTTCTTTGCACTTAAATCTTTCTGTGCCCTTCAATCCACGTCTGGCTAGGTATAGTTGACAGCTCCTTGTGCATTCACTCAGACACACCCCAAACAAAGGGTACTCAGCCTCACTTGCATACATCTGCATTTTGAATGGGTCTTCCTGAGCTGGGAGGGTGGAGGGCCTGCCCTCACACAAAGGACTGCCACACCCCCTACTGGGACTCTGGCAGACAGGATTGAACTGAAAGGGGGCTTGGTGCATTTCTTAGACACTCTTTGAAGTCACCCCACTTCAAAAGCACAACTTAGTATAAAACAGGGCCTCTGCCCTACCTCATCAGAAACCTGAACCAGAAACTACATCCTGCCAAGAAGAACTGCCTGGCTGCTCAAAGAACTCACCTTTCTACAAAGGACTGCTGCCTTGCAGTTCGCCTGCTGCCTTGCTGAACTCTTGTCTGGCTGTAAAAGTGCTCTCCAAGGGCTTGGATAGAGCTTGCCTCCTGTTCCCTGAAGTCTCAGGACCAAAAAGACTTCTCTCTTTCAGTTGGACGCTTCGTGCGCCGACATTTTCGACACACAGCTTGTTCCGCGGCGAGAAAAACGCCGCACTCCGACGCTGATCGACGCGACGCCTTCGGGACGACCGGAACTTCGACGCACGGCCTCGCAAGGACAACGCCACCCGACTTCCAGAGGAGAAATCGACGCAACCCCTGCCGTAAGATCGAAACTTCGACGCACAGCCCTGTGGAACGACGCGCAGCCGGAAAACAAGCAGGAGAATCCACGCACAGACCCGGGACATCTGGTAATCCCCGCGACCCATAGAAGGAGACGGTCCGCGTGCCGGAAAATGACGCACGTCTTCCCCGAGTGAAAAATAACAACGCAAATCCGTGTGTGAAGTGGCGCAACCGACGCACACACCATTTTTCCTCCCGTAGAACGACGCACGTCTCCCCGCGTGAAAAATAACGACGCAAGTCCGTGTGTGAAGGGGCGTAACCGACGCACACACCATTTTTCAACGCATCTCCTCTTCTGCGGCCCTCCGCGGAGATTTTCCACTCCAAACCAGGTACTTTGTGCTTGAAAAAGACTTTGTTTGCTTTTTAAAGACTTAAGACACTTTGGGGGTTATTCCAACTTTGGAGGAAGTGGTAATCCGTCCCAAAAGTGACGGTAAAGTGACGGATATACCACCAGCCGTATTACGAGTCCATTATATCCTATGGAACTCGTAATACGTCTGGTGGTAAATCCGTCCCATTTGGGACGGATTACCACCTCCTCCAAAGTTGGAATAACCCCCTATATATCACTTTTCAGTGATATCTTTACAAATTCATATTGCATCTTTGATCGTTTTGACCTGCAAATACCCAGATAAATATTATATATTTTTCTAAACACTGTGTGGTGTATATTTGTGGTGTTATATTATGGTATTGTATGATTTATTGCACAAATGCTTTACACATTGCCTTCTAAGTTAAGCCTGACTGCTCGTGCCAAGCTGCCAGAGGGTGGGCACAGGCTGATTTTGGATTGTGTGTGACTTACCCTGACTAGAGTGAGGGTTCTTGCTTGGACAGAGGGCAACCTGACTGCCAACCAAAAACCCCATTTCTAACAGTTAAGTATTATTGCAATCAGTTAACTTTATATGATTGGATATATGCACCAACACTGAGGAAATCAAAGAAGCAACTGACGTGATAACAATTACATTTGATAACATTCTTCAGAAAGTAATTGCATAAAGTGGAGGGACAAGTAGACTCTCTGGAGCGCTACCACTCCACAATACAATTGGTCTGGGAAAATTCTCTAATTTCATGAGTGTGCCATGCACATTTTTTACAAATGGAGGTTCAGGTACAGATTTTGGAAAATATGTGCAGGTACACACTGTGGGAATCTTGATTCAGGGAGAAGAACAATGAAGAAATGTCCTCAATCATCCTTCAAAACCTGATGGGGAAACAGGAGTTGTCTACAATGATACCTATTGATAAAGTCCACCAGCTTCCTGCAAATGTTTCTTTGGAAAAAACTGCAATGGGACACTAATCTTTGGATATGGAAAGAGCCAATAGCAGAGAATGGCTTGCTTTAGAAAATGGCTTTACAATGGAAGGCTTTCTCTATCACTACTCACCAGGTCTATATGTTCTCTAGTTGTTGACTGACACCTTTGAGGAGAAACCATGACTTAGTAGAGGTGAGAAAGGAGCTAATTGGAATGTACGTGACAGTGAGTCACCCTTCATGTCTAAAAGTACAACATGGAGAGAAGACCTTTGTGCTCAATCAAGAGGACTCTGCCCATGCTTCAGGTCCTTTATTTGCTCTGGTATTGCCATCTTTTAACTGCATCTTCTCTCCTGCTCTTATGGGAAGTTATGACCATGTCTGCTTTGTTGCAAAAAATTTACAAATTAAAATATTGGGCATTTTGCAGTCCTGAAGGAATGCAGAGAGCTGTGGCTAGCATACATCACTCCAATCTTCTTATTCATTGTTCCCTTTATACATCAAAATTTGCAAATGTATATTTCCTGGAAAGCTCTAAAATGATAAGAACCTATGATATATCTTTAACATCATTATACATTATAAAACTCCACCTAAAAAGGTGGATAAGTATATCAAAAGCATAACTTCCCATTTGATATACATTTTTGAAAGGGTCGGATATATGGATAGAAAACTGTATACATTGTAGTTCAGACATTCAAGCCAGAAGCAACCACAAAAAGAACTGCACAATTCAAATAATAGAAACATCACTCTTAAATGTCAGATATACTACAGAGGACATAAGAACAATCAACATAACAACCAAGAAACTTAAAAAAAATTATGGGCCAGACTTACAAGGCCCTAGAACCACTGGAGCGTCACTTATAGTGCGGCTCCGGTGGCGCTATTCACTGCACCATATTTACAAGGAGACATTAAGCCACTTTTTGTGGCTTAACACCCCGTGTAAATATGGGCCCCTCCAATGCATTTTTCTGCAGCAGAGAGACATGCAATGGGTGTTGCTGTGGGTGTTCCACCGCAACACCCATCGCTTTTGACGCTGCCTCAGATTTATGAGACATTGTAAATCTGTGGCAGTGCCAAAAACTAATGCCACCCCAGGGGTGACGTTAGCATGGCGCAACGAGGAGGAATACTCTTATTCCTCCTCGTTTTTGCGAGTTTAATGTGTGTGGCATTCTGCAGCACACACAGAAAGAGCAAAAGGCCATTAATGATTGTTTATGTGCAGGATGGCATACCTTCCTGCACATAAACAATCAAACCCCTCTACCCAGACACCCTTACTCTATGGTGCAAGGATGCCTGCATTTGCAATGGCAGCTAAATTTAGCAGCAGCGCAGGGAAAAACACAGTCATGCGCCGTAGTTTTGTAAATATGGCACATCCCTATGTTTTAAAAGTGGCGCAACATGACTCTGCAAATTTTGGCCCAGAGACCCTACTGCGCCACTTTTTTGTAAATCTGGGCCTCTATCTGCAAAAACGAAAAGAGAATTAAAATTTCATAAACCTCCCCTGAATCTCACAACTTGAAAATGAATTCTAATTTTGGACATTAATCTGTAAACTTGGAGAATACTTTGATAGTAACCAATGTACAATCCATATAAATTTAAAAGCCCCTACAAATCATCAATGTGGTAGGAATCCTGCTCTTAATAAATTACATTTTTGTCCACCAACAAAATCATCAAGAATTGAGCACCTACAATGATATTTAATAACCTTACAAAAGCTTTCACTAACCTATACATAGAATGGACCTTATAAAACCAGCAGATAAAGGTGGTGCAGTAGCTACCATAACAATAAGTGATTTTTTTTAAGGAGAGAATGAGGTCCTCTGGCCAAGGTTTGTGCCCAAACCCCTGCCTGCAGCCAACCACACTCTGTGCAATAACAACAGACCTGCACCAAACCCATGGAAGACAACACATCTCTTTTTTATGAATGATTTTGGGTACCACTTTACTACTGCAGTACTGTATTAATGCTGCAGTTCTTCACAGGAGGCTCACTGTATCCCGCTGTTGGACTGTGGTTCAGGAGACAGAAACTATGCTTTATTTTAAATTTGAACTAAAAGAAATTCACCCTCCTCCCTTATCTTGTGGTGACCAGATTTTGAGCACCAAAAACTGGGACAGGTTTGACTTAAAAGTGGGACTACAGTCTTTTGCGGTACTTTTATGTCTGGCCTGTTTTGGTTTTTGTGAAGCCAAGAAAATATAAATGTGTGTGTATATATGTTGGAAAATGGGTTATTGGTAGGGCAGGTAGGTACCTACACCTAGCAACAAGCCACAAACCTCCACAAAAGTACAGTTAGGTCTCAGTAAATTAATCCCAGCTCTACCCTTGGTAGCTTAGCATCGAGCGTCAAGGCTTAACTTAGGAGACAAAGTGTAAAGCATTCAAATATCACAAAACAGTAATTAAATAAAACACAGGAAACAGTTTAAAAATCCAAAACCAATTTATAAAAATAGCTTATATTTTTATCTTTAAAATGACACAAAAACGATTAAAATCGGTTCAGGGGAACCGGAGATATGAATTTTTAAAGTATTATTATTTTCTAGCGCATAGAAACAAAAAGCGCCAATCGGGTCATCTGGTTGCACCAGGACCGGGACAAAGTCAAACTTTCAGGCCGACCGCGATGGAGCCCTGCTCGGCTACAGGTCGCGGGAAGCCTCGGTTAAAAAGTTACCTTCTGACTTAGTCTTTATTTTGAAGTTTTTCTTCACCGGGACGAACCTGCCAGTTGGATCCGACCTCCTGGAGCCCTTGTCCGGATACGCGAAGTCGGTTTCCTCGTGGTGATTTCTACCTTCGGACTTAGTCGTTTTTTCGAGATGAAAATCCTTCGACCGGGGTAAACCTGGATCTTGATCCGACGTCCGTGGAGCCCTTCTCGGATACGATGGCTGGAAGGTCCCGGTCAACTTTTTACGTTCGGACTTAGTCTTTTTTTCGGATGTTTTTCTTGACCGGGACGAACCACGAAGTCAGGCCGGGTCGCGGTTGAGGCAAGCCGGCTAGAATTTCCGCGTCGAGTCGGTCACTTTATGGAGCTTTTTTCTAAAATTTCTCCAATCTTTTCCAAACTTCTGGGGCTTCACCCAGATGTTCTTTTAAGGTTCTTTTGGGGTCCACAGCTCACCCCAAGGGTCCAGAAGTTCTGTGATGGTCCTTGGGAAGTGCGGACTTCAACTCCCAGAGTGCACCTGGCGCAAACTCCTTTTTGGCCACTGGACAGTGGTCAGCTGGTCACTTTTTCAGGAGTTGGTGCAGGGGACTCTGGTTAGCAATTTTTCACCTGTAGCAAACAGGGAGTCCCTCCTTGAACCAGTGGAAGCCAGGCAAAGTCCTTCTTGTGGTGAAGCCCAAGTGTGCAGCTGGTGCAGTCTTTCTGAGTGCAGGGTCCAGGTGCAGGCCAGGGGTCCAGCAGGGCAGTCCTTCTTCTTCTTGTAGTTCTTTCTTCTTGAAATTTGGTGGGGATCTGAGGCGTGGGTGCAGGTCTGCCAGTTTTATCCTTGCTCCTGGGTGAAAAGCAGGGGGGCCCTGGTCCTCCAATCAGGGACAGGGTCGTCCCCCTGTGATGACCACTTCCTGGGAAGTGTGGCAAAAATCCATCCCAGAAGGCAACAGTCTCTAAAAATCCAAAATGGATGAATCTGATTTTTAGAGGAGAGATCTGGCTGAGCCCACCCACTGGTGTGGCTAAAAATCATAAACACACCCCTCTCCTGCCCTCTCCTAATCTAATCAAGGGGGCACCTAGCTGTCTGGGGTTGCAGGATGTGGGGGTGTTGCTGGGTGCTCCAGATGTCCTTCTCTGCCTTTGAAGACCAGTTTGGCAGCCCTCCCCCTTCCTGCCTCACCATCTGCTGAGGGGAGATTCTCTCCCCCAAGCACATTCCTTTGTGTGAAGTCAGGCCACTTCACACCTCATTAAAGTAGCCTGGCAGAAGCTGCTGCAGGCTGGCCAATCAGAGCACAGCAGCAAAAACAATGCAGAGCTGAAATTGGCAACTTTTTAGGTAAAGTCTAAACTTTTTACCTGCACTAGTTATATTAAATCCAACAACTGGAAGTTGTGGGATTTATTATAACAATCAATTTGATACCAAATTCTTGGTATGTAACATTTGAGGAGACTTTAAAATTTTAAATAAAGTCTGCCCATTCTAGCCTATGAAGGCCATTTACTTCAATGAGGGAAAAACGAATTTGGCTGTTTTTACCTCACCAGGGCTTATAAATCTACTTTTATAAAGTCCCTGCTTATAGTTACATGGCACCCAGCCCTAGGGGCACATAGGGCACACCTTAGGGGTGACTTATATGTAAAAATAAGGTAGTTTAAGACTTTGGAAGTACCTTTAATTCCAAAGTCGGATTTGCATATAACTTTAATTTAAAAGCAGCCAGCAAGGCAGGCTTGCTTTTAAAATGACACTGGGCACCTCAGCAATGCACCTAGGTGTGCACCACCTATGCTGTGGTCCCTAAACCTACATGCCCTACCATATACTAGGGACTTATAGGTAGGTTAACTTAGCCAATTATAATTAGCCTAATTTGCATATCCATTTTACACAGAGCACAGGCCCTGGGACTGGTTAGCAGTACCCAGGGCACCATCAGAGTCAGGAAAACACCAGCATAAAGTGGAAAATGGGGGCAAAAAGTTAGGGGGCCTCTGCAATCAGCCCCAGTTTCTCACACAACCCCCCCCCAGCCCACACGCCCAGGAGACTCAGCCCAACCCTGGGAGAGTCTTCCTGGCTTGTTAGGCGAGGAAGACAGTGAAGAAAACTGGCTGTCCCTTTGCAGGGCCTACTCTGCCTTATATCCTCCTGTCAGGGTCACTCCCTCTGGGTAGTGAAGCCATCCCAACAGTAAAAGGACCCAACCCAAACTGAAACTTCCCTCTAGGGGGGTCTTCCTCCTCTCTCTCTGCCAACTTGGGTAGTGAGGTGCCCACCTCCCCTACTCCTAACTTTGCTAGGGCAAGACCTAGCTTACCCAAAGAGGTCACCCAACACTTGAGCAACCCCACCATGACCAACAGGGTCAGGGGGCCTACTTTGCTATTGGCCTTGGGGTCTGCCTCCCAGGCCAAGTACAGTGCTGCCAGGAAGGCTAGCACCCAGCAGAGGCTACTGACAGCTGTCAGTACCCAGAACCACACCCTAAGCTCTCCACTGACAGGTGGCTGAGCTGCTTTAGGGGCATCTTTGGGGTCCTGGCACCCCTCTTGCTGTCTAGAGTGGGGGGCTACCACCTCCTGTGGCAGACACCCTCCTTCCACTCTCCCTTCTGTCAGTGCAGGGGCAACACCTTGCATCTGGACAGCTGCCTGACTACTCAGGACTTCTTTGGGGTCAGGTGAGGCCTCACCAGTGCCAACTCTGGGCTCCCCCCCTACTGGGGCAGAAGGCCTTTGGCTCCCTGGAACTCTCTTTAAGAGTGGCCTACCCTTCCTTTTCTTCTTTCCTTTTCTTGGGGACCCCTGTCTCCTAACTGTAGGGACTGACTCCCCAGGACTTTGGGTTGGGGGGGCGCCCTGGGCGACCACCCCATCTGTGACCAGACTCACCTCTGGGAGGTCATTGCCCAGGATACAATCTAGGGGAAGGTCAGCACTGACTACCACCCTAATCCAGTCAAGGATACCCTCCCTCTCTAGGGGCACTATGGCTACAGGTTTGGAGGTGACCTCCCCTGTGGCTATCCTGACTTTCTTTGTCTTTCCTGGGACATACATGTCTGGGGTCACTAACCGGTCACTCACTACAGTGTGACTGGCACAGGTGTCTCTCAGGCCAGTGGTAGGGATCCCATTCACTTGAATGTGGTGGAAGTGCCTACTCCCACCCTCAGGGATCACCAGCTTACCATCTGGTCCTGTCTCCCAGCACAATGCTAGGAGGACTTCATCATCTGAGGAATCCTCCTCTATGGCTACACTGGACAGCCCAGTGCTAACCACTTTCTTTGGACAGGCTGCATCTCCTCTGAAGTGACCTGTCTGCTGACAGTCAAAGCAAGCCCTACTGTCCAAGAGCTTTTTTAACCCTGGGTCTCCCTGTCTCTGCATGTCAGATTGGGAGTGGGATTTACTTTCCTCCTTCTTAGGGTTCTGGGGTACAGAGGGAGTCTCTGTGGTGGGCTTACCACCTCCCTCCTTAGGTTTTTGGGGACCTGTCCCCCCCTTCTTGGAGTCTCCCCCCTGGGACTTGTCAACCACCCTGGTTCTTAACCACTCATCAGCTGCCTCCCCTAGCTCTCTAGGGTTGGTCAGCTTAGAGTCCACTAGATGCTGGCGTAACCTTTCTTGGATACAATTGGTCAAGATGTGCTCTCTCATGATCAGATTGTATAACCCCTCATAAGTATTTACTTTGTTGCCAATAATCCAGCCCTCTAGTGCCTTTAGTGAGGTGTCCACAAAGTCAACCCAAGACTGGGTACTGACCTTCTGGGTGTCCCTGAACTTCATTCTATATTGCTCTGGGGTCAGACCAAACTTCTTGACTAAGCACCTTTTCATACTAGGGTATGAATCTGCCTCCTCCCCCCTTAAGGTCAGAAGCCTATCCCTCCCTGAGTTGGGGACCAACTCCCACAAAAGGGAACCCCAGTATTGAGGCTTAACCCTTCTCATTTGGAGTGCCCTCTCAAAGGCCCCTAGCCACTTATCTATGTCATCCCCCTCTACATAAGCAGGGACCACCCCCTTGGGTAATCTGGGGCAAACTCCCCCACCCATGGACACCTCAGCTTCTTTATCGCTGCTTCCATCTCTTTTTTCTTTGTATGCCCACTTTTTCTTCTCTAGGGCCAGCTTCTCTGCTTCCAAAGCTATGTAGGCTAGCTGGGCTTCCAGCTCTCTTTCCCTGATGGATGGGTTCTCTCCTCCTGAAAGGACCCTCTTCCTACCACTAGCTTTGGGTCTGCCCCTAGTGACTGTATCCAGTGAGGACCGTTCCTCCTCTTCCTCACTTGGGGTCTGATGCTTTCCCTCCCCTGAATGGTTAGAGTTAGCATCTTCCTCTTTTTCTTCCTCCTCTGGAGCTTCCTCTGTCTCTACCTCTTGGGCCTCAGCCCATGCTGTCAGGGATTTAATTAGGATTTCCTTCCTGAGATTAGTGGTTGCAGGCAACCCTCTCTCAACACACAACCCCCTAAGCTGGACTACTGTCAGTGTAGGTAGGCTAGCCAGATCAAGCTCCATGGTTCCCTAGTTTTGTGTCAACAAAAACTTTTTGCAAAAATTGGTAACAGGAATTTAGAAAAATTACAAAAATTCAATAATTGAAATTAATCCAAATTAATTTAAAAAAAAAAATTAAAATTAAAAATTAAAAACAATTTTTGCACTAGGACAATTTAAAGGATTTTTAATTTGTTTTATCTAAAACTGTAACGTGATATTGAACACAAGTACAGGATCCCGTCGCTGCTTCCAATTATGTTGGAAAATGGGTTATTGGTAGGGCAGGTAGGTACCTACACCTAGCAACAAGCCACAAACCTCCACAAAAGTACAGTTAGGTCTCAGTAAATTAATCCCAGCTCTACCCTTGGTAGCTTAGCATCGAGCGTCAAGGCTTAACTTAGGAGACAAAGTGTAAAGCATTCAAATATCACAAAACAGTAATTAAATAAAACACAGGAAACAGTTTAAAAATCCAAAACCAATTTATAAAAATAGCTTATATTTTTATCTTTAAAATGACACAAAAACGATTAAAATCGGTTCAGGGGAACCGGAGATATGAATTTTTAAAGTATTATTATTTTCTAGCGCATAGAAACAAAAAGCGCCAATCGGGTCATCTGGTTGCACCAGGACCGGGACAAAGTCAAACTTTCAGGCCGACCGCGATGGAGCCCTGCTCGGCTACAGGTCGCGGGAAGCCTCGGTTAAAAAGTTACCTTCTGACTTAGTCTTTATTTTGAAGTTTTTCTTCACCGGGACGAACCTGCCAGTTGGATCCGACCTCCTGGAGCCCTTGTCCGGATACGCGAAGTCGGTTTCCTCGTGGTGATTTCTACCTTCGGACTTAGTCGTTTTTTCGAGATGAAAATCCTTCGACCGGGGTAAACCTGGATCTTGATCCGACGTCCGTGGAGCCCTTCTCGGATACGATGGCTGGAAGGTCCCGGTCAACTTTTTACGTTCGGACTTAGTCTTTTTTTCGGATGTTTTTCTTGACCGGGACGAACCACGAAGTCAGGCCGGGTCGCGGTTGAGGCAAGCCGGCTAGAATTTCCGCGTCGAGTCGGTCACTTTATGGAGCTTTTTTCTAAAATTTCTCCAATCTTTTCCAAACTTCTGGGGCTTCACCCAGATGTTCTTTTAAGGTTCTTTTGGGGTCCACAGCTCACCCCAAGGGTCCAGAAGTTCTGTGATGGTCCTTGGGAAGTGCGGACTTCAACTCCCAGAGTGCACCTGGCGCAAACTCCTTTTTGGCCACTGGACAGTGGTCAGCTGGTCACTTTTTCAGGAGTTGGTGCAGGGGACTCTGGTTAGCAATTTTTCACCTGTAGCAAACAGGGAGTCCCTCCTTGAACCAGTGGAAGCCAGGCAAAGTCCTTCTTGTGGTGAAGCCCAAGTGTGCAGCTGGTGCAGTCTTTCTGAGTGCAGGGTCCAGGTGCAGGCCAGGGGTCCAGCAGGGCAGTCCTTCTTCTTCTTGTAGTTCTTTCTTCTTGAAATTTGGTGGGGATCTGAGGCGTGGGTGCAGGTCTGCCAGTTTTATCCTTGCTCCTGGGTGAAAAGCAGGGGGGCCCTGGTCCTCCAATCAGGGACAGGGTCGTCCCCCTGTGATGACCACTTCCTGGGAAGTGTGGCAAAAATCCATCCCAGAAGGCAACAGTCTCTAAAAATCCAAAATGGATGAATCTGATTTTTAGAGGAGAGATCTGGCTGAGCCCACCCACTGGTGTGGCTAAAAATCATAAACACACCCCTCTCCTGCCCTCTCCTAATCTAATCAAGGGGGCACCTAGCTGTCTGGGGTTGCAGGATGTGGGGGTGTTGCTGGGTGCTCCAGATGTCCTTCTCTGCCTTTGAAGACCAGTTTGGCAGCCCTCCCCCTTCCTGCCTCACCATCTGCTGAGGGGAGATTCTCTCCCCCAAGCACATTCCTTTGTGTGAAGTCAGGCCACTTCACACCTCATTAAAGTAGCCTGGCAGAAGCTGCTGCAGGCTGGCCAATCAGAGCACAGCAGCAAAAACAATGCAGAGCTGAAATTGGCAACTTTTTAGGTAAAGTCTAAACTTTTTACCTGCACTAGTTATATTAAATCCAACAACTGGAAGTTGTGGGATTTATTATAACAATCAATTTGATACCAAATTCTTGGTATGTAACATTTGAGGAGACTTTAAAATTTTAAATAAAGTCTGCCCATTCTAGCCTATGAAGGCCATTTACTTCAATGAGGGAAAAACGAATTTGGCTGTTTTTACCTCACCAGGGCTTATAAATCTACTTTTATAAAGTCCCTGCTTATAGTTACATGGCACCCAGCCCTAGGGGCACATAGGGCACACCTTAGGGGTGACTTATATGTAAAAATAAGGTAGTTTAAGACTTTGGAAGTACCTTTAATTCCAAAGTCGAATTTGCATATAACTTTAATTTAAAAGCAGCCAGCAAGGCAGGCTTGCTTTTAAAATGACACTGGGCACCTCAGCAATGCACCTAGGTGTGCACCACCTATGCTGTGGTCCCTAAACCTACATGCCCTACCATATACTAGGGACTTATAGGTAGGTTAACTTAGCCAATTATAATTAGCCTAATTTGCATATCCATTTTACACAGAGCACAGGCCCTGGGACTGGTTAGCAGTACCCAGGGCACCATCAGAGTCAGGAAAACACCAGCATAAAGTGGAAAATGGGGGCAAAAAGTTAGGGGGCCTCTGCAATCAGCCCCAGTTTCTCACAATATATAATGTATAATATATATATATATATATATATATATATATATATATATATATATATATATATATATATATATATATATAAATTAATAGATTGCCTACTGGTGGTCACCGATAGGTAGTTATAGTTAAGTCCTAGTTTCTATAGGAAAATAATGTTTTGTTTTGCTAATAACTTTGGCCCTGTTTGACGAATCTTCATGCCATTTTAAAAACTAGTGTGCTGGTCAATTCAGCTACTGTCTCAAAAGCGTCAGGATATTACATCAAGCGGGCAGACAAAAATGGCTGCTTCCCAAAATGTGTTTTTCCTATACAATTTCACAGGGATTTTAGACATCACTACAGCCCAAACTGCTGAACAGAATTACACCAAATTTGGCAGAAAGCTTGATCGTGGTCCAGAAGGATCTCTATTTGTAATCAGGTGTAAATCTATTCAGTAGTTTTGGAATTATTAAAGAAAAAATTGTACGTATATCTAGAACTGTACATCCACAGCAATTTATGTATTTCTAGAGACGCGGATCCATGTGCCAAGAGCATTGTTGTGATTGGCTGCCACCACTTCAGCCAGGAACCTGGGACTCGGCCTTGGCCCAAACAAAATGCTAAAAAAACAGCAAGGGGGCAGGCTAGGAATTACCTGGCCCCCTAGGCATGGTGGTGTTGTCCCACAAGGACCTTGCTTGGGGCCAGAAACATTTGTGCTGCAAATTTGCAGAGGATTTGTGGATCTGTAGAATCTTTTTTTTTAAAAGTCTCCTTTGCTTGTTTTTTTTAATGCCTCCCCCTGCTGGGCCAGGTCCTTGGGGTTAAGCGATCTACATATTTGGGGTTGGGGGACCATGCATGGTCTCCCTCCCCACACCAATTTCGGCCCTGGGTTAGCCCATCCCCTGGGGCCCTGGCCTCTGAAATAAACTGGGAGTGGGCACACAGCACCCCTCATCAGCCGATTTTAGTCCTGAGGACCTCATCCCCTGAACCCAGCTGTACTTACAAAGTGGGAGGTGGTATGCAGACCCCCTCCTCAGGCTACTTTGAGCACCGGGTAGAGGAGGGGGTCTCCATGCCCCGTGGCCCAGGATATTAGTGATGGGGAAGGGGACCCTCTACCCAGGTTGATTTCAGCCCCAGAGGCCATATGCCCCGGGAAAGGGATGCAATTTTAAAAGGGAGGGAGGCAGTGCAGCCCCCCCTTCGTAAAGCCATTAATGGCCCTGGGAACACCATTCTCCAGGGCCAGTCCCGTTATGTCCGAGGGTGCCCACCCCCAGGACATAACAATTTCTTTGCCCGCACTGATGCAGGCAGAGAAACCTATGTTTACCCTTGCTTGATGGGAGCATTTTTTAAACTCCCACCAAGCAGGAGCAAACTCTAAATCCGCTCCAGCGGACAGGAGCAGGAAAAATGCCCCCACCCATGGGAATGGACAGAAGTGGACAGTGAAACAGATAAAAACATTGCTCCCTCCAGTGGGAACAAGCATTTCTAGCTGCTCCCTGTAGGCAGGAGCAATGCCAGCTCCCACTGAAAGATGGGAGATGGCTAGGGCCACGGGGCCGCGGGGCTTGTCCGATGGTCCCCAAACTTAATCTATTGGGTGCCCTGGCTGGGCACCAGGGAACCTACCTGTTAGTGGCTGGGCCCTAGAGTATTGGGTCCTCAGAGCTGAAATCATCCCAAGGAGGGGGGCTTCATGCCCCCCCCCCATTTTAAAAGGTGCTGGTCCCTGGGGGATAGGGTGTCCGGGACAGAAATCAGCCCAGAAAGGGAGGCTGTGTGCCCTCCTCCCCAAAATATATGGGTATCGGTCCCTGAGGGAAGAAATGGCCCAGGGAGGGGGGCTATGTACCCTTCCCCCTAATAAATGTGCAGGGCCCCAGAGATTGAGTCCTCAGAGCTGAAATCGACCCAGAGAGAGGGACCACATTTCCCCCCAATTAAATATAGTGCCGGAACCACTAATGTGGTCCGTGGGGTCAAAATCGAACTGGGGAGGGGGCCCAGTTCCCCCTTCCCCTGAAATATGTTGCTCTGCCATGGATGGTAGGATCCCCAGGGCCAAATGTGGCCTGGCCCATGCTCCCTTCCTACTTAAAAATGCAGTAGGAGTCAGGGGACAAAGCATCTGGGGATAGGGCCCCTGGGTTGGCTGCCTTTAGGGGGTGCTGAAGGAGCTGTTCAGAGTGTGCTTGTAGCATAACAAGATTGACTGCAAAGCCTGGCCGGAGGCCAGATCCTGCAGCCAACTCCCACCACGCACAGCCAAAGGCTGTGCACATCCACAGGTGGATTAACATATGGTAATTAAATATTACTTTACATAAGAAAATATAGAAATTGGTTACAGGGACGTTATAGTGAGGAAAAAGCATTAAAAAACCCTAGAAGTTCCTTGAAAAAAAGCTATGGTTACACCCTACGTTATAGGTAGGAAATACAATTTAAAGAAACTTAGAATCACCAAAAGCGCAAAGGTCACAGGGACGTTATAGTTAGGTTCAGATTTTACACACACAAAACCACTGAATTTCAGCAGTCGTAGTTATCTCAAGTAACCATAACTCATTCCGTAAGGTAACTATAGCTCACACCCTCACAATGCACTGTTAATTACCCCACATATTAAATCACTCATGATATCTTCTATGACATAATTGATAATAATTATTGATGAGAAAACTGTGCATGGGGAGGGTGTGAGTTATCGGTACCTTAGGGAATGAGGTATAGCTACTTGAGGTAACTACAACTGCTGAATTTCTATAGTTTGGTGTTTAGAAAATCTGAAACTAACTATAACGTTCCTGTAACCTTTGCTTTTTTAGTGAATTTGCAATGTGTAAAATCTGAACTTAACAATACAGCAGCTGACCTCCTTCTGTGCTGCCTGAAAGAAATAGATAATTTCACTTAGGATGTGTCTCTTGAAATGAAAGCATAGTTTAATTTCTGATTTGCTTGACCTTCTTTTAAAAAACTGGGCCACGTATTGAACATTAGAAAAAGTGTTGGGACACTGGGACAGCCCTCTGAAAACCGGCACTGTCCAGGGAAATCCAGGACATCACCCTGCCTTATGTGACCTTTTAAACTATTTTAGGAGACTCAAGTCCCCATGTCCCTTGAATGGCAGCTTCAGCATTTTATCCCAGTATTGCAGACAGTCAGTCAGAGTACTCCATTACTGTGGTTCCTTCTCTAGAAATGCAGAACTGAATTGGCTGACTGGAACAAAAGCTCCACTGATAAATCAGGTTTGACTTTGTTTTTAACTTTGGAGCTTCAGAAATAGCATAGTACTGGTACCACTATACTCCAACAAATTAATAGTTCAGATATCTTTACATTTTTCTGAGGGTTGGCCCATTTATGTTCAATTGAAACTCCTCTTGAAGTGGTCATTTTTTTAAAGCATCTGAACAGATTTACACCAAATCATAAAAAACACTCATTTTCAGTGAAGTGCTACATTTTTGGCAGATATGGTTCAATTCCATACAGCCATTTTGTGTCTATCTTAAAGCAATACTTATGTACAATTAAATGAGAAATACCACTTTGGGACACACCTTTCCCTCTTTCATGACCCCCTGCTTGATGAATCAGCGTAAACCTTTACATCAGGAAACCAATGTGGGTGGCATTGTTTTTTGGAAAGTTTCAATATTCTTTAAATGGCACCAAAATTATTAAGAAAAAAATCCTGACCTGACTAACTATAACTATACTGGCACTAGCGTCACCAGTGTAAGATAACAAAGTGGGGGTCAGGAAGGTGAGTCCTGAATTGTTTTCCCATCTTAATTTTCATAGCAATTTTTGGGACATAATATAGAATAAATGGCTGAACTGAATTAAACCAAATTTGGCAGAAAGTTAGACCTTTGCTCAGAACTCCTGTAACTCTGTTTAGCCATTTTCAAGAAATTGCATTTAAAGATGAACTAGGTATGGTCTTGGAGGGGTTTAAAAAATTGGTGTATCTGCATGGTTGGTCCCGGCGGAGTCTGTGGGAGTTGTGCAGTACCATACATTTATTAAGTAAGGGTCTGTGATTGCTGAGAAAACGTTTTATCCTGTTGTCCCTTTCAGTATTGCAAGACTGTGGCATGTCCTGTGGTACTGAATAATCTGATCGGCTGACTTCAACTTAAATGAAAATGTTGTGACAGTCATTACAAGACACGAGGGCCTGGTCTCTGTGTCCTGAACTGTAAAAAAATAAAACTATAAGGGATCAAGTTTGGGAGCCTGTGATTCTCTAGCACTCATAATGAGGACCCTAGAGGTACCCCGCTAGGGGGCCAAAATCATAAAAACATTATTTTTTGTTCCACAGGTACTGTGGTACTCCTGTAGGCCTCTCATGAGGTACCTCGGTACTCCCACAGGAGTCACACCATGGAGCTGTAGAAAGCACTCTAGGTGAAGCTTGCAAGGTTCTGTGGTACAATGTATTTGTCACTGTACTGAGTGATTAGTATGGTATCATGAATACATTTTAAAAAGTAATGAATACATTTTTGGGATGAGGGTTATCAAGGAGGTTAGCTCCTGTAGGGATTGGCCTCTGGATCTGACCACAGTCCAGGCCTAGTGACCAACCTAATGCTGCAACAGGCTGAAAACAGAATGAGGAGGGCCATTGCCTAGCTATGGGTGATAGGCACAAAACAAGGCCAGAGGCAAGAACCTGTGGTCTATCAATCACTGAGCATGGCCAAAAGCTTTGCTTAGCAGTGGTTTGGGGGAGGTGACCAGAAAATGCTGGAAATTAATTCAACAAACAAAGGTCAATGTGACATTATAGTTGGGTATGATAACAAGATTATAGCTTATGTTAGCAAACCCTAGAAGTTCACAGAAAAAAAAAATGTTAGATTTTGAAATAACACAAAACTAAAGTTTAAACATCAATAAACCACTAAAATTAATTAATTAATTTGTCATCATTCACTGAGCTAACTATTTGTCGTGCCTATGTCATGCACTGTATATGACAGCACAAATTACGTAACACATAACATGTTAAATGACATAAGGTAAAATCTTATTACCATACCTAAATATAACATCACTTCAACCTCTGCGTTTTCAGTGAATCTATATATATAACATATCTCTCTCTATATATATATAATAATATTAATATATATATCTATATATAACTAGATAGATAGAGAGATAGAATGCATTTTAATGTTGCCAGTAACCATTGGCGTCATTTGACAAATCTCCATGAAACATTCTGAAAATATGCCCTTTTCTGCCTAGTTTATGCAAGGAAAGTTTCAGTGTGATCTATCAAGTAGGGGCTGAGAAAAAAGGTGGTCCCAAAATGCTTTTCCCCCATTCCTTTTCCCATAGTAACAGCTACAGCCTAAACCGCTAAACACACTTACACCAAATTTAATAGAAAGCTAGATCTGGGACCTGAAAGAGTTCTTTTTGTGTATTGGTGTAAATCCGTTCAGTCGTTTTTGTTCAATTAACTTTGGGGCAGATTTAAAAAAAGTGGTATTGTACCCAATGCAGCTCCACTTTCCTTGCACCCCTTAGCACCTCCCTACTACCACCATATGTGCGCAGTTTTTAAAATACGGTGCAGCATGCCACAAGGTAGGGGACAAAAGCATCAGAAGTTTTGACGCTATTGAAATACTGTTCAGGGTTAGCACCAACATTTTGGCGCTAACCCTGAACAGTACATAGGGGCCCATTGTAAGCAATGGTTTGCCCTTTTAACGCCTGCTCTGAGCAGGTGTTAAAAATGCCCAAACAAATGCAGCAAAGAGATCTTTCAGATTTCTTTGGGTCACTTTTTGGTCCCCCCTAATGGGGGAACACCCCCCTTGCATACATTATGCCTAGCACAGGCATAATGTGGCACAAGGGGTTACAAAGTGGTACAATGCATACTTTGCACCACTTTGTAAATCTGGCGAAGCGATTTTGGTGTCGTTGGGCCACATTAGCATAAAAAAATGACGCTAATGTGGTGCAAAGAGGCGCAAGGCCCTCTTAAATCTGGGCCTTTGTATTTCTAGGGATGAGGAAGCTCTGCGGATCCTGACAGTTCTCAAAGTGTGATCTGATTGGCTGCCATCACCTCAACATGGAAGTTGTGGCAGCCATCTTAGGACTCTGGACAGCCCCAAGTCCTAAGAAAATGCAAACAAGACACAAGGGTGCAGGGTAGGAATACCCTGACACCTTAAGCCTGCTGGCGCGGTCCCAGAAGGACCTTGCTCACGGCCCAAAAATTTTTTTTTTTTTTTTTTAAAAGAGATCTGCAAATCTGTGGAAAAATTTGAATTAGAGAAAAAAGCACTGTCTCCGTGTCCAGGTCCTCAGGGGAAGAGATATTTATATTTTGGGGGAGGGAGGACCTCATCCCCCGGGGCCCAGTTACATATGTAAAGGGGAAGTGGGGCAATGGCTCCCCTCCCTGTCAAATGTGGTAAATCCATAACTAACAATAACGCAACCACAACAGCCACAGGTCACATAATCCACTGGGCATCACCAATGACCATTGCTTTATAAGCAATGTAAACAAAACATAAGCATTCTAATTCCATTGAGTGCCCATTTTTAGCTGTACTTATAAGAAATAACGTTTTAAAGCTAACCACCCAAAAATATTTATTTAATATGAGAAATAAATAACAGGTAAAATATGTGATATGGTCCTATATTGCTATCTCAGGTTTTGCCTCTTGGATTCTAAACTAACCAGATTCCCTTGGTGCACATTCCGTAGTTACCCATTATACAATATTTATTTTTCTGTCTCCCACTTCTCCCTCTCTCTCTCTCTCTCTCTATATATATATATATATATATATATGTATAATATATATGTATATACATATATATATATTATATATGTATATACAGGCATGTGTATATATTTGTCTGCTCTTTATGTTAAAGATGCGTGATAGACAACAGCACTATCAGAAGATGAGTTACAAACAACAAATTAACTGTATTATATAATCAAAACATTGTTCTTCATAGTTCATCAGTTTTAGCTGATGTTCTTAATTTGAAAGTGACCAACAACATAACCACAGTCCATTTATGCCAGTTTGATTGAAGTAGATCACCACAAACAATTATTAATTAAAGATGCTACTACAACCAATGCTAATATTTATTTAAAAAATAACAAATAGAAATGTAAATCTTTTAGTGACAGATGTTCGGATCGAAAAAGACATACATACAACTGTGCTAAAATTACTGCACAAGTGAAAACTAACACAGACAAAATGTCCAACCTCTTCAAGCAAAAGATCAGTCTGTTTTTCTCATTATCAAGGATCGTAATACGTGCCACAACTGTACATCTGGTAATAATTCTCCATGTGTAGTGCCTAATAGAAAGTTAATGTAGGTAGTTTGTCAATATTTTAAATTGGTAGTGCTGTCTCTTTAAATGATGTTTGTATCTTGCAAGTCAATGGCTCCCATTGTCTGCCTTAGATCCTCTCTTTAGTAGCTTTTAGCACCTGATAAATTAGTAATACAAGCAGACGTGCTTTTTTTGAGACTGTTGTGCCCATGTTAGTAAATTGTGGTCTGGTGCTGAAATGTACATGTTGCAGTCTCTTTAGTACCAAATTACCGGCAGTGTTGTAGACAAACCGCTTTAGTGTGTCCTTGGACAGGAGCCAGTGTATTATATAAGTTATAGGAAAAAAAATAATTATATACTAACATGAGCATAAATATAAAGAATCCATCGTTCAAAATGGACTTCAGACAAACGTTTTGAAACCTGTGTTACGTTGTGTATTTATATTTAAATATTTTCACCAAATCAAGATAATAATATGATTTAATATACATTCGAGAAGACTACATTAAAGTAAATGTAAAACTTCTACATAATACGGAAATCTTTATTGGGGTTATTCATGATTCCCTCACCGTCACCCTCTAACAGTGCCGCTCATCTCTCCATAAACCCCCTTCTCACATGTATTTCATTTGCTTCATAGCGCCTCTCTTCCCAGCGTAGTGTGTTGGAGCACTTTACATCACACACATACAGAGACAATGAATCATACGTGGGTATAGAAAATGTTGACAAAGGAGACTACAAGGTGGAGGATTTTTCATCCATACTGCTAGCCATTTTTCAAGGGAGCTTTGTCTGGGGAAGCATAAGCTCAGGATTAAGGACGTAACCCAGTGGTTAGGGTTGACTTTACTAATAACAATCTGTTTCTACAAAGAAACCCTTTTTTAGTAAAATTAAGATATTCAAAGACTGTGGAAAAAAACATAACTTTCTAACCTGTACCATGCAGTTTGCATGCAGTTCTTTGACGGCAGTTAATAGTTCACCGTGCTAGATTATAATTGTAATTTATGAACTGCGCACTAACAAATGTGGCTTTGCGACAAAAGCAGTATCCCACTGAGCTATGGACACAAAATACTGTTCTATGGTCAGCATAGTACACTTTCTTTGCAGCTAGCATATTAACCCTCTGTGCTTGGATGAGTCAAAACTGCCACTGGACAAAACACTGATCCCTCTCAGGCAGGTACATTAATCATCAGCGTTATGTTGGCACTTTCATTGTGGCCTGAAAACCACTTGATGTAACAAAAACTGACCCCCACCCCTCCAGCCTCACGGGAAACGCCTGATGCCCGCTACTGCCAGTCCTGCCTTGTTCACATTCATAATTAAATGGAGTTCTCATGTTATATAACTCTGTTTACTAACTAATAAGATGATTATAGCAGAAAAGCAAGATAAGGAGATGTAATTACTGATTGTAGAGAAAAATATAAATGTCGAGGCAGATGTGCCCAAGTTATTGAAATATATCCTGCCAAGGTTAAAAAAGCCGATATGCCTCAATAAACCAATTAAACTGGACACTTTTGAAAATATTATAACGATATTTGTATCACATATGATGTGCTAATATTCTGAACAGATGTAGTGGAATTCCATGTGGAAAAATCTCTGCATTATAGGAAGCCAAACCTTCATAAAGATGAAAAATGTTTTTTTTTAAAACACAAAAGCAAATATCAGGGGCTACAAAAATGTACTGGTGCAGAGTAGAAATTAGGTCGTTGATTCAAGCAAACTCTAAACCTTCCATATTTTCTAAGCACCAAAATCTTTGACGTTTTAAAGGTATACTGGAAATCCAGGTAAGTTTCAACGCCTGTGGTAACTCTATTATCTTACTGGGAGTATGGAAAGTGTCACTTCTATATTCCTGGCTTCAAATGATGCTTTTGGGCCATGTTGCCGACTGAGTAGACAACTGTTGTTTTTACCAGTCCTTATATACAGTAACTGTCCCAGTGTTATTCAATGACAAAATAAAATGTGTGCTAAATCGGAGCCATAGCTGATATGCAGTAGACAATAAACCGTGGAAAGGGCCCTCAGTTCCTGGACCACCAAGAATTGAATCTGCCCTTGTAGGGTCCTTGACAACCTTTCTCTGAGGCCAGGGTGCAGGGTGACTGCTTCCAGCCCCACCGCATTGGAAGGGGCAGATATAGTTGGTGAATGCACCCCCATGTGGAGTTTTCACTAAAGGTTACCTAGGACTCCTTATGCCACCAGGCCAAAGTCCACTTAGGACGACATCCCATATCGTTTTGCCTATTCATTCATGGCTGTAATGTACCTCAGTTAGATGGGCCAACGTATTCCCTCAGTAAACTTCCACTTTCCAGTAGGCTACTTTTACACCCACAAAATTGGCATTACAAAAGGGGTTCTACGAGCAGTAGTGGCCCTTGTGAAAAAGGAGCTTTCACCTTAGTCTGAAAAATCATTCATGCACAGAAGTGGAGCTCCCCAAGCATATTTTGGAATATGGTCCTTATCAAAACAATCCTAGAACAAATTCTCAATTTTCAGGGGGCTACAGAAAAAAATCATTAAAAAACGCTCTCTTAATTAAGACCCTACTGTGAAGACCTTACCAAACTATCTTTTACTCCTACTAATGACTTCAGAAGGATGAAGAGATGCCCTGGAATGTGTTCTGGTATTCTATTCCATTGTAGTGTGCGTTCATTGAATAATTTTGATAATTTTCTGAAACTGAACAATATTTTAAAGACATGTTAATTTTGTACAATATCTTGGGAACAGAACCTATCTCAAACAATTGTAATCGTGAAAACAATTGGGAACAGTTGTTGCAAAAATGAAAACAAACAAACCATTGTTTTCCATGAAAGAGAAACATTTTTTGCTTCAGATGATTCCCGCATGAGACTAGCTTCCATTGTTATTAATACAAGAAGCAACTGTTTATTCACAAGCAAACCATGGTTGTATACTTTATCAGTATTTCTGTCACCACAGCAGTTCTCATAATATAAAAAGTGGTCTTAAAACCATTGGCTGCCTATGCAGCTGGATTATCATGAGCGGTGTATGTGCCCCAGTGGATGTACCTCGGTGGTTAAATCCATACCTGCCAAATGTAAAATATTCCCTTACTGGATTCCCAGCCCAATATAGCGTATCACCTACGAAGTGTGAATTTTCTACCCTACAAAATTAGCTCCTATTTGGCCTTGAAAATTGCAAAAGTTAAAACCAATTGTGATAGGTGACTTGCAACCTACATATGAAATTCTACTTCAACTCAAGTACATTGCTTGCTCTGTACTCCACAGGCTTACTATAAAGTTAATTATGTTAGTTAGGAGAAACAATTTTAAGGGGAAAGCATACTTGTCCTGCTAATGGTTAGCACTGAAATAGTACACAATGGGCCAGATGTAGCAAAATGCAAAATTGCGACTTGCAATTTGAGAGTCCATCCGACTCGCAAATTGCAAGTCGCAATTTGCTATGCAGTACGGTGTCTCAGACACCGACTGCGACTCGCAATGGGGTCGCAATGACCCACCTCATCAATATTCATGAGGTGGGTCGCAAATTGCGGCCCCATTGCGAGTATAGGCACTCGCAAACATGGAGGCCTGCTGTAGTCAGCAGACTTCCGTGTTCGTGACTGCTTTAAATAAAGCAGTTTCTTTTTTTTTTAAGTGTAGCCCGTTTTCCTTAAAGGAAAACGAGCTGCACTTAAAAAAAAAAACGAAACCTTTAGTTTCGGTATTTTTTCAAAATATTTTTGGGTCCATTCACAAAGTGGAAGGGGTCCCATGGGGACCCCTTCCAATTTGCGAGTGGGTTACCATCCACTTGAAGTGGATGGTAACTGCGACTCCATTTGCGACCGCGTACGCGGTCGCAAATGGAATTGCATCCCACTGCGAGTCGCAAATAGGAAGGGAACACCCCTTCCTATTTGCGAGTCGGAAATGCATTTTGCGAGTCGGAGCCGACTCGCAAAATGCATTTCTGCATTCCGGTGAGGCTTTTGCGACTCGCAAACGGCGTTTTTGGCCGTTTGCGAGTCGCAAAACCCTTGCTACATCTGGCCCAATGTCCTTAAGACAGCACAACGAGAAACAGAACGGGGGGAAAGAGGGACAGCGAAAATGTTGTCTTTTCTTACAGTAAATGTGTGGATGCATTTCTCCTAGAAGCAACTTAACATCATATTTTACACTCCACATTTACAGTTTTGAAAATCCTTCACTCATGTCTCTTAAGCTTTGCGCTCTTTTTTGCCTTACCTGTCTCCTTCTAAGTAAAAGTCCTACCAACATACATTCTGTAGTATTACTAAAGCAAGACCTGAGAAGACCCGAATGTCATGCCTGCATTCACAGTGGTTGGTTGTTGGCTGAGTAGCATCTTTGTCTGTGCCGTCTGGCCTAAATGTAATAAAGAAAGGAACAATTCAGCACCACTTAAACTCAGAGGGGCGTATTTATATGCCCCTAGCTCCACAGAAGCGTCCCTTTTTGTGACACATTTGTGGCGCTAAGCACTGCGCCGTATTTACAAAATGGCATTAAGCCACTTTGTGTTGCTTAACATCACCTTGTAAATACGGCCTCTTCCCACGTAGCACTGTGCGTGGAAGGGGTGTGCAATGGGTGTTGCTGTGAGCGTGCCACAGCAACACCCATTGCATTTTGACACTGCCTCAGATCTATGAAATTTCGTAAAACTGAGGCAGTGCCAAAATGTAACACCACCCACCGGGGATGTCGCTAGCAGGGCGCAACAAGGAGGAATACTTTTATTCCTCCTCGTTTTTTGCTTTTTCTATGCGTGCTGCATTCTGCAGCACACATAGAAAGAACAAAATGCCAGAAATGATTGTTTATGTGTTGGAAGGTGTCCCTTCCTGCACATAAACGATAATTTGAAAATTATGCTTTGGCGTTTCTGTGTGTGCTGCATTTTGCAGCACACACAGAAGTGCCAAAGCGCCATTAGTGGTTGTTTATATGAAGGAAGGGACATCTTCCTGCACATAAACATCACACCCATCATCACAGACATCCTTGCACGATGGTGGAAGGATGCCTGTGTTGGCGCTGGCAGCTAAATTTAGCGGCAGCGCAGGGGACAACACAAGGGTGCACCGTATTAACTTATTGTGTTTTTAAAGTGATGCAGTGCTGCACTGCCAATTTTGGCACAGCACCGCACTATGCCACTTTTCCATAAATCTGGCCCAAAGGATCTAAAATGTTCTTATTTCTGAAGGGTACTATCAAACAACCACGTTGGTTTCAAAAGAAATTTGTATTATTATTCAACCTAAAACAAATTCTTGTGATGCCTCTATCCAAGGCAATGAAAAGAGTCTAGTTATAACTCTTCCTGCTCTGAAATGTGGGAAGCTGATCCTGCAATGAAAGGATGAGAAAACAAAAAAAAACACTAGTTTGTACACAGTAGGTTTGTTTTTGATTCAACATTTTAGCCTGTCCTGAGTTTGTTGCTTTGTGATATTTTGTGATTCTGGCTTCCACCAATAAGATGGTTAGTTTTCTTTGCAAGGTTTCCAGCTCTAAATCACATATTATAATTTCAATTGGGCTACATTAGCTCTTTGCTGATTGAGTAATGAGGTATGTTGGAAAATGGCCCTCTCTGAAGGGTCACCCCAAACTTTTTGCCTTCCTCTTCCTCTTTTTCTGACCTCGTTTTTGTTAGCTTTAGGACTCTGTGCACATTATCACTGCTAACATGTGCTAAAGTGCACGTGCTTTCTCCCTAAAACATGGTAACATTGGCTCATATCCAATTTGTATTTTTAATTTACTT
This sequence comes from Pleurodeles waltl, assembly GCF_031143425.1. Taxonomy (NCBI): domain Eukaryota; kingdom Metazoa; phylum Chordata; class Amphibia; order Caudata; family Salamandridae; genus Pleurodeles; species Pleurodeles waltl. The sequence continues at coordinate 965,178,124 of NC_090449.1, read as the reverse complement.
GTAAGTGCCTAGTAAATGTCACTACATGTGCCCAGGGCCTGTAATTTAAATGATACTAGTGGGCCTGCAGCACTGATTGTGCCACCTGCCTAAGTAGCAACTTAATCAAGACTCAGGCCTTCTATTGCAGGGCCTGTGTGTGAAGTTTCACTGCTGTATCGACTTGGCATTTAAAAACTACTTTCCAAGCCTTAAACTCCCCCTTTGGTACACACAAGTCACCCCTAAGGTAGGCCCTAGGTAGCCCATAGGGCGGGGTACTAAGTAAGTGAAAGGCAGGACATGTCCTGTAAGATTTACATGTCCAGGTAGTGAAAAACACCCAAAGTCGTCCTTCACTATTGTGAAGCCTGCTCCTCTTATAGGCCAGCATTGGAAACTCCCTTACATACTTTTAAGTGGTATTTTCTGATCTGAAAGGAGTGGCATTGTTATTTTTGGCATGGTTGGAATGGTAGTGTAAAATCCCACTAACTGCTGACGTTGGATTTAACACTACTGTTATAGAAATGCCACTTTTAGAAAGTAGGCATTTCTCTGCACTTACTGCTATCTGTGCCTTACAGCCTGTCTCCAATCCACATCTGGTCCATGCTGATTGACAGCTCCCCTTGTGCATTCCACCCAAACAGTCATAAACACAGGACACTCAGCTGCATCTGAATTCATCTGCCAACCGATGGGTCTTCCTGGGTGGGAAAGGTGGAGGGGCTCTCACTTACGCTTTAAAGGCTAGTGGCCTGACCTCATACAAAGGAATAATAACCCTCAACAGATCTCCTGTCAGACAGGAATGGGTTGAAAGGGGAACTGGTGCACTTCAAAACCACTCTTTGAAGTTTTCCTCCACTTCAAAGGAACATGTGGGTATGTATATGTACTGGGTCTGTGACCCCTCTAAAATCAGACACTTCTGGACCTACAACTGGACTCGGTCAGAGGGACTGCTGTGCTGCCCAAAGGACTACTCTGGACTGCTTTTCTGGAAGGGCTGCTCTCCTGCTTGTTACCCTGCTGTCTGCTGGCCCCTGACTCTGCTTGAAGGACTCTGCCTTCTCTCACAAGTGCTCTCCAAGGGCTTGGACTGAGCTTGACCCTGGAACCAAGGCTGTGCACCTGAAATTTGATGCATCACCTTACTGCATGGAGAGAAACGACATATCACCTTCGACACACCAGAAAAACCAACGCATCGCTTTACTTTCTGACACATCACCTCCTCTGCAGCCCTCTGCATCATTATTTTTGACACATCCCAGGATACAACCACTGAGTCTTAAAGATGGAGACTCATCTAAACCATTAAAAAGTGATATCTTGTCTTGTGAATACTGGATTTCTTTTAATTTGGGGCTTTTTTTTTCAGATAAATAATATTTATTTTCTAAACTGGTGTGGAGTACTTTTTGTGGTGTTTTCACTGTGTTACTGTATGAGTTATTGCACAAATACTTTACACATTGCCTTCTAAGTCACGCCTGGCTGCTCCATGCCAAGCTACCAGAGGGTGAGAACAGCATAATTTAGGTTTTGGTTTGACTTGACTAGAGACTCAATTTCTAAAAAGGTAGTAGAAAAATCTTTATTTGGTTACCATCATACCCATAAAATAACATAGCATCAAAAAACATATATATCATACATAAAGAAAATATATTATACATGCAAAGTAAAATACATATTAATCAACAGATAAAACCATGAAAATAACAACCTGAGACCAAAGAAGTGATATCATTCAATAGTAGCAACAGAATGAATGAGGTATAAAGCATAGAGCATATAGCATAGAGCTTAATCTCATTGCAGCTCCTAAAAAGCAGGAGACTCCGAAAATAACATGTTTATTAGAAAGAAGCTTGAGGAACATAAGAGCAGGCCATACTAGCGTAACATTGAGGGATTTCTATAGAGGCATGATAAACATTCTCCAGAGTAGCCTAAAATAGCTACAAAAAATTGTTAAAAGAAGGGTATCCTGTGGAGACACATTGTCACAGCAGCAAGGACCCAATGAACCAGACAGCCACTGGGATAGGCGGGAAGATGGTGGAGCACAATAAATCTAAACCTTGTCAGTAAAAATCTGTCCCTACCCTTATTTAAAATAAATAAATATATCACCATGGTGTGAAATGTGTTTAGCATCATGTCCCACATACCATGGGTTTCATCAGTCCTGACCAAACTCTATATAGCAACTTTAGCTCCAAAAAATGATCCCTCACCCACTTCAATTCTGAGATACACATAGACTGGGGGCTGTGAAATAAGTACTCTCTACCCAGGCTGTTAAAAGTATCCTTGATGTATGTAATCCATGGGTATGAGACAAACAGTTCTTAAGAATTAGCCTGTTCAGCTGGGATTCCTCCCTGATCCACACTTTGATCCAGCATAACTGTGGCCTGAGTGTGATAATATCACCTATATATATTTTACTCCTAACTCATCATGCACACAGAATGCCAGGGTGCTTTGGGGGTCCCGCAACACATGCCTTAAGAATATATTTTCAATGGTCTGGGTGTTATTTGCTTTTGTGTATCTCCAGATTTCACTGCTATATAAAACCTTAGAGACACCCTTGGACTTATAAACCTGGGCAAGAATTCTAGGAGGCCCGGACCCCAGCCTGTGATCAAACCTAGCTACAGGAGGATTGACCTTAACAAACCTTTTTTTACTATTATCAATCAGGGGCTTCCAAGTTATCTTGGAGTCAAATAAAACACCCAGATCAGAAAAACCCAGGACTTTATGGAAGGTTTCATTGTTCTCCTTGACTGTTTTTTATTTAGTCCTCCATGGGCCAACTACCATCACATAGGACTTGGTGAAGTTGACTGCTAGGTGCAGACTGTCCATAAAAACTACAAATTTATCAGGTAGCAACTGTAGGCCAGTGATGGTCCTAGCCATAAGGACCGCATCATTGGCTTACAGTAATACCCCCTACTGGTTCTAAAACATTGGCTGCAAACCAAGCCCTGAGAATACCACACAGATGCTGAAGAGTGGGCATGTAAAACACTTAAAAGAAGTACAACATCAGGGTCCACCCCATCATGAGAAGCATGTGCCACAGCTTCTCGCTGTTGCCCCTGTCAAAGGCCGATGTTAAGTCCATAAACATCAGATAGATCAACTCAGACCAAGCAAAAGTATACTTGTTTATAGTCAAATATAAGTTCAAGCATTGGTCAGTCGTAGATCTACCTGGCCTATAACTGTATTGTACCTCAGAGATCATATTATTCTCATCTGTCCATAACATCAGCCTAACAGAACCCTCACCATGACCTTCACAAATCCCTGTCAACCAGAGATATCGGCCTATAACATTGGGAATTGTCCTTGTCTCATTCTTGAATAGAGGGACAATTACAGCTGGGGGTTTTGTTGCTTTGTGATATTTAGTGAATCTGGCTCGCACAAATGAGACGGTTAGTTTTGTTTCCAGCTCTAAATCACATATTATAATTCCAGTTGGGCTTCCTTAGGCCTTTGCTGACTAAGAAATGAGGTATACTTTAATGCGTGCTTTTGTAAGTTAGGTTTTGTGAAACTCACTACACAGGAAATCGAGAAACAAACTGGAATAACTACAGTTAGAATGGTAGAAGCTACGGTAAGCTGTTTCCATAATAAAAGGCATACATTGAAAAACCTTGGCTGGTTAGTAAACCAATGAGGTATTTTAAATAGAAAGTCTAGAACTTTCATGAGATATTTCCGAAAATAAAAATAATAAATATATCAATTTGCAAAACACTTCCTTAAAAAAACACGCATGGCACAAGACTTGCCCTTTCAACTTAATGATTTGATTTGCTTTATCTTCGGCAGGCCTGAGGGCTGCCACCAAGAAGGCTTCTATTTCCCTTTATCTTCAGCAATGTTGTTACTTCACAATGCCAAGTTCGCCTGCCCTATTGTAGCCAAATACACAACAAAAATACTATAATATGTTTTATTCAGGTGTGACCTCCTCCATAGAGGTAATCTAGGAGGTCACATAGGAAACAACAAAAAATGATCTTTGGATTTAGTGGTGCGGGTGGTTTGGCTGGCTCAGAGCCCCAGTTGCTGCCAGCACGTGTTACTTTACCTATAGTTATTCTATTGCAGAACTAGTTCTCCAATGAAAGAATCTCGTTACAATGGAGCAAAAATACTCTGAAAAGTTTTTGATAGTGCACAAAGCTGTTCATTTCATTGCTCTCTTTGAGTTAACAAAATTGCAAGCTGTGTACTCGGACTACCAGTAATTCAGACAAACGTCATGCACCATTATAAGAAATCAAGAGTGGCGACCACATGAGGCCTGCGATATAAGGGGTAAATTATAACTAACTGCTGGCAGGTCACTGCTCTGATGAATCTGATGAAATATGCTTCAGCTTCAGCATGGTCTGGAAAGATGATGAATATAAAAAACGTGCAACCAGAGGTTTCACCACTCTTACTGTTGTTATGATTTTCAGAGGTCTACATATGAAATTAGAGGAGTTGATTTTTTTGATGTCTGCTTTTCCATCTCCAGGGAAAGCAGCAGTGCCTGGATTCTAAAATCTTCTGTAAATTTCACAGTTTGGCAGAGATTGTTTTATATGATCTATCTATCTATCTATCTATCTATCTATCTATCTATCTATCTATCTATCTATCTATCTATCTACATATGTGCATATATATATATATATATGTATATATATATATATACATACATATATATACATATCAGCCCTACTCCTCACACACTCCCAGTAAGGATGCTGAAACAGTAGGGTGCTTGCAATAGTGCTACCTTCCAACCAAATACCAAATGTGCTACCAGCTCTTGACGCATTTCGGCTATCTCTTCAGCCGTCCTCACAAGACAGAGGCACCACTTTCATTTCCTTATTTACGTACACACTTAATGGCTAGAAAAGAGAGACTTTTGTATCGCATACATTACCTTTAGAATATACAAACTTGCTCCATACAAGTTTAGCCGTTTTAAAGTGCAAAGTGCACAAAGTACTTATCTGCAGACTCAAAATCTTTTTTTTTTTTCTTGCACATACATGTGCCATATTTCTCTCATGTTTCACATGGTTACAGCACTTTGTGTCACGCCGTATTATTCAGTAACCATGGTCATCTACATTTGAAAGTATAATTTTTCGTTTAATCAATATTGTTTAAAAAAACATGAATTATTATACCATACAAAATGCTTGCATTACTAATCTTACTTCATATTTTCGGTTCTCCAAGTAATTATTAAAGTGCTGCATGCATTACAGTACTTTACTAACTCACCATCCCAATTTACTGATGGCACATGCTGCTTGTACCGGTACAATTGCCTTTATCTGCGTACTAACTCCAAGCAAGGTTACCCTTTTAAAGTGGAAAGTGCATACACAACTCATTTAAAATATAATAATATTTTGTTCTTTCATGTACAAGCGCCATATTCCTCTAGTATTTCACATCATTATAGCACATCATGTTGTGCCATATTTTGGGGTAGCCGTGGCTATCTACATTTCAAATTACCATATTTCATTTCACCAATTTGTTAGAAGCCATGAATTGTCCTAAAATACAGCGTGCAAACATTACTAAACTTACATCATATTTTCGGCTCTCTTAGTAATTATCAAAGTGCTGTGTGCATTACAGTAATTTACTGACTCCCCATCCTAAATAACTGATGGCACATGCTGCTTGTATAGCTACAATTGCCTTTATACTCGAGAATGACATCTATGGTACCATACTTCTATTGTAAACCAGCTAGGATGTCTCATATGTGCCCTAAAGTCTGCCCCTGTGGGCTAAACAAAAACAACAGCAACAACAACAAACTCTTACGCTACATCAAGCCCAATTGGACTGATGACGTCCTCAAATCCTATATAGTCACATTTCATTGATATTGATCAATTATTTCATCTCGATTTGCTTTGCCTTCTTCAAGTCTATCTCTTTATGAATTGGAAAATAATGCTGATCTTGACAGACATGAAGATGTGGGACACACTTAGACCTAATTCTAAATACAATCCCATCATGGCCATCATGGCCTATGATAATGTTGAGGCATTTCACAACGTCATGAGTCATGAACTCATGAAACTATGAAGTGACACTACAATTCATTGACATGACAATCTTACATGTACTCAGAGGAAGGCATTACATGGTTTGATGACAGATTCAGCAATTCTAATAAAACCCTTATATAAGGGTGGTAACATTGTAGTAATGAATAACACTGACTATACAGTAGAGGTTAAGCTATGCGGCAGCTATGAGACTTGAGTTGCTATGAGCCTATAACGTGGGTAATGCATCAAAAAATCTATTCAGATTTGTTGGAAAATGCATTATTGGTGAGGGCAGGTAAGTACCTACACTTATCAATAGGCCACTAACCTCCACTTAGGTCCAGTTAGGTCTCAATAAATTAAACCCAGCTCAACCCTTGGTAGCTTGGCAACGTGCGACCAGGCTTAACCTAGGAGGCAGATGTGTAAAGCATTTAAAAATCACAAAACAGTATGTAAGTAAAACACAAAACACAATAAAAATCCAACACCAATTTATTAAAATAGATTATATTTGTATCTTTAAAATGACACCCAAACGAATAAACTTGGATAAGGGGAACCGGGGATACTAATTTTTAAAGAATTAATGTTTTCCAGGGCATAGAAGCAACTAGCACTCATAGGGTTAAGAAGGGCACACTGGAAAGGAACAAAGTCCAGAGTTCAGGCCTCCAATGAGGTAAGACTGTCACACTTACTTTCAGAAGTGTTTCTTTATTCAGCAAAGTGGTCCACCGCACCAGCCAAGGGTTCAGAGGCTCTGGTTTGCCTCTTGAGGTCTGGGACTACAACTCCCACATTGCACCTCTTCAACTTACGGAGTAGCTCCAAACATCTCCAAACTTCTTGATCTTCTTCTATAGGTCTTTCTTTGGGTCTTTGAACTTGATCCAAGGTTTTAGAAGCTCTGATATGCTCCTTGGGAGTTGGGACTACAATTCCCAGAATGCACCTGGTCAGAATCCTCAAATGGCCACTGGACGCTGGTCAGCTGGGCTCTGCTTGCATGACTTGATGCAGGGGCTCTGGGCAGCTCCTTTTTACCTGTGGCAAACAGGGAGTCCCTTCTTGAAGCAGAAGAAGACGGGGAAAGTCCTTTTAGTGGTAAAGCCCAAGTGTGCAGCTGATGCAGTCCTTCAGAATGCAGTGTCCAGGTGCAGGTCAGGGGTCCAGCAGGGCAGTCCTTCTTCTTCTGACATTCTTCCTTTGTTGGGACCTGGAAGGGAACTGAGGTGTGGATGCAGGTCTGCCAGTTTTATCCTTGTTCCTGGGTGAAATACAGGGGGGTCCTGGTTCTCCAATCAGTACAGGGTCCTCCCCCCTGTGATGACCACTTCCTGGGAAGTGTGGCAAAAATCAATCCTAGGGAGCAACATTCCTCTAAAATCCATTATGGCTGAAACTGATTTTTGGAGATTACATCTGGCTGAGCCCACCCACTGGGATGTCTTAAAATCCTAAACACACCCTTCTCCTTCCACCTCCTAATTAATTAGGGGTATACCTAATTGTCTGGGTTTGCAGGATGTGAAAGAGGTGTTGGGTTGCTCCAAATGTCCAAATATACTGAGCACAGGCCCTGGGAATGGTTAGCAGTGCCCAGGGCACCATCGAAATCAGGAGAACACCAGCAAAAAGTGAAAATGGGGGTAGAAAAGTTAGGGGGCCTCTGCAATCAGCCCTGTTTTCTCACAAGATTTATCATGAATTGTTGAAGGGAAGGTATTCTGAATACTTGCTCAATATTGATGAATATAACTTTCTGAGGGAAGAGCACCCTAAAATAGCATGTCTATATTTTTTTACTGAAATTCACAATAGCCTTACATCTCCACCTGGGAGGCCAATAGTCTCTTCCAAAGGAGGCTTACATGAAAATACGCCATCTTCCTAATCCACTTCTTAGGCCCCCATGCAGCTGGACGCTGATCACACTGCATGATTTTCTCTTACATACACACAATATAAATTGGAAGGACACTTACACTATGATCACACTAGATGTGTGTTCCTTATATACCTGTATAGAACAGAAAAAAATGGTGGAGGCTTGCCTATGTTTCTTTTGTAGTAGATCACTCTAATAAAGTGGTTCCCAACCTTTTGACTTCTGTGGACCCCCATTTGATCAATACTGGAACCCGGGGACCCCCACTGAATCATTATTGGAACACTGGGACCCCCAAGGAGTCATTACTGATAGCTGGCACCTAATATTATAAAAAATTTTAAGCAGCCGCGGACCCCCTGAGGAGGCTTCGCGGACCCCCAGGGGTCCCCGGCCCACAGGTTGGGAACCACTTCTCTAATACTCCAAACATACACAGATGTTGGAGCATATGATGACTTTTTGCTCAGAAAATAATATCTTCCTGTTTGAGGATACAATATACCGCCAACGTATCAGAACAGTGATGGGTACCTGCTTCGCCCCAAGCTTTGCAAATGTATTCCTAGGCTGGTGGGAGAAGCAGGTAGTCTGGACTGAGGCTAATGAGAGGTGTGCAAGAAATATTCCTGTTTGGATCAGGTACATTGAAGCCCTGCTTCTCATTTGGGATGGAGACATAGTCCTTGCATCTGAGTTCATTGAGTTATTGGGGCACAATGATCTTAATTTGTCCTTCAAAGCCCAAATGAGCAATACCCAGATTGAGTATTTAGGCATTGCCTTACGGGTACAGAATAATAGACTTATTACTTCTCTATACCGCAAGGAAACTGCGGGCAACAACGTATTACATGCTAAGGGTCATCATCCCAGCTCCCTCAAATGCAGTATCCCCTATGAGGAACTCCTGAGGGCAATACATAATTGGAATGAAGATATAGACCTTGCCCTGGATGGTGCACATGTCATTGAAAGGATTTCCCAAATGGGTTATCCTTCAAGAATACTCACACAGGCCTCAAAGGGGTTGCAAGAATAACTCATGAGCAAACCCTTTTAAACGTGGCAACTTCCAAATAAGGTCAAGGTAATATACAGTAGATGAGAATAAACCCAGGCTTATCACCACTTTAAATAGGTGCTCCTACAAAATGAGAGATCTGTTGAAAAAGCATTGGAGCTTACTCAGTGCGGACCCAGTTTTAGGGGAAGTCTTATGTGATGTCCCAGACATTACATATATGAAACCTAAGTCCATCAGAGACATGGTAGTTCACAGCCACACTATAGCTAATCCTACAAATTGGCTGGCTCCCCTGCCAGGGTTCCACAAATGTGGTTACTGCAAGGTGTGCAATGGCAGTGAAAATATATGTACATGTACCCTACCTACTAGTAGAAAACAAAAGATCAGAACGTTTATCACCTGTACCTCTGATTTAGTTATGTATGTCCTTACATGTCCTTGTGGCCTGCAGTATGTGGGGAGTACCAAATTAGTGGTAAAAAAGATAATATTGGAACATAAATGTGCCATAAAAAACAAGTATCTAAATTATCCTGTAGCAAGGCATTTTCAGGCACAACACAATAGCAATGATGATCTTTTAAAATAATTTGGAATTGCCAGAGTTGTTAAGAATGTAAGAGGTTTGCCTCTGAAGTAAAAAAAAAACCTTCTTTATACTTTCCATCAATTAGGCTAACGTATTTTCCAAGGCACTAGATTCTGATACAATCATCCGAGCTTGATTGTCAAACATTGCTAAAGGGTCTACAACTTCTAGCCCCGCCAAATGTTGAAAAATTTCCTGTGTCCCAGAAGTATCCACTGTAGCCTCATTTACATCCTTATTTACATCCTGAGGCCTGGGACAGAAAGTGAAAGATGGATTGGGGGGAGTCCGCTGTAACGATGGGAGCGGACACCCTTCCCACAACCTCATCCTGATTCATTAATAAATCAGGAGCAGTAGGCACTGTCGGGAGGGCTCTAAAATATGCCCATAAAGAGGGGGTAATCCTAGTGCTAGTCTCAGCAGATTTTTGCTTTATTTTGGTCTTTTTAATATTACTGCTCTCCTCTTCCACAAAAAGGCTTCCATGTAGCAATTGCTGTGCCCCCACTTCACTGTCCCGACTCATACACAAAGATTTGCCCCTGCTTACACCCCCGTAAACCCAGCCGTAATAGGTAAGGAATTCCTTACCAATGGGGGAATAAGAGCGAGTGACCCGGTCTCCAAAACCGGCTTCCTCTCCCCTCGCGCCGGCTCCTGCGCTCCTAAAATCTTCAGAGACGCTGTTCCACGTTTGTGACTGCAGAGCAGCTAGTGCTGCCTCTGCCAGGCTTTCCCCGGAGGGGAACACGTGACGCCACTCGTCGGCTCCTCCAGGGCTCTAGGGCGGCTCGAAACCAATTAGCCGCTCCGGACTCCTCCGCTTTCCCTTGGCATCTCTCTAGGCTCATACGCTTCCACTGCGCCCCCACGGCAGGCATCCAAAAAAGGGGAAGACTTCACTGTAGTCAGAAAGCTCTCCGCCGGGGAGCTCGAATCAGCGCTTCAGCCCGCGAGCATACTGCCGCCCGCCATGTTCTCCCATCAGCTATCATCCAATAAGATCAGCTTGTGAATCTTTGGAGAAAAAAATAGACAATTTAGCACAGAGAACCCAGGCTCTTGAAGAGTCGGTTGGGATTGTGAGAGAAGACTTGAGAAAGAACAAGGAAGATATCCAACAGTTAAAAGGGACGCAACAGGACCGGCAGGAGAAATTGGAATATTTAGAAAATAATTCAAGAAGGAATAATCTGAGAATTTTAAATGTCCCGGAAGGAGTAGAAGGGTTGGATTTGAATAAGTATATAGCTTCTCTCATTCAAAAGGTAATTCCTTTGGATGAGACAGAGGCTCAGATTATCAACGATATTCAGAGAGTTCACCGTGACCCTTTTAGGAGGAACCTGAATATTAAGAAACCGAGGAGGATTCTGGTGAATTTTCAAACTTATTTGCTGAAAGAAAAGATTCTTGGGAAGGCATTAGAACTTGGATCTTTGGACAACGGAGAAATGAGACTTGAAATTAGGTCCGATCTCTCTAGGTCAACGCTGAATAGGCAATGGGAGCTAGTAAAATGTTTGGAGGTGTTTAAAAATTTCGGTGCGGAAGCCTGGTTAAAATTTCCGGCTAGTTTGCACGTGATGTTCAAAAACAAAGTGTATAATATTAGAGATCCAGCTGTGGCAGATGAGCTTATAGAAAGTACAAGGAAGGGGAATATGATTTAAGAGCCGGGGAGCTCATAGCGTTTCTAAATTGGGCCAATGGGCCTATCAAGAGAGGTGGGTGTTCTCCCAGGGAGGTGGGGATGGGACACGTTAAGGGGTTGTTGGGGTGCACTAAGGGGGAGGTATGTGGGGAAAAAATCAAAAATAACCTCATACACTTCAGATCTATTTTTACCTGGATAAGTGACAGGGGACCCAGGGAGACAGGAAAGGGCAGATACAATTGATGTCATGGAATGTTTATGGGTTGCGTGTGAAAGCAAGGGCGAGAAGAATTCTGCAATTTCTTAGGGATTCCCCAGTTCAGATTATAGTTCTGCAAGAAACACACTTAACTAAGGATGAAAGCATAACTCTGTTTAGAACACAGAAATGGGTAGGGGACTTTGTTACCACCGAGCATAATTTTAATACCAAGGGAGTGGTAATCTTAGTTAAGCGTCAGTTGAATGTTACTTTATCCAAGGTATTAACAGATAGGTTAGGGAGATGGATTATACTTAGATTGCAGCTGGGTGGTAGTGCACTCACTTTGGTAGGATATTATGGTCTCAACTGTGATGATCCAGAACCTCTTAGAACGGTTTTCTCTCACCTTTTGAGCTTCTCAGATCCAGTTATTATGATGGGTGACTTTAATGTGATTCTAGATAATAGGCTTGACAGGTCAACAAATTCTAGATCGGTAAGCACTCCAAAGTCTCAGCAATATTTAAAATTAATGATGAAGGATTTTTGTTTGTGTGACTTGTGGAGGCAGGGAGCAGAACAAACACAGGCGTTTTAATTCCGTAATCAAAAGTATGGTCATGCATCGAGAATCAATTATTTTTTAGTTGATTATACCATCTGCGATCTGGTGGAGGATATAACTTATTCACCTGCCCATTTATCAGATCACTCTGCAGTGATATTAAGATTGAGTTGCCTTCCCGAGGTCAGAGGGATGAGGTGGACTTTCGACCGGACTCTTTTAATGGAGGATGAGGTTATTTGTGCACTTCGGAAGGAGACTGAGGAATTCTTTAGAGTAAATTGAGGTTCAGCGTCAGGAGTGGTGGTATGGGACACCTTCAAGGCAGTAGAAGTTAAATGTTTAGAACAACAAATTGCACTATATAATTTGCATTATGATAGGGGCAGAGACGAGGAATATTTGAAGAATCAGATTTCTCAGCTAAAATTACAGTTGGAAACTATTTTACAAGCTAGAATTGCCAAGCGTTGGTAAAAGAGGGAACAAATTCATTTTGAATATGGAGAAAGCATGGGGAAGTTACTAGCTTGGAAGTGTAAAAAGGAACAGGTGTGTAATATGGTCAAGGAATTGGTGGATACTCAGTCAGGGCTTAGTGTAACATCCTCGGAGGCTGTTGGGGAGGTCTTCTATAAGTTTTTCTCTGAACTTTATACAGAGGAGAGGGAGGTCAAAGAAGAGGAGATTGGGGAGTGCTGGAAAAAGAGATACCTCCCCGTTTGTCGCAGAGCAAACAGGAGGATTTGTCTAGACCTATCACTGAGGGTGAAATAAGAGCAGTATTAAGAACAAGTAAAAATGGTAAGGCCCCAGGTCCAGATGGTATCCCGGTGGAGTTTTATAAAGTATTGGGGGACTCTATAGTCCCTTTTCTTTTGCAATTGTTCTCAGAGATTTTTGAGGGTGGAGGTGCTCTGCCGGCCTATTGGTATGAGGCTACTATTTTGCTCATTTTAAAGCCTGGTAAATCGTCATCGAAGTGCTACTCTTATAGACCTATTTCCTTGTTAAATAGTGACTATAAGCTCTTTGCCAAGATAATGGCGAATAGGTTAAGCACCGTGGTGAGTGATCTGGTCCATTCCGATCAGAGAGGATTTATTCAGGATAGATAACAGATGCGTTTAAGATCACTAGGGGTACTAGACAGGGTTGTCCTCTCTCCCCTCTGCTATTTAATTTGTATATTGAACACTTGGCCAGGAGAATTAGGCAGGATTCGAGAATTTCTCCCTTTAGGAGTAAGGGTTGGGTGAAGAAAGTAGCTCTGTTTGGAGATGATCTTCTTATTTACACTTCCGATTTGTCGACAGCAATGCCTGCTTTGTTGAGTATTACAGAAGAATTTGGGAGGATTTCAGGCTACTGAATTAACTCGGACAAGATCGAAATAATGGTCTGCAACTTGGATAGTGCAAACTGGCGTACTACGACTTGTATGAGGTATTTGGGGTTGTCAATTGTTCATGATTTAAAACAAATACCCGTAGTAAACATTAGGGCGGTTATATCAGAGTGTAATAAGTTAATGATCGGCTGGTCACATCTGCAGCTCACAATCATTGGGAGGGTGAATCTGATTAAAATGATAATAGTGCCTAAATTGAATTATCTCTTTAATTCCATTCCTTTGCGTATGGATAAAAAACATTTGGTTGTTTGTCAACAGAAAATAACCTCCTTTATATGGGCACATAAGGGTCCCAGGATAGCTTGGAAGAAATTGAGTAGAAGAAGAGAGAAGGGTGGCTTGACGCTTCCGGATGTTCAATATTATGCGTGGGCGTTTCATCTCAAGAATATTAGGATGTTGTTTGCTTCTCCAGATTTGTCAGTAGTGGGCACAAAGTTTAATTCTATGGTTGCGACTGAAAAAGGTGGTGCAAATTTTTTTTTATACAAGTTTGGGGATCCCAAATTCTTCAAGAAAGTGAAATTGAAAATAATACAATATGCTGCAAAGGGCTGGTTTGAGATGCGTCGAGTGGCAAAAATAGAGTACTATAGCCTGGGGGCTCTGGGTTGGGATTCCTCAGGCACTCCCGAATGTTTAACAGATGTGGTGGCTTGGCCTCTCAAGAGGGCAGGAATCGAAGTCCGGGGGGATTTGATTAGTGCGCGGGCCTTGCTATCTTGGGATGAGCTTATGGAAATAACGACGGGATCTCTTTCAAGGTTGAAATATGTGCAAATAAGGAATTGGTCTGGTGAGTCTACAATTATTTTAGGTCACGTGAATCAATTAGAAGAGACTTTGGTGAGGAACCAGGCACAATTACAAAAAGTCTCGAAATGGTATTGGGGAATAATATATGTCCTAGAGGGTGACTTTAGACTGCCAGAAGACCTTTGGGGGGGAAGAGTTCCCTCTTGGGCAGGTGCAAAAGTGGTGGGAATCTTCAATACAAGGGGTATTCAAAATGGCTGAACCAGCCTCATTGAGGAGGAATCATCTTTATACTTTGCATAGGGCCTTTTTCTCTCCCAATAGGCTCTCCAATATGAGGGGAGGTGAGGAAGTGTTATGCGCAAAATGTGGCTGGTCATGTGCTTCCGATACTCATATGTTTTTCGAGTGCCCAGGGGTGTTTTGTTTTTGGCCGGAAGTGTGTATAACTCTCTCTGCTATTATTCGGCAAAATGTTTGCCCAACCCTATCGTTAGTTATCTTTTTGGTTCAGAAAGGTGACATAATTAATAAAGATAATAGTACAATATTGTTTTATGCAATACTCTTGGCTAGAAGAGAGATCTGCAGGAAGTGGATGGTATCTTCTTCCCCTTCGCATATTGACTGGCTTAATGCTTTGATGGCTACTTCAAGATTAGATGTGGGAACGAGTAAATTAAATAAGGAAAAGAAAATGAAGATTTGGTCATGCTTATGGAACTGGAAGGGCACAGTAGTTTAAGGTATTTTGAATTCATCCAAAATGATATTCTATGATTATGAACTCAGTTACTCTTGTGTCATGGACATCGACTTTGGTCGAGGTCTGAATGAGAGAGCTTGGTTCTCCCTGGCATTAGATATGTCCATATATGGCGAACAGTGTATGGGTAATATGGAGGGGTTTTAAGGCCAGAGGTGCATGAGGAAAAAAAAAAAAAAAAAAGAATGTAAGAATGTAAGAGGTGCCAATCAGGAGAAATCCCTAAGAAATTTGGAATTGCATTACATCATTAAATTAAATTCAAGTTCACTCAGGGTCTTAATAGTGAGGAGGAATTGGCTGTACATGTTGGAAAATAACCTTCTTTCCCCATTTGATGTTTCTTATTCATGCAATTGATGATCACATTAATATACACTTACTGCACCTTTACTCACATATTGGCTTTCAGGTATCAACTCATCTTGCGGAAGTGGGGCAATGTATTTTTTTCATGATATGTGATTTTACCATGTATATCTTGTATGTTATATTTATTTTATTTCCCAAATACTTCAAAGGGGGACTTTGAATTGGACACTTGCCCTACATGATTCTTACATTTTGGCAAGGGATCAAATTCACATAAATTTTACATGCAGACAATGAATCATACTCACAAGATTAATGTATTGTGTTGTCCCCTTTTGCACATGGTTTGCTGCCTGATGTTATTGTTTTGAATACAAGATCATTGAAGCAATTTGCTTTTGGCCAATTATGCAGATGAAAGAAGATGCAATTTATTTTTCTTTTTGCACTGGGTGTCCTCTTTTATATTTTGTTTTTCACTTTTGCACAGAAGTTGCACATGCAGTTCTCATTATATTATATTAGTAACTTTTTGTGTTAATTTTCGTGTTTATTTTTCTTACATTGTGCGTGGTCGACTCCACAATTTAAGTGCTAGTAATTGGTGTAGGATGTTGACGGGGCAGACTTCTTGAGTTATATGTTTAAAAAATTTTTTTTACCCTAGGTTAGAATTGTATGACCTGAATTTGAACAGTTTGTTGTTGGAGTAAAACGTTCCCCGTTATACTACACTCCAGCAAGATGTCATTTGTTAGGCCTGGCATCCTTGGCATGGTCTCCCCTAACTTTTTGCTTCTACTTACCTGGTTGTTGCTGTGTGCTGGAATCTGTTTTTACTGTTTTTGTTACTCTGGGCACTTTACCACTGCCACCCAATGTTAAAGTGTAAGTGCTCTCTATGTGAAATTGTATGTGAAGTGGCTTTTCCCTGATTGGCATATTTGATTTAATAGTAAGTCCCAAGTAAAGTGCATTAGAGATGCCTAGGGCCTGTAACTCAAATGCTGTTAGTAGTCCTGCAGCACTGATTGTGGCACCCACATGAGTAGCCCTGTACACATGGCTCAGACCTGCCACTCCTGTGTCTGTGTGTGCAGTTTTAAACTGCTAATTCGACTTGGCAAGTGTACCCACTTGCCAGGCCTAAACCTTTCCTTTTCATACATGTAACACACCCCTCAGGTAGGCCCTTGGTAGCCCCATGGGCAGGGTGCAGTGTATGTTAAAGGTAGGACTTGTACTGATGTGTTTTACATGTCCTAACAGTGAAATACTGCCAACTTTGTTTTTCAATGTTGCAAGGCCTAGCTCTCTCAAAGATTAACATGGGGGCTGCCTTTAAATATTCTTAAAGTGTAGTCTCCCTTTGAGAGCAGATAGAAATTTGGAGTTTGGAATCTCTGAACTCAAAATTTAAAAATACATCGTTTAGTGGCATTTGTTTTTACATTTTTAGTTTGAAAATGACATTTTTAGAAAGTAGGCATTTTCTTGCTTAAATAATTCTATGACTTTGCCTGTTTGTGGATTCCCTGTCTGGGTAAGACTGACAATTGGGCTGTTTGTGAATCTCTTCTAGACAGTGACACAAAGGGAGCTGGGGTGTTGCCTGGATATCTAGACAGTGACACAAAGGGAGCTGGGATGTTGCCTGGATATCCTGATGAGCCATCTGGGCTAGAGTGAAGGGAGGAGTGGTCACTTACACCTGAAAGGGCTATGCCCGCCCTCACACAATGTGGTCTCCACCACCCTGGTGTGTGTCTGGGGCCTGAGCACCTGCAGAAGACAGAGTTCAGATCTCCTTCAACGGAGTCAGAGAGCAGCAGGGCAACAAGAAGAAAAGTTGGCCTTCTAGAAAAGCAGTCCAGCTGAGCCCTTTAGGCGCCCAGCAGTTCTTCTGATTAGAGTTCAGTTCAAGATCCAGAGGTGTCTGTATTTAAAGGGTCAGAGACCCAGTATTTATCCAAAATAGCCTTTGATGTGGGGTGACTTCAAAGCAGGGTCTTTGAACTGCACATAGATCCTTTCTTCCTAGCCCTGGCTCCGAACAATCAGTAGGGGGTAATCAGCTCTTTGTGTGGGGACAGGCACTCCACTGTTCAAGTTTAAGAGTCAGTTCCCCTCTCCCCTTCCTGCAGTCGAAGGTCCATCAAAATGCAGATGAATGCTCAGACACAACTAACCTTTTGGTGTTTGTGGCTGTCTAGAGGAAATGCTCAAAGTATAGCTGTCACCTACCTCTGATGTCTGCAAGGCAAGACACATAGAGCAGAGAAATGGCCACTTTCTAATAAAAACTGTAAACTTCGTACTTGTATAGCGCACTACTCACCCGTTAGGGTCTCAAGGCGCTGTACGCATACCGCTGTGGAACCCGTCCTGGCTTTTCCCTGTGAGGTGCCCACTCCTGGGCAATCTCCAAGGTGAAGCCAGGCATCCCAGCACTGTTGGGGCCGTTGTGGAGATTAAGCAAGCTATTGCCCAGAGTTACAGAGTGGGACCCATGAATTAGATTAGGCACCGATGCAAGAATTATCAGGTCTGAGGAAATTGAGCCCAAGACCCGCTGAGGCGGGAATTGAACCCTGGTCCCGGGCCAGATTTCTGCATCAGGGTCTGCTGCTCTAACCATTGAGCCACACTTCTCCACTAAAGGCATAAAGGCATTTCTACAATGGTAATATTAAATCTGACTTTACCAGGACTTTAACAGGAAAGAGGATTTATCATTACCATTCTCATGATATGGAACATGATGTAGCTACTCCTTTCTGATCAGGAATTACAGCTTAAAAGTATATTAAGGAAATCCCAATGCTGGCCCATGGGAGGAGTAGGCCTCACAGTAGTGGAAAACAACTTTGGGAGTTTTTCACTACGAGGACATGTAAAATGTAAATGTACATGACCTGCCTTTTATTTACAGAGTGCCCTGTTCTATGGGCTAGCTAGGACCTACCTCAGGGGTGACTTATATACATAAAAGGGGGGTTTAGAGCTTGGAAAGAGGTTTCAAATGCCAAGTCAAAGTTGCAGTGAAACGGCACACCCAGCAGGCCTGACACAGGTTTGAAAGGCTACCTGTGTGGGTGGCACAATCAGTGCTGCAGGCCCACTAGTAATATTTAATTTACAAGTCCTAGGTATATGGTAAGCTACTTTACAAGGGACATATAAGTAAATTAAATATGCCAATTGGGATACACCAATATTACCTTGTTTAGGGGAGAGGCACATGCACTTTTGCAGTGGTCTACAGTGCTAAAGTGTGCAGAGTCCAAAGGCCAACAAAAAGATACAGCAAAAATGTGAGGCAAACAGGCTAAAGGTTTGGGAGAAGGATACCCTAAGGCTGACAAGTTTTACAATATATAATGAAGGAATGCTACTCACTACCCTTTTTTAATTTGGACCAAAGCCAAGGAATGCTGAGCAGGAAATGTGGTAATACAATGTACTCACTGATAGTCTTACAGAGCTCAATCAGATAATAATCTGACTCAGATCTTTTCTAAATGAAGCGTATTTTGCATATCATACCCTAATTCAAAGAAACAACCAGAATAGTAAATCACATTACATGATCAGAATTTGAGAGTTCTTGAACTTACAATGTTCACAGCAGGCTTAAGTGAAATATAACACTGTAATAGGAAAAAAACATACTCTATAAGAGTGGTATGTTTAAAAAAGCAGTATACAAACACTTTGCAGCCAGAAATTCAACTGCCACAATATTATGAGGACATGTATATTTTTATAAGTATGGATTTACTATTCTTAATTCTACATATATGTACCGTGATGATTCACATATATCTTCAAGGTATGTACAGGTCAAGTTAAGGTGGTAATTCAATACTAACCTTCCAAAAGTTAACTTCACAATATTATTTAGTCTATGCCCTAGCTAGAATAGTTTTAGGATGATATTTTAGCATTTGATAGTCTGACATACAATAGAATAAAGAAAAACAGATGGGGGACAATGTTTTACTTGGTGAGACATTAAAATTGTAATATTTTTCCATTTAACAATTGATTAAAGAGCACATTGCATCTCCTTGACTAGAAGGAACACTAATTACACTACACTAACATTCCTGATGTGATTTAAGACAAAAACAGAGTCCAAAGGGGAGGTAAATGTGAGGAGTAGTTACATAATAGATTGATTTTTTCAGCATCCTGCGTATACCTAGATTTTAACTTTTAACAACAAGACCTATGGCAACGCAATAATAGAGACAATAGTATGGTATTTGTTTGTATCTTGGAAGGTTTACTGTATTTCTGTGTATGGAGTGAGGTAAATATTCAGATTTAGGAGATGATCCCTAATTTTATTAGGATGCACTGTCAAATATTGTTTCTAAAGTCCCTTGGGAAGCCTTATCTGGCCTGAAAGAAACTTTGGGGGTTATTCTAACTTTGGAGGAGTGTTAATCCGTCCCAAAAGTGACGGTAAAGTGACGGATATACCACCAGCCGTATTACGAGTTCCATAGGATATAATGGACTCGTAATACGGCTGGTGGTAAATCCGTCACTTTTCCGTCACTTTTGGGACGGATTAACACCTCCTCCAAAGTTATAATAACCCCCTTTATATTTAAATTATGCATAGTAAAAATGTTAGTGCTGGGTGTGGGAATTAGCTCAGAAAAGGCCGAAGGGGTGAAATGCTTTCTATTTTATACAGGGATTTTGCTTTTAACATTCTCTGAATTCATTTGAGGTTCCAAAAGAAATTGCCACACTCTGCCAGATGCCAATTCTCTGACATTCTAATGCTACTGCCATACCATCAATTCGTGAACAATTGACTATAAGCACAGAGTCTTTTCATTAAACCTTTTTGCTGCTTTTGGCTTCTTTGGAAGGATATGTCTAGTGGTCATAAGAGTCCAGGAAGGAGACAATGAGTGTGTGTGGGGGCTCCAATGGAAATGTCTTAGTGCAGAGTCTTTCTTCTAGCATCTTAGTCAGTGCATTTTTTCTATTTCTATGTCTATTGGAATTTGCTTGCTCAGTATTTTCCTGAAAAATGATTGCTAACCACTGACACCAAAGCATGAATGTGATTTTCTTACATATACATAAAAAAACAAGATAATATGAGCTGTGTGTTGCTAAAAGAAATCATACCTTATTTCTAAGGGTAATGGCTATCAGTGAATATATTTATCATTATGTTTATAAGTGAATTGCTGTGATCATTTGTGCGTATGTACAAGAAAAAAAGCCAGAGCTGGCTGAAATGTTTTAGAATGCAGTGGCATCAAAGACACTGAGTACGGTACAAATACATGAGGAAATAAATATGAGGCTACAAGGCTATGTTAATAAATATCAGCTATACACACTGTAATTAAAGCAACATTATTTTAAATTTGGAAACACATATGCCTGCACATCTGCCTCCAGAATTCCAGAGACCCATGCAGTGTGTCATATTGTAGAGCACAACTGCAAACAGTTGCCAAACTTCTTTGCTGAAGAAATGTGCAAGGCAGCAGATGGGATTTGCACCAAGCCCTCCCACTTGCATTGTCTACATTAACTAGAAAGGTGTCATGGTAATACACAAAACCTGGAATCTGGATGTTCATTTGTATTCTTTCTTAGCTGACCAGTTTCAACGGACATTTAAACTGAAACTAAAAAGGTCCCCTTAGAATAAAACTCCTAGTTGTCTTCAACCTAACCAGCCACTTCAAAACAAAGAATATGGGCCGGATTAAGAGTAAGTCGGTGTTCTCTGACCCCCTGTGTAAACCCCTGCTTACACACAGGTCGGAACATTTCTATTATTTATCAGATGTGGTACTTACCTCAACCTTTGTTAAAATACAGCAGGTCAAACCTGCCAAAATGTAACGGGGGAAAAGCGTACAGTATTTACTGTATCATGATGACTTGGTGTGTTAAACACAAAAATCTGCTTGTCATTCCCCAGAAACTCATAATAGGTTCTATTTATCAAAAACCAATAAACAATGCACCCTGTGATATTGTTGTTTATCAGGTGTGATAACTAGCACCTATACTCGTAATTACAGCCAGAGAAGGAATCTTTCTATAAAAAAACAAGTCACAACTGTCATCCCAACCCCCCCCAGCTCACAAGCAGCACCTCACCAAAAATCCAAACAGTAAAGGGTGATTTGGGCCAGCCTTTACACATGGACTCAAGAGTGTGACATCTCAGGGAGTGTCATGGTTAAACAGAGATTACCCCTTTCTCACATAAACAACATGTCTCTATCACACACAGGCAATGAGAGCGATGCAATAAAGTTTCAATAGGTTTTATTTAACAAAACTGCAATCTGCGACAAGTTGCATGGCCTGCAATGATTAGAATAATCAACAGTGCAAGAAACAGAATGGTTGAGACAAGAGTCACTAATACAAAGACCACCACCATCTTGCAATGACATGAAATGACATAAGATGTGAAATATGTCCTAATACCCTAACGCCTTGTACCTAATCTCTAACCTAGAATAGAGCTAGGTGTGATAAACCTAATCTGCCAATGCCATGTCCATGAGAAGAGCCCACAACCCTTGTTACTTTGGAATGAGGTCTCTAGCTCAGACTCCGTAGGGACACGAAGATTGGGTCAGCGTCAAGGTGATGTGCAGCATCGATAGCAGCGATGGCATGTGGTCGGAATCCCTCTGACTATCTGTCTAAACGAGGTGCATTTATATAGATCTGCCCGGACCCCTCAGGTAGGTCCGTTCCCAAACAATAGATAACATGACATGCTTGGGACAGTGATTTACGTAAACAATTCCCTCGAAAGCGTGAAGAGGGAAAGTACCTAATCTGAACACATACAGTTTGTTTATCTTTGTTGCTTGATATAGACGCCTTAGTGCGGTGGCACTGATAACAGGAAACTAAAACATAGGCCTTAACTAAAACAAGGCAGCCAGCTTAAAAGATATCATTAAATAAATGTGCTAAAACAGAGCAAGCTAAGTAGGGTAAAAGTCACTAGGTGACAGGGGCACGAGTCTGCAAGCCAAAGGCTGAGTTGACTCCTGGATCCCATTAAAACAAACTAGGATTCACTACACATTCAACCCCATCCTGTTAGCATCCCACACAATTCCCTGTTAGACACCAATAGTCCTGAACTGGACAGATCATTTCTCCACCTTCCAACAAACTGTTGAATTGAGACCATCTGAAAAGAGGAAAAGCTAAGATTCCACTCCTTGAATGATCTCCCTGTGGACGCTCGCCAAAGCATTATCCGATCTAACTCCATCTAGTTCCCCTCATACATCAACCCACTCCTCAACCTCTACAACAGTGCTCTGGAAAATAACATAGAATTACATTTTCCCACTGAAAGCTTGATCTTCCTAGAATTACACTTCAGTTCTTTGGTACACCTAAGAACTCACCATGAAGAAGTGCATCATATGTAGAGAAGAAAACAACAACCTCCTAGAACATCTCACCGAAAACAAAGCACTTTGCATGGAGGTCCCTCATCACCAAAGATGAAGCCACCTTCAACATAAACACAATTAATAAAACAACCTAGATGTTTTAAAGCTGTTAAGCACTGCATAAATCCACACCCAGGGCCTGCAATCTCCCATCTGTTGTCATGTGCAACACCATGCATTATTTCTTTACTGAGCAGATCAACAAAATCAGATACAACAATGACAAAACAACATAGACTTTAAATCTCCTGCCTATCCCTTATTACACCACCCTGAATAGTCTGCCCAAAACCTATTTTCTTATGCTGAGCTTTCCAACATCCTCAAATGTGTCAAGGCCACCTGCTATGAAGGACACACTCTTCCACCTTTCTTCATCGAAACTCTTCAGAGAGATGCCCTCACATTCCTCCTTAACACATCATTGCCTCCCTAAGCCAAGAGACTTTCCTAGATACTGCTGAGGCTTGACAAAGCTCCTACTGATGAATAAACAGATGCAGGATCCATATGATCTTGCCAGTTTATATCCAATCACCAACATATCATTCATAGGCAAAATCATTGAAAAGCAGTCTTCTCTCAGCTACTGGCGCTCTTCACCAAGAATAGTTTTATGCAAGATTACTAATCCAGCTTCAGACCACACTGAAGCATGGAGGCAACTAACAGTATAACAATGACACCTAACTCTAACTCATAATCTCCGCAGCCTTCAACATTGTGATTCAAATCCAGCCTCAATCACATCCAGATGAGTGTCAAGTACCTAAATGAAGCTAAGACTTATGAAGACTGAGTTCCTTTCACTAAGAGCTCTAAATAACCAAGACTTCAAGTCTTGTTCTCCAGTATAAACCTATTTGATTTCACTTGCAGCTGACTCATAATGGAAAGTCCCCGGATTGACACTTGATGTAAGAAGTCAAACTCAAAGAACACATCAACAAGATGATTAAGACACTGTGGTACCCACTCCTCTTCCTGCAGAAACGGAAACCCCTCATTCTAAAATATTTGTTCAGAACAACAATGCAAGCCCTGGTCTTCTGCCACTTTGCTTGAAGTAGTGTTCTACTCAACAGCCTTTCAATCGCCACCTCAGCAATTCTGAATGGCACCCTACACACAGTGGTACATCTCTTCAAGGCTATGAAGAAGTTTGACCATACACTGGCATCACCTGCAAGGCCATGAGAAAAAATACCCCTTTGTACCTGGCTAAGAAATTTAAAAAAAGCATAACTGACGCTGCTCTGCCCCAGCCCACTGCCAAAATGGAGATGAAAAGATGCAAGAACAGAAAAGCAGAAAGCATCTTTCTACCCAGGATCTAGAGTAGCATCTCCCTTGACATCATAACTGCTCTGATCCTCCTGCAATTCAGGAAAAAGCTGATGAAAACGTATATTTGGGGCACTTTTTTCCCCACTTACTAGACTTTAATTCTACCTTACCTCCTGGGTTCTATTATATCACTCATCAGTCATACAAGTACAGATAAACACATACATACATATAGTGACACAGGCATGATTTTTAGGTCAAGACTAGCAGACAACTCAAGCTGTCTGGATCCAAAAGATCATATTGTCCACTTACCAGAGTCTTACAATGGGATTAACACCTACCTTTGCTTACTATTGCTTGGCTTTAATGTTACTCTCATTTGATTGCCTTTAATTCAATGGCTTCACTTGTACGTCTTGTATTTGTCCCTTCCCGAGAGTATAGCCTCCTTACTTGTGTTCTTCCACAGCTCATGTTTAGGAAAGAACTTATTTCTTTTTGCTTAAGCCCTCCACCAAAGTGCATGTGATTTCCAGCCTTCTCTCTTATGTGCTTCTCTCACCCTCCACACCATTTTGCTCACTTTCGTCTGTGTGCGTCTCTTCCCCTGCACTGCTCTTTCTCTCCTGTGTGCGTCTTGGTGGGTTGCTTACGTCTACCCCCCCACACTCCTCTGTGCCCTCACCCTCCCAACACCCATGCACTTTTTTTAATCAGTGCTTTCAAGCTAAAAAAAAAATATTTTTTATTTACTGATCAAAATGGGGTCTGCCATCTTGGATTTGTAATTAAATAAATAAAGCAAATGGTGCCTCTCCTATCTTTTCTGTGTGCTGATATCTACCCCTGTTGCAGTCGTCTCTGTACAAGTATGCCTACATTGCAGAAGTAAATGTGAGAGGGAAAGGGGGAGTGACTAAAAAATGAGAATCAATTACTACAAAAAGGGAGATATTTTGGGATTGGTAAGAAGAGGCCATGGGAAGGTTGGGGGTGAGTTTAGGGGGGGACTAATACCTACCCCCAAAGGAGTATGCTCATTGCTGTACATAAACTGCACTTCTAAAGTTACTGCAGTCAAAAATGGACAAAAAGATTGTAACTGTACTCCTGCTCTGTCTTGGATTATGCACAGCACCACATGTGGCCAGCCATCAGTACTGCAGCAGACTCCCATATTTAAAATACGACATACTAGTGATGTAGCATTTATTTATCTGTTGTAGGATTAAAAAAATTATAATTATTATACATGAACATTTAACATTAAAATCTTTTGATAACATATTTTAAAGTCCCATTCATTTTTTTTAAACTTTTCCCTATACTTTGCATAGGGAAATCTCCTGGTGGTGCTGACCTCAACCTGCATGTGAAAATTCACTATTAGTGACTTTAAACTTGTAAATTTGGTTCCACTTCCTGGAACCAAGGGGTCAGTACAGGTTATCCACACTTTATAGGAAATTTCCACTCGGAATTGGTGAATAGCCAAAAGTAGTAAAGTTACTACAAAGCGTAAAAGTGAATGTATATGTGAGTAAATCTACAGATGTAAATTTACCTTGGGCCCATTGACTGCAGACATTCTCATTACAAAAAGCTCCTCAAAGAATATTTCCCAAAATCAGGTTCTAAATCTTTTTATGTACCATTGGTGCTCCTAACTAGTGTTTTATATTGAAAATCTTTAAAAAGTGTGCTGAGTGAATGTACACATTCAATGCCACTAATCCTAAACAGAAGAAATCATTCTTTTGCATGCTTAAAGAATTCTGGTCATTTAGGCTGTGACTTACAACTGGACAGCAAGCAGCATGACGATTGATTTGTGAAGGATAGTATTGGTTCCAATAAATAGTATTGACATTATTATTATTATCATTTTATCAGACTACTGCTTTCTCCCGGAGTTACTAAATATGACCATGAACTTTAGCAAATATGAAGCATGTGGACAAATTGAACCAGCAGACTGCAGACAAAACTCTTAAATATGGACAGAATTTGTACACCCTTTATGAAAATAAATATCACATCTACTCTATTCAACAGACAACAGACCAAGTGTAGCGAGCACTTTTGAAAATTATGTTATATGTGACTAACTTTAAATCAAGTTCACAATACATCAATGACCACGTAGCATTTATGCATTTGCACCTCAATTGACATTGCAGTGATATTCCTAAAAATATTTTAGGAAATGGAATAGGATACCAATGTTTTTACTGCTTCATTTAATATTGTTTTATTATTTTGCTAGGCTTCATGCATCAGAACCATAGGGGGTGGTGAACAATTGCTCAGTGTTTTAATCCATAACCATTAAGAAATGTAGTTGCCATACCTGTATGTAGCAGTACAAAAAATACTGATTCGATTAGTGTCACATTGATGCCACAAATATCAAAAATAACATTGTACTTCTGAAATGTGATCATTAAAACATAAATAAAAAAAATTGTTGTTTTTGTATATTCAACTAAACCATTATGGAAATTAATCACTGACAAAGAGGATTGCCCACGTTTGCAGTCGGAGGAGCACTACACGATCCATTGTTAGCTCCATTTGAGCTGTAATCAATGCACTAACCAGGGAGATGAGTATTCCATAACCTCCTAAGCAATATGTTTTACTCGGACCAAGCAAGCCATTTATCCTTCTGTTCACAACTACCTTGCTGTCTCGACAACAATAACCCATTTTTCTTCTGCAGCTCTAACCAAATTACTTCATGCTTTGAAACTGACCATCAATGTAATCTTATTCTGGTTTATTACTTTATGAATTCAACAGAGATCAATGGAGATCTAATTGGACAGTCCTTCGATTCGAATATGACTGTTCTTTATTAGTATTAATAACTCTCAAACAATGTTCTTGGATTCTATGATCTGTTGTACATCAAGACTTACTAAGTAAAGCTCTTGTGACATGTTCTTCTCTTTCTTTCCCTGTAATTATCATATTGTAAATCGGTTTAGAAGAACTCGTTATTAAAAGTACAGGGAAACATATCACATGTCTCGTTTTCTCAACTATAAGCAATGATATTCACTTGTATTGCCTAATGGTGCTCTGGTAACGTGTCTCTGACTCCACGCTGGCAGCTCCACATGTATTATTTTATATAGAACAGGGTTTCCTGAAGACTGTCGTTCAGGTTATTGATTTGCCTTGACATTTTGTGACTGTGCCACAAACAAAAAACGCAGGGGCTCCTCATCAAGAAGTGGCAAAAGGTTAAGTGGTCATTATGACAAATTAAAAGTGCAATCCTGGACTACCAGGATGGGCTTGTATTAATCAGGGTGTTAAAGACAGGTTAAGTGAGGTCTGTAAGGTTGACGTGATTTAAGACTGATAGAAAAACAGCCCTGATTATTCCCAGCAGCTGAACACAAAAGTCTAATGAGCAGATACATTTGTATATAATTTGATGAATTGTTGGTGATGTTTTGACATGGAAATACCGAAAGTGATCGAAAAACGTTGGAACGCAAGTCATAGAAATTTGATGCTTTTGTTAAAAGATGGAAAAGAAACGAAATGTGGAACGCATGATATACTTACAAAGTCTAAATCATTACATGTAAATGAAGGCAACAATGTCACACTCTCACTGGGAGAGCAAAGAAGGAAACAGAAGCGGAGCCCCTTATTGCAAGTGGCCTAATAAATGATAAAATCCTGTTATAATCCAATTCTTCTGAGTTGGGTTTTTTTCAGGTATGAGTTTTTGGGGTGTAACATGCACATTTCGGTGTTTATTGCACCACAACCCACATGTTCCAGTAAATTATGGGCATTTTGTGACAATATTTATCACAAAATTCTGAACTACCCTATGTTCTGTAACAGTTGCCACACATATTTACTATCAAATTATTTGTTTTTTAATGCAAGAAATGAAAATAATATCTGTGTACATGGCATGATCAAGCTAGAAGTCAAAAGTGGAAAAAATAAATATTACATTATATCGTTGTTCACGATAAATGACTTTCTTGTTCTGTGTTTTACTCACAAAAGCCAATGAATCACTAAACCACAGGGCATTATAGTCACCATTTCAGGAAATTGTTTAAAGTACTTATCAAAAGCACAAAAATCTGATCAAAAATATGTACTTATTTTTCTAACAGTTTCTCTTTTACTACGATCTGTCTACATAATATTTTACTCCACTAACCTTTCAGGGAAAATTGAGGCGAAAAAACGTCAAGAAGGAGCTGACTTATTAAGACCTACAGGGCTAGAAACCCTAAATTATATTTCCGGCTTCTCTAACTGATTCATTTGATTCACCTTTGGCAAATCATTATATCCCTGTGCCCCAGGTGCTTTACAAGTCTCACTGTAAGCACACCTTCCGTTTCTTCAGCACACCAGTTGTCTTTCGTGATTTACCCTCTCTGCGGATTCTAACTCTTTTTTTTTTTTTTAATTCTAGCTCAGTGAAAGTGACTCACCAAATGTAAAAATGTGAGCAGGCTGAGTATATACTTTGGGACAGATTTATATAAAGTGGCGCTGCACCTGGTGCAGCGCCACTTTTCTTGTGTCCTTTTGCGCCCCGTATTGCCTCCATGTGTGTGCAGTATTTAAAACATGGCGCACCATGGTGGTAGTCAGGGGGACTAGCATCATATTTTTTTATGCGAGTCCAGCGCTTTGCAAGATTAGCATCAAAAATGTTGGCGCTAATCCTGTCAAGCACCCAGAGGCCCACCGAACACAATGGGAGCCTTCTCTTAGCAGGTGTTAAATGGAAGTATTGTGCCTCTTTGTAAATATGGCGTGGCGTTTTTGGCCTTCCAACTACATATTAGCGTAAAAAGAAAATGACGCTAATGTGGTGTTGGAATGGTGCTAGGCCCACATCAATCTGGGCCTTAGTTTAACATATTGCACCTAGAAGAGGCAGTAAGCAAAATATGGTATGACCCGGTTTTGTATTGTAACTGGTATTTACTCGACATTCACAATGAGAATATAAGTGTTATGCTTTCTGTGAACTTGCACAACCTAAAAGGTTCCACAAAATAGCTATGAGGACCTGGATTATTAGTTAGGGCAAGATCCGGGCATGAGCTCACACAGCCTTACTTATATAGTGCCTGCAAGCCTGGAATTTCAAACTTTTAGTCTGGGAGCCCTAAAAATGGGGGGCAATGTGCTGCAACAAAAAGGGAGTGGAATCATGAGGGGCGGACTCATGAAAAGCAGTCTGACAGCCAAAAAATACATTTTAAAAACACTCAGAAAGAAATAGGCAACAAGGAGAAATGTGAAAGTATGGGGTCATTTTGACCCCGGCGGTCAGCGGTAATATGGAGGAAAGTACTATCCACAGGCTGGCTGTGCATTCCTCCATATTATTACATTGGCGGTTTGGCTGAAGCCAACGGCGGTAACGGCTGACGAGCTGGAGACATCAATCTCCAGCCCGGCGGCCGTCACTTGCCCACCTGTGGGATTATGACCCCACCTACCGCCATGGATTTTGTGGCTCCCTTACAGCCATGAAAACCATGGCGGTAGGCACTATCTGTGACAGGGAATGCCTTCCCTGTCACTGATAGGGGTCTCCCACACCCCTCCCCATCCCTAGGTTCTCCACCCACCCCCCTTTCCTCTCCAGACCACCCTCTTCATACACACCCCTCCCTTCACACCCGCACACACGCATACACACACCCATTCCCTCATTCATCCACGCATGCATACATCAATTCAGACACACATCCACACACAATTACATACATAAATGCAGACACGCATTCACACTACTCAACATACATGCACTCACACCCCCAAACGTGCACACACCTACAACACGCAACACACACCGCCTACTCGCATGCACAGACATACACACACACACATAACCCCCTACCTTGTCGGAGCACCCACTTACCTGTGTCCAGGGTGTCCTCCAGCAGGAGACGGGACAGGGCACAGCAGAGCACTGCCAGACTGTATTAATTGTTAGAATACGGCCTGCGGCGGTCTACTGGCCTTACCGCCATCCGCTGGCATGGCCACAGCCGGATTTCTGCCATCCTTCTGGCAGAAATCCGACTATGGTCACAATTTGGAGGATAGCTTGTAGCTGCGGCGATGTTCTTTTGGCGGCCATCACTACGGCGGTAGGCAATTTTTACCGCCAATGTTAAAATGAGGGCCTATATCTAATCTGGGTGGATTGCAAAGTCTGCATTTCAAAATATCTTATGGGGTAAAACACCTGCTGAGAAAGCTTTGTATGCCCCATAAATCCCAGGGAATAATTGTAATGATAAGATAACTCTGGTGGTTAATGTACTTGCTGGAAAAATCTCTGTTTTGTTTAGTCACAGTTTTAAATCATAAAGTAGCATAGAGGGTTAATTTGTCTTCTGCAAAGAACATTGTGTAGCATGCATGTTACAGATTTTTATTTTATGTAGCTAAAAGTAAGAGGGCTGCTGCTTTTAACACAGAGATGCTTTGATTACTTGCAGTTCATAAATTGCAATCTTTGTAATATGGTAGTACGACGTTACAACACATGCTTTTACCACGCATGGCTTTACAACACATTTTTTTTACAATGCATGCATTTATCACTCATCTGCTTTACCACTGTAGGAAAGTCATCCTTTTTGCCCTGATCACCACAATTTTGTGACTGATGCTAGTGGTTACTGACTCTGAACGTGTCCTGGCCTCTCTATACCAGGGCCTGTGATCTGTCTTCTAAAGGCATACAGTAATTGATATAATTCTAATTGGCCAAGACAACCTCCCTGTAAGTCCCTGGTGTACAGTAGGGCATGTATGTTTAGAGACCTCAGTGGGCTCAATGCACTTAAGTGTGCACTGCTGCAGTGTCTAGTGTCATTCAAAAGTGTGTACTGCCTTGCAGGCTGGTTTTAAAATAATACTGTGTCCAAATTTGGATTGGGATTTAAAAGTACTCCCAAAGTCCAAAACTACCTTTTTATAACTCATAAGTCACTCCTAAGGTCTGCCCTATCAACCGCAAGGGCAGGGTGCCTTGTTATAAAAAGAAGGAGCATTATAAAATATGTTTTATAATCTGTGGTAAGGAAAAACAACCAAAGTCGTTTTCCCTATAGTAGTGCTGCTAGCCCCATAGGCTAACATAGTAAGGTTTTTATTAAACTTAGTAAATTCTACCTATTGATTGGAGGTAGGTGGCAATATCATTTAAATGATAAAATAATGGATATAATAAATCTGCCAATTTGCCACGGGTGGTTTTATTATAACTATTACAGGAAAGTAGTTTTGGAACTTACTATCCTAAAGTTACCTAAAGGAGCTCTACAGCAGCCTCATTTGATTGGTCAGCCTTTTACAGCCTGGACTAAGCTACTACCTGGAGAGATCTGTGGCTGAAAGAATACAGTCATTTGGTGGGGGGGATATTTGCTTCCAGGAGAAGCCAGGGAGAGTAAGGGGGCTGGGGAGATAAACTGGACTTCAATGGCAGGAGAACAGATGTCATGGGACAGAGGCCTGTCCCTACTTCCTTGATCCCCAGCCAGATGGAGCCCCACTATTTAGATTAGGAGAGGGGCTGGAAAAGGAGTGAAGTCAGATATCAGCCACAGCTCCGGGTTGGGTTATACAAGCACATACTCAAAGGAGAGAATTTCTCTATTTTGATCTTTGTGAGAAGAGTGCATTCTGGGTCACAAATATGACAGACATACCAGGAAGAGGTCATAGCAGAGGGAGGTAATTTTACCCTTATTGGTTGGAATATCCTCCACTTCTGCCAGCCAAGAATGACGGGTAAATGTGGCAGAGCTGCAGGAGCTCCTCAGATCACTGCTTGGAACATCAGAAGAAGGACTGCTCTGATGGACCCTTGGACTTCACCAAAGAAGTCTTGCACTCAGAAGGACTGCGCTTGCTTCACTATCAAGGCTTCACAAACAAAGGACTGTTCCTGACTCAAAGAAAAATTAGTGGAATCTCTGAGGAGCAACAGGTAGAAAGGTGCTGAAAGAAATCACCTACAGCATTTGCAGCAGGCAAAGAGTGGACTACCCCAACTGGCCAGCTACAATTGTATTTTCCTAGACTTTAGAGGTGAATTGTGGGAGATTGAGTCCTAACTCTGAAGAGGCACTCCGGGGCTTCTGAACCCTTGACTGGTACTGCTGGACACTTTTCTCCCCAAAGAAAACTACAAGAAAGAAGTTCTGAAAGTTTGGAAACTTTCCACAACATTTTGCTAAAGTTGCAGGAGGTGAATGGCTGGATTTCAAGAGCCAGGTAATTGTAGTCAAACCATGAATCGGCCAGATCACACTGGTCTGTCCCACTCAAACCTACGAATCTTCTCACTATCAACCCAAGGGGAAAGTCCTCCAGAGAGTCACTGAGGCATTGCGCTGCAGCCAGCTACCATCATTAAACAGAACTCCGGATCTGAGGAACTCACAGACTTGATGTTGAGAGAAAATCTCCAACAAAAGGGCCTGATTTAGATGTTGATGGTAATGTTCCCACCATCAACCTTTCGGCTGAAAACCCATCTGCCATCTTGACGGTCTGTATTTAGATGTTGGCAGTCCCATAGCAGAAATCCCACAATCGACTGCTGCCTCCAACAAGAAACACTGCCGGTGTTGATGGCGGGAGAGTGAATAGTGGATGCTGGCGGGACCCCAGCTCCCTTTCCCTCTGTGCCGATTTGGATGTGCCTTACCACCAAGCAAAAAGTGACAGCCCAACCTCCACTTCTAAGATGGCAGATTGGGGCAAGGGGTGAAAACTCATCTTTTTTCCCCATTCCACCTCCATCTACTACTGGACAGCATCTGCCATTACTGCTGCCACCATCCAATGGAGAAAACATGACTCCCCTTTTGCCAGACTCTCAGGTAGGGACAACATATTCCCAGGGTACTTTGGGAGGGGACAGGAGGTTGACATCACTGCAGGCATATCCATGTCACAAATATTTTTTTAATCACTGTGTCACACATGGCTGGGGATCCACTGGCATAACACGCAGATGGCACGCATGCACAACTGTTATTGTGATCCCATCATTCCTTACCAAATGAATGCTGGCACCACAATGACAGTACACTCACACTTGACAACGAAGTCCATGTGTGCGCATTTCAAGGGAAGCTGTACTGGTTAGTTTGTGCTATCTGTTGTGTATATGAGTCAGTAAGTGTATGTGTGTGCGTGTGTGTGTGTATTGGCTGGTTGAGGTGGAGGGAGCTGGAGTGGGTGTTGTGGTGATGTGGTTGTGTGTGTTGTGTGCATTCAGATAAGTGTTGTTGTTTTGTGGCGGACATTGTTGTGATGTATGTAGTTGTGCTTTTGTGTGAGTGTGTTTGTGTAGCTGAGAGTGTAATTGTGTTGGTTCTTATGATTGTGTTGTGTGTGGGTGCAGTGCCAATGGTGTGTGTCATGGATGTATGTCAATGTTTGTTTTCAACATGTAGAGGTTGTGTTGTTTTGGAATTGTAATGGATGGTGGTGTGTATGTGGTGTGGTGTGTAGTGTAGGGGGACACATATGGCTAAGGCACAGTGAGTGTGTGTCACTTACCTCTGTTCCATAGTCCCTGTCACTGTAGGGAGTCCATTGGGTTCTGTCACCATTTCCCTCCATCAGCAATCAGTCACCAACCTTGCTTGCAGAGCTGTGACATCAAAATACTGTAGAGGAACACCGGCGACTTGGCGGTCTTCATAGGACCGTCACTGACCCGGCCTGTCATTAACACTTCAAAGATCTAAATAAGGCCCTAAGTCTGAAGGTAATTTATTGACCGGGACCTAGCACTCACCCTATCAGAATGCTCTAGTGCCGTCAGCCTAAAACCTTGACTTTGCCCTTATCCAGAGCTACCAAATAGCTGCTTCATGTTTTTTTTGGTGCTAGAATGTACATTTGTGTATATTCATGAATTTAGCAGTGGATTTTTAAAAAAGTGGTGCATGGGGCCCCCCTCCTAGAGCTTTTAAAAGCCCCAGGGTCCAGCAACTCCCTGGGGCTACATTAATAAAATTAATAGGGGGTCCTGACCCCGGGGACTGGCAACTCCCTGGGACTATAGTTACTAAAGATTTAGGGGGGCACGTACCCCCCCTCACCCATTAGGATGGGCATCACCTTCGCCCCAGGCACCTTAGCCCCTGCCCCTGTCACCCCTGCTGCCCTCAGTGAGGAGGCCATTGACCTCCTCAGGTCACTCACTGTTGGGCAGTCTACCATTGTGAATGCCATCCAGGGTATAGAAAGGGAGTTGCAACACGGTAATGCATTTCTGGAGGGCATTCATTCTGGTCAGGCTGCCCTTCATCTCTGGGCTCAGCACTGATGGCAGCCATTGTCCCTGTATCTAGCCTCCCCCCTCCAACTTCCTCCACCCAGACCCAATCCCCTGTACCCCAGCCTATCCCAAGCACACCATCAGACAAGCATGCACACACCTCAACACACAAAAGTAGCTCAGGCAAACATAGGCACCACACATCCCACAGGCACTCACACAAGCATCACCCACATACAGACACAGCAACATCCACTGCCTCCACTGTGTCCCCCTCCTCCTCGTCTCCCTCCTCCCTCCCAGTGTCGTCTACACTCTCACCTGCATGCACTACATCTACAGCCACTAGGACTCGCACCAGAACACCCAGCACCACACCCCGCTCACCTGCACTCACGACCCCCACTACCATTTACACGTCCCCTGTGTCCTCTCCCAGTGTGTCTGTGACGCCCCCTCCCAAAGTACACAAACGCGGGCACCCACACACCCAACATCCATCCACCTCACGACAGCCTCCAGTACCTGCACCTGCACCCAAAACACCTAAAGTGATAATTGCAAATGTATTCCATGATTTTCTTGTTGAAACTGTTATATGCTTAGCTTAAATTTAGCAGAGGCTTTGGCCTAGTTGGCCTAGTTGCCTGGTCTCAAGTTTTAACTGCGTGGTTTTACTTGCATTAAACAAAGTTACTTTAAGGCTGTATTTTTCCAGTAGAGATGACTAATACACTTATCTCAAGATTCCGTGCTAGGATGGTTTCATCCCTTTTTAGCAATGTCAGTTTCTGCAGGTGCGGACAATAAAAGCACTGATACCGATTTAATTGGCAAACTTTGTTGCAACTTGTGTTCCAAGGCTCCAAGGACAATGTATGCATAAATGAGTAGTAGGAGAAAGAGACTATTCATTGGTCAAATTGAAGCCACCCTATGAACCCTCCAATGGAAGACCCTGAAGTATTTGGAATGATTCTTACTTAAACCCACCGGACAAAGAGAAGTCAGCCATTTTCCTTGATGCCATTTTTGAAGCCAAATGCCAGACGCCATCTTAGACGACATCTTGATGCCCTTTTCTCTATTCCAGAGAAAGAGACTTTGAGAGTTCACACCCTAGAGACTTTAACTTTAATTTGCCCTGTCTTGCCCATGCATTAACTTTTACCCCATTCTCCTTGCTGCTGCAAGGAAACTTGCCCTTAACTTTGCCCCCTTTAAAATCTGCCCCCTGCTGATCGAACCGGCACCTGAAGGACGAAGACTTTTCTTGAATGCTGATTGTATTTGGTAAATATGAAAGGATAATTGTATTATGCATTGTGTTTTCCTTCCTAGGTACCAACTGCTTATTTTGATAGGGCCCAAGCTAGAAGTTTTCTAAATTTGTGTTAACTAAATTCGTTTTGCATGAAGCCCCACATGCCAATGCTAATTAGAGGTTAGTTGAGGTATTCACTTGATGCACCATGCTAAATTGAAATCTTGTTATGCTGACCTATGTATGAAATTAGTCAAATTCAGTTGCTTATATTAGTGATTTGCATTGCTATAACCGAGTGTATTATAATCCAGATTTTGTGTAGATTACGTTTCTTCCGCCGTTATGGACAGATAGTAATGTTCGTATACATATATCATTTGATTTTGAGACTCACATATATCATGCTAGCTTTGTTAATATAGAGAAATAAATTCATTAACTTCAAAAAAACTGGTGTGGTTATTCATGACTGAAAGGTCATAGTCCGTCGAAATGCCGATTGTTATTGATTCTTAATGTGTTGATTGATCCATTAATTTAGTATTGGATATTGATTACAATGGTTATTGATTATCGATTTGAGTGATCCGACTATTCTTGGATGAGGAGAGCCCAACTCGGTTAAAAGGTTCACCGACCTCCGGCG
This sequence comes from Pleurodeles waltl, assembly GCF_031143425.1. NCBI lineage: Eukaryota > Metazoa > Chordata > Amphibia > Caudata > Salamandridae > Pleurodeles > Pleurodeles waltl. Next base: position 965,141,830 of record NC_090449.1, on the reverse strand, counting down.
TGTCCAAGTACAAGTAATTTATAAAGACTGGACGCGCTATCAGGATCCATCCAGCAACCATTTTTCTTAACCAGATAGTGGTTTCGACACCGCCTCCTTCATTTACAGGAGTGGTACCCAGTGTCAGAGTTGGGTATAAGTGATTTTATTTTTATATTCTGGAGATGAAATTGTCGCTTTGATATAATTTAATCGGATAATGTGCTGCTTTGCGAATATGGAGCCTTCCATGTGGAATTTATTCTCTTGCCACATTTCGACCCCTGGCAGGGTAAGAGCAGGTGTAAATCTGAATTATATGAGATGGGTGTAAAGGATTATGGGAAAATGGGAAAACCCAGCCTCATAGCTACCCTGTTTTAGATCGTCAGGGTGACCCTGGTAACAGATAAGAAATAGAGTTCTAAACTCCGCTGTAATATCTTTAGCCAGGGAGCTTAACACAAGGATCTGCCCCTTTGAGGTGTTCAATAAAGCACCACTGTTTGATGTTTCTTCCTGCCCCTTCTATGAGGAAACAGAGTTGTGCAGCTCGAATGTAAAAGGAAATCTGTAGTACCGTTCGGTCCTCTAACGATGTTGCCTATTTAGTATTTTGCTTGCTACTCGTGGGGTCATATTTTACCACAATAGATGAAGAGATTAGGCACTGAAGCTATTTGACTATTGTTGGCAGTGTTGGTAAGGCAATTGTTTGTAAAAGAGAATTTGGGGGAGAACCCTCATCTTTTTTCCGCCATTCTCAATAGTGTTAAGAACTGCCAGGCATACCATCACTGTAAATCAAAGTCCCTAATCAGTGAATCATAACTTATAGCGGGTACTTGTCAGGTGGTGCGTCTTATGTGACTCCCTAGTTATCCATTCTTGTCGAACGGCAGCTGATCTGCCTTGCCCGGGGTAGAGTGCAAAGGAGAGTCTCCAATTTGGTTATGTGTATTTTGAAGTTGTTTGAAATACTCTCAGTTTGTTTTAATAGTTGTGGGCACTGTTTTCAGGGGGTCTGTTTAAATAGAGTAGGATGCTGTCAGCAAAAATTGTATGTTTAAAGGAGTCTTAACCAATTTTGACTCCTTTCATGTTTTTCTTATTTCTTATTGTATTGGCAAAGGTTTCTAATATAAGGACAGAGATGAGAGTTGAGAGTGGGCAGCCCGTCTAGTACCTCGTTCTGTCATGATTGGTCCCAGGCCCAGTGTGTGTGATACCTCCCCCATGTAAATCCAGTCTACCCTGTCAGATGTTCTTGAGTTATCTCAGGGCGTTTACTAAAAGGTGTAGCATTTTCTCCATAGTATCTCTACCTTACCTGCCGGGAATAACGCCTGCTTGATCAGGCATTCAACTGTCTTAAAGAAGGGGGATTCATCTCGATACCAGGATCCCTATAAGAAGCTTTAATATTTAGCAGAGACATAGTCCTGTACTCAGTGGCGGCTGGCTTGTATTTACAATGGGGGGGCTGGAGTGGGTGTACAATATTTCATGGTAATCAGCATGAAATATATTCCATAAATAATATTTCATGGTAACCAGCATATTGGGGGTACAATATTTCATGGTAACCAGCATGAAAGAAGCATCGGGATTGGTGGATGCGACCTCTCTCAGTGCTCACAAGAGCGCTGGAGGCCTGTGCTTTCTCTAACCCAGCTGTCTTAAGACAGCTGGGTTGGAGAAGTTTAAATTGTGCATGTCAGGCTGCCCAGCCAAAGGGACATTCGCACTTTAAAAAGTGCACAGCTCCCTGCTGGCACTCAGCAGCAATTGTCCTGCCCCGTCCTGATACTCGGTTCAGGACAGGTTGCTGAAAAATAAAATGGTAATAAAGAAAGTCTATACCATTTTATTTTTCAGTTCTCTGGGTATTTTTTTAGAGGGGCAAAACTCACATGCTCTTGTGGACCCTGCCTGTATTAGGCATATTGGGTGGTTTCTTTCCCGGATTTGGGGATGATGTTCATGGAAGCTTTAAATAGAGGACCTGCTAAGTGACCTATTTTGCCAATAGCATTGAAGAGGCCTGTGAGAAGCATGGTCATTTTGGTACAAAACAGCACTAAAAAAATATGAATGTAACCATCAAAGCCTGCTACCTTATCAACTTTGAAATGTTTAATGGTTAATATTACCTCCTCTATTTCAACTGGGTCACCCAGTGAGTCCTCTATTTCAACTGGGTCATCCAATGATTCCCTCCAGGTCTGTGCTATGATGTTTTTGAGATTGGTTTCAAGATACTAGTGGAACCATTTGAGGTCATCTGATACTAATGGACCCTTAAGGGATAAGCTGGTTGTTTAGAATAAAGGTGCTGAAATAAGTCTCTAAAAGATTCTGCTATCTCTTCATCTCCCTGGACCAATGTTTCATATGAGAGGCAATTTTTTGTGCCCTTTCCAAGTTTGTTTCGGCTCACAGTTGTTCCGCAAGCAGTTTGTCTCTCTTATTAAAAATGGAGTAATACCTTTGATAGTGTGGAGGACGGCATAGGGCATATTCCACTTTATCCTATTTAAGAGCACAGAGCCCTGGCTGTGGTTACTTTGTGCCAGTTTTTATTTAAGGGGGACTATTAGTGGTTGTTAACTGCTTGCTTAAGAGAGTCTTCTAACTCCCATTTTCTGTCTGCCCTAAGTCATTTGTATCATGCTGTGTGGGTGAAAAGATGCCCATTATCTATGCCTTGAGGGAGTTCCATGGAGTGTGAATGGATGTGTTTGGTGTGTCATTGTTGAGCAAGAAAGCTTTTAGTTCTGCTACAATACCCACCCAGTTGTCCTGCTCATGTAGGATGTATTCATTGAGGTGCTAAGTTGAGAGTCTTTGGGTGCCATCACATATATCAAGAGTGCCGGGGGCATGGTCTGACAAAGCAATCAGGTCAATCTCTATTTTGCTTAGAAATCCCTTCAGTCCATTCCCCACCAAAAAGTGCTCCAACTGGGCATATGATTTATGTGCTTCTGAATAGAATGTGTACTCCCTGTCCCCATTGTGAAGTTCCCTCCATCTGTCTAAAGCCCCACATCAGAAACCATGCTTTAAGCTGGGCTTATTGTGTCATGTCACATAAATGCCCGATTGGTCATTTAATCCAATACGATATTCAGGTCTCCTCCCTTCTACCAGCAGGTCCCCTAAGAAAGTACTATTGCAAAGGATTGCTACTTCTGTTTTGTATTAATCTAGACAAAGAATTAATTGGGATGGAGTCTTTACACATCTTTTGCCAATAGACACATCTCCTAGAGGTGGCATATGCCCAGTCCAGATTGCTTTAGAGATTTAATATATACACTCACTTAGCGGGGCATTCACATTTAGGCTAATGAGCTTCACAATTTCAGCATGATTCAGGATTATCTGTAGTTGCTCTGTTGGTTGTGGTGAAACTGATACCCTTCTGTGGACCCCAGAGACTCCTTGTGCTATTAGTATTGGTGATTCAATGTGTTGATACCGCATGTACCCTTAACTCCCACCCCCTCCTTAACATTTAACAGTTCAAATCATATTGAATCAGTACTGAAATCATTATTTATTTGTCAAAGTGAATCATAGTCATCTATCAAGGTTCACAACCAGCAATTACCCTCCGTACTTTGCCTAAAAAGGAACCATTGCCCTCCTGCCATCTGCCGGATCCTCAGGTGTCAGTGAACATATCCAAGGGGCTGTGTGAGTGGGGCCCCAGGGAAGCATCAGTGTCCAGTGAGTTCTCATCTTTTGTGACTTACTGAGTGCTGCCTGTTGTCCTTGTTCTAGTTCCTTGGGAAGAGGTGAGGCATGTTCTCCATATTTCTTGACTGTGCACCATAGTATTGATGTACCCCCTCTAGTCCTTCAGTGAGGGCAATTGTTGTCCCTGGTGTCATCATCTGTAAGCTTCAGGATCTGTCATGCCTTTCAGGTTTTGTGACCACGTGCCTCTGATCTTTTCACACCACATTGATTGTGTCCTTCATGATTGTGAAGATGGTCCATCACGGTATCCTTTGTAATGTTGCCACAGTAATGTCATTGTAGAGTTTTAGTTTGTGTCTTTCAAAGGGAATATGGGATGATTACTGGGTACAACCCATTATAGCCTCCATAAAGAAGTGGACCTTTGTGAGGATATCTGGTGGTGTTTAAGCTTCAATGTCGTTTCCCACTGCTTTGCATGGTAGTCCCATAATCAATCAAGAATTATTATGTCAGGAAAGGTTTTCCAAATCCTCTTGTTTGAGAGCTAGTTTGTTATACTGTTATTCAAGTGAAAGGAGCCTGCTGTCATCTTAGTGCAATTTAACAGTTTATTCATTAACTGTGTTCTCTAGATCTAGGAAACTCTGAATCCATTGTAGCATCTCCATCCTTTGTGTGGACAGGAGCCAGGGTTGCCTGTGGGCCTTGTGGCTCTATTGTGGGTTCTATTTTTGGCCATGGTAGATATGGGTGCTTTCTAGGAGATTACATCAGCTGTTGATCTTCAGGCACTCATCTCTGTACTTTGAATGGCTTTTTGAGGGCCTTTTCCAATGAGTCTGACATTGCCCTGAGGTGTGAGATGCTCCCTCAGGTCTTGCTCTTAGATGAGGCTGTGAATCATTTGGTGTAGGTATCAGATGTTGTTCCAGGTCTCTTTGGGGGAGGTGGGGGGTTTGCTGAGTAAAGATAGGGCTAGAGCTTTCTCAGTCCAATGTTTTTGGTCTTTTAGAGGGAAAGAGTACTTTCACCAGGTGGAGTCTTGTGTATGTAGTTGAAATCAGTATCAGTGTGCCCGCATCAAGGGTCTGGTGTAGTTCCTCAGCAGCAGGGAATGAGGAGCCAACAGCTTTAGGCAGTTGCGAATTAATGTGAAGGCCCTGTCTATGCCAGAGGCCATGAGCTTGGGAGGCGGGGGTCTGGGGAAGCCCATCAGTGTCTCTGGGGACCCTGTGTTTCCACTGTGAACCCTTTCCCTATGACAAGTACCATACCTTTAGGCCCACTTGCCTGATGATCCTTTCTGTGCTTTACAGTGCTTCAACATCCTCATCATCTGCACCACCTTTGGAGACTTACTACTTGCTGCTCAAGGGCTCACGGCTCCTCCGTTGGTTGTGGCAGCCAACCATCTCATGTGTTTCTGCTTGTCTTGTTGATGGGACCATGCATGCTAATCTAAGATGCCAGCCACTGCCCTAGACTCTCAGCCCTCTTGTCAATGTGGCAGAATTCAGTGGTGGCCCATCCGTGTGCGGGGCCACATCTGTGGGCTCAGCCTGAGTTTGCAGAGGGCCCCCTCCATGATGGTCTCTCCTGTCTGACAGCCACTATTAAGCACTTCCCACTGTGAGGTCAAAGAAAATGGTGGGTGGTCGCCAAAGCCTGATTGGGTCCGGTCGCTCATGTAAACTATCTGATTACTTTGCTGCTTTGCCCCTTCCAATAACCGAGTATGTGGTTGTCAGTGATAGGCGACTGCTGTATGCTGATATGAGTGAGGACAAAACAGAGCTGACCCACTACATGACCTACTCCAGCACCATGGTGGCTATGCCATTCATAGTTTCCATTCTTGACAGAAATGCAGCAACAATACTGCTTCACAAAAAGCTTTCAACCATTTATGTGAGAAACCAGTCTAATGGGCTGTGCATCAGAGTTCCACCCAAAGGCCTTAACAGGGTTGCCCTTGCTGTTCTTGGCTAACGTTTCCTATCTTGGCCAGTTCAACTTGGTAATCCTTAATGAAAATGTGTAAAATGGCATATTTTACAGCAGAACTAAACCTCTAATAAGGAAATAAATAATTCACATTTACCACAGTATCATGAAAATAAAATAGGATTTTGAGATCACACTGTTTAACAAGTACATTTGTGCACATTTGTTGAGTGGTATTTTGTCGTGGTGGTGAAGTGTTTCTTTTTGTTTTTTTGCACAGATGTGTTTTTGTGCGGTTATTGCAATGTGATCTTCTTGTGTTGTATTGTGGTTACAGTTCTGTTTTGACTGTCACGTTGTGCCAAACGCCTGTTTTGTTTTAATCATGTTATGTTGCTTTCTGTCTGGTATTGCATTATGTTCAGTTGTTTACTTTAAAATATCAAGAAATGCTGCACAATTTTCAGCCAAAACTGGTGGTTCTTTAAAATGCCTTTCATGGGTAAACATTTCACAACTGTCTAAGATAGCAAAATAGTGTTGTCCAGGTCCTCAACTACATAATACACGATTCAGCCCCAAAATTGTGGTAGAGACTGTTTTAACTTAGTACTCCCAGTGACCATGCAATCAACACTTAAAGTAGACACTGAGGGGCATATTTACAAGTAGCTTGAGCTGGTGCATCACATTTTTTGACATACCAGTGCGCAGCCTGCAGGCCCATATCTACAAGGCCACTCAAAGCCTGTTTGCATGGCTTTTCATGGCCTTGTAGATATGGAGTAAGGCAACGCAGCACAAGTTGCTGTGTTGCCTTACTCTGTGTGAAAGAGGCGTTCCGTGGGCATTGCAGTGAGTGTTCCCACGTAATACCCAAGCATTTTGATGCATACCAGATTTACAAGGATTTGTAAACCTGGGAATGTGTCAAAAACCTTCACGTCCCTCTGCGGATGCGTAACGAGGAGAAATACATTTATTTCTCTTCCTTTTTTCCTCTTTCTATTTGTGCTGCATTCTGCAGCAAACATGGATGGAGGAAAACACCTCCATTGATTGTTTTTGTGCAGGAAAGTGTCCCTTCCGCACAAAAACAATCATTCCTACAAGGCAGACACCCTTGCACCATGGTGCAAGTGGGCCTGCGTTGGTGCATAGCAGCCAAGTGAGCGCCAGCATAGTGGAAGAGGATTGATACAGTGCATTCCTGTCCTTCTCTTTTGCCGCATGGCACCATAGCAAGAAACCTTGCGGCACTGCCCTGATTCAAAATATTGCACCTAAGGTAATATAAATATGAGCACAGTCAGACATAGGTGAAATTACATATTTTTTTCTAAATGTTATCAGAGCATTAAGAGTAGTATTTGATGGTAAAATGACCAGACACATGCATAAACCAAACAGCATCGACGACGGCATAATGGGCAGGCGATCTCTTTGCACCGGCACTATTTTCTTTCTTTCTCACAAAGAATCACCGCTGTTTTCTATGCTGTGTTCTGATATTTTAAAGATAAATTTGGTCCTAGCTTCCATAGATGTTCCCTCTGGAGCAGGCTACGCTGTCGTACACTAACACTGATGACATTTAGGCTGCCCTCAGTGAAGCCTGTGCCTTAACAGTGGCAGGGGGACAGCTGTAGTCTCAATGAGAAGATAAAAGGCAATTTTTTTTTTTTAAGAGCACACAGGACTTGTGCCCACTTGGCAGGCATCAAACACTAACAAAGGTAAAACAAAAGCATGTTCGGAAACACAGGATGAAATGTTCAAACACAGAAAAACATAACAGAGGTAATATTTACAAAGTACCTGTGGTGACTAATTGTTGTGAACGGTGTGGCTTAGATTTAATTTGGAGTCCTGCCTATGAGGGCAGTTCCAGCAAATGACGAGCCCAAGTGTCAGTAATACCAAAGCCCAGATAACCCTATTCTAGACCGGTGATGTAATAATTAAATCTTGGAAGCAAGAGACAGCATGGAGGACTCAAGGAATGATGTACCCAAAATGTAGATATTGGATGAGGCATGGAGATATGGAGGCAGGATACAAGGACGTCATTTAGGGTCACCAAGGGCGACACCTGCTACGCTTGGCTTGCCCTCTTTATCCCATGGTGTTGCCTTTGTGACCCCCTAGCCTCAAAGGTGCCAAAGGCAATGTCAAGAACAGAAGGTAAACAGAGATGTGATATGCACAGTTTACTTTCTGCATATCCGACCAGAATCTTTGGCATTCAGCCCTTAACACTGTAAAATAACTAACTATATGTGTGCAATGGACAGTCTCTTAAATAAAAAAAAACTGAAATTAAAGACACACATTTTTAAACAACATGTTGCAGATTTATATTATGTGTAATGTATCTCCAGGGGCGGATCCTCCATTAGGGCGGAGGAGCGTTGCTCCCCCTCCAGCAGCGACAGCCGCAAACATTTAACCAGAAAACTATACAAAACTGTGTTTATTATAATTTTTTGGTAAAAGGTGCGTGGCCACGGGAGTGACGAGCACTGAGGGGAGTGCGTATATATCTCGGGCCAGCCAAAAACACATGCGCAGTAGGCTCTCTCAAGCCCAGCAACACAGTTGCCAGGGTGGAGAGAGCCTGCACAGGCTCCCAGTCTGCCTTGGAGCACCCTGGTTGGATGCTACCAGCCAATCATGATGCTACTCTGAGCAGTGTCAGGATTGGCGCAGGCTGGGAGCCTGTGGCTGCAGCCAACAGAGGATTGGATGGAGCGGAGTGGTGTGACGATGGAGGTAAGTGTTAATTTTTTTATTTGATTTTTATTACCTCCCCTGCTCACTGCCCTACACCTTCTGCTCGCTGCAAGCTGCTACTGTGTACCTATGAATGATATCATCCTTTTTAAAATGAGGGTGGTATATAAAATAGACATTAAGGGCCGGATTTAACAAAGCCCTTTTTCATTTCTTAAAGGTCCGAATTGGCATTTTGAGCCATTAAGAAATGCAAAAGGGCCTTTTCTGATGTACACATGCCTTTAGGAAATTGCAAATTGTGATTTCTACTCTGTAGAAATCGCAATTTGCGATCCCCAGAATAGGAAATCACAACTAAGCATTACCATTTTGTGAGTCCTATTCTGATGAACAAAGCATTTCCTAAACGCAATTTGGGCATTTAGGAAATGCAATTTCCATCGACTTGAAGTCAATGGTAACCATGTGCAATTTTTAAAAAAGCACCCCAAAATGTTTTTTTTTTAAATTGCAATAGAGCACACATGCCCCTTGCACGTATATGTGCTCTACATGTGCACCACTATTTTTGGGGTGCACCAAGGGGGGCCTTTTCCCTTTGCCATCCTTGGTTTTGCATTTCCCAAATAACCATTTCCTAATAGGAAATAGCTATTTGGGAAATGCAAAACTGGCCCATTCACACAAATGCAATGGGATTCCTTATTTGCGATTCCCTGATAGCGATTCCTATCTTGTTGGATTTGCTAATAGGAAATTGGTATCTCTGTGCATAGCATTTTGCATTTTCTAAATAGCGATTTCTATGAAGTCTCTACTTAAGGAATGCAAAATTGCATTTTAGTACATCTGTCCCTTATTTCTTTTTGTATTGTGTTATTAAATATTTTTTCAATTAGAAGTCTCTCAATTTCAGCAATGGCAGTTATCGTAATTTCATCTGAATAACGGTCATGTGACCTCACTTCTTGGGATGATTCAATGTCAAAGGTCATATCATGTCACTTCCAGTGAAGTTATTGAGTCAAAGGCTGGTTATGTGATGTCACTTCAACTACCCATAGCTTTTTAGTGATTTGACGCCCAAGGGCAGGATACATTGAGGACTGGGAGGCAGAATTCAGAGAGCAATCAAGGAAGAGTAGAAAGCAGGGCACCAAGAAGCAGGAAAAAAGTGTCAGTAACAAAAGAAGGGTCAGGGAGCACCAATGAAATAAATCGGAAGTATGCTTTGTACCACACTTGGAATATAGTTTAGAAGCAATTAGCGTCTTCAATAATTCCCATTTTATAATGCAAAAGCCAGAAGTGCTGTGGTGTTCCAGATTTCTGCTTACTTTGAAGTCTAAACTTTCTGAGCATGTGGAACCTGAAATTATTTAACGCTGTTTTGTACCAGGTACAAACATGGCTCCTGGCTCCAATTGGAAGCAGAAACGGTATTTTCAAAAGTGTAGATTGTTTTGTTTTGGAACATTAAATGCCCGTTTTCCCTAAAGTAACCTCTAGTTGCAAGAATGCAAAAGGAGGCCAGTAGTATAAGCAAGTAATGTTATAATTGTTATTATTTAATGAGGCAATACTATAAAAAGAGAATTACACCATGTTACAACGGAAATTTAAATGATATATTTCATCACTCCTACATCCAAAATGTTGATATATTTTAGAGACAAAATATAAGATACTGAAAGAAAAGTGTGCATTTTCTCAACACAGCCTTCTGATGTATCTTATACTGCGTGTAGAAGACAATTTATTAACATAATCTGCTCACAAGTTTTATGTCATTACACTTTATATTGGAATTATCAATATGGCATTTAATCGCAGAGACATTGTACAAAAGCAAAACAACAAAGCACTTTGAAACATTCATGTGCAATTTAGACATCTCACCCATTTACTGTCATAAAATGTTATGGCTATAGAGAGCATTCAGATTAAGTACAGGAAGCTAAACATGAACACATTACTTTCCAGTATGCACGCAATGTTTCCTTCCAGAACTGCAGAAGGGACGCAGCACATTACGTTTTGTAATAAAGAACAGTATACTCTTTCAGCGTTTGATGTTTTTGAAAAAGCTGAAGCAATTTAAAAATATTTATGCACTGCTTTTGAAAAATTGAAGCAGTTTAAGAATATTTTTGTACTGATCTTTTTTGTAAGTGAACAGTTGCAGGCCCCTTAATAGGAAGTACAGAGAATCTTTTTTATTTTTTATTTTGAAATTATAGGGATATTTTTTTTAGGGTCGAACCTGGCATGGAATGCAACAGAGTACTTTCCATAAATTTCGGTATTCTGCAATGATATTTAGAAGAGTTATAAGAAGATTATACACGAAATGTGGGAATGCAGTTATTTTTACATAAATCAAAAACAAAACAGACTTATTCTGATTTCTGCCGCAGGATTTTTCCGTGTTAAAGCAGAAACCTTCTTTTAATATGAGCCAAGACAGAAGGGAGGAGTGTTCCCAAGTTGACCTATGGAAATACAGTCATCAGGAGAAATGAAGGAACTCTCCCAGTAACTGAAATCCTGGCTGATTTTGACCCCGACTGTTATAATAGGTGACAGGTTTGTGCAAGACAACACTGTTTTTATGGCGCTGTACACCATAAACATGCTTCTCAAGAAGGTTCTAACTATGTCTATGCAAGCAGCATCAACTGGTCCTGTTCACTCACCTCTCCCACATACCTTGAGGAGGGAGGAAATGCTGTAATTATGTCCTCCCTGCTTTTCTGCCAGTGACAGCTTGCAGGCCAAGCCTGTTTTCTGTTTTTCTCCCAGGAAATGTATTTCATACCTTGTGAAAAGCTAAAGAAGATGAAATGCTAACTGAAGAAGAGGAATTGCCTGGCATTACTGAACTAATTATTCTTCAGTTTTCTGGCTGAGAAAAGGATTTTTAATAAAATCACCATTGACGTTCATTTAGCATAAATTGTATGTTCTCCATGGAACTGCATTTTGATAAATAGTACAACGGTGTGTGGAAGACATAAGTATTTTCCTCTTAGGCTGACTCATTGATAAAAAATACTTTAATCAAGTAAAAAGTTTATGCAGTGAGAAAAAGTTCAATTTAAATATTTTGAATGTCCTACTTTAAGCACCCAGAATATGTGACTTCAAGGCACAGTGACTTAACAAATGTCAGAAGTAGTTGTTTCTATATGTTAAACGGTTTCTTTTGAGGTGTGTCTGATGCAGCATTACTCCCAGCATATCAGAGCTCATTGGTAGGGCTGAAAACATAATTATAAATCAATTCATGCCGGTGGTGTAAATCTGAACTGTAGTCCACATGTGACAGTTAAAATGTATTTCTCTGTTGCTGTTTCTGAACCAGTCTACTCTGGCCTTACATAAAAGTTAGATAAGCAACTGGGATTAGCCAATACATTGCCTTTATTCAGGGTTTAAACACATGCATTGAGAGCTGTTTATTAGTTTCCTAGAGCAGAGAGGCAAACCATGGCAGTAAGTCCAGTAACGCTGAAAACAAAGATACTGGGAGCACCATTCAAAATGGCGAAATCCCTCCAGGAAGAGTACTGCTTTCACTCTTTTCTGAGCACAAGGAGTGAGAGAGGCAATATGAGAAGTGGGATAGTTAATTACATATAAAAGTTGTGAAGAATTTGAACACTTGTTTTCTTGTATTTATCCTTATTTTTGGACATTCAGTATTGATAGAGCGTTCCGTACTAGTAATTTACCTATACTTTGGACGCTCTTTTGGCCGATTAATCTTTTGGCTAAGTGGGACCCTCTCCACCCTTAATCAGTCAATTTAATCAAACCAATAATCAATAACGAACATAAGCAATGCCCTGATCAACATAACACTTAACAATTAATCCAGAATACATTTTCGGCGAACCCTGACCTTTCAGTCAGGAATAACCACACCAGTTTATTCAAAGTTAGTGAATTTATTTCCCTATATTAACAAAGCTAGTACAATATAGATGTGTCTCAACACCAAATGATAAACATATATGAACATTAATAGCTGTCCGTAACGGCGAAACAGGTGCAATCTATGCAGCATTTGAATAACAAGGCATTCGATAATAGCAATGCAAATCACTAGAACTATAATCTGTAATGAGCTAATTGCATACATTTAGTCAGCATAACAAGGTCTCAAATTGCATCGTGCGACAAAAGGAATCCTCATCTAACCTCAAATCAGCATCGGCATGTGGGACTTCATGCAAAACAATTTAGCAACATTAATTTAGAAAACTCCCAACTAGGGCTCTTATCAAAATCAGCAGTTGGTTACCTAAAAGGAACACAATGCAATTGTACAATTTCCTTTCATATTTACCAATTTCAATCAGCATTCAAGGAAGTCTTCGTCTCGCAGGTACCGTTTCTCGATCAGTATGGGACGGGGCAAAGGGACAGGGGTGGACGGGGCAGTTGCCTCACGGCGGCAAGATAAACTACTACTTCATGCAAAGGGACAAATCAAAGTCAAAGTCTCTAGGGTAAGAATCATTTAAGTCTCTTTCTCTCGATTAGAGAAAGCATCAAAGTCTCTTTTAAAATGGCGTCGCAGCAAGGTGGGCCATAATAGCTGCAATGTCCAAATGTTCGTAATCGCTGGCAAATGGCTGCTTTCTTCTCGTGCACCTGGTTTAAATAGACAACAGTTCAAATCCAGTAGGGTCTTCCATTGGAGGGTTCATAGGTTAGCTTCAAATTATCCAATCAAAAACAACAGTTCTCAAGCTTTTACTTAAGCATACATTATCCTTGGAGACGGGTACACAAGTTGCAACATTTTATACCAATTAACTCATTTTCAGAGCTTCCATTGTCCGCACCTGCAGATTGACCTTGGAGCAAAGAGAAAAAAATGCCAGGCTGGCATGTAACCTTAAGATAAGCATGTGAACGATCTCAGTGGAAAAGTACAGCTTCAAGCAGAAATACACGTTTAATAGCACATTGGAAAAATACGAGCATCTAAACCGTGAGACAAGGCAACTAGGCCGAAGCCTGCTCTAAAGTAATGCTAAGCTAAAATATTTCAAACAAGCAAATCATAGCACACGTTTACGATTATGTCGGATTAGTGCAATTCTAATACATCACGTTATATAAAGCACGCTTATAAATGTTGGCAAACTACTCTGAGGGCACATTTTGTCCCCGTACAATCTCTATTAGTTCGTTTTAAAGTCACACATGATTATTTCACACTACGTTTATGCGTTAATAAATGTAAAACCTTCATTTCAGCTTCATCAATCCCTCCTCTGATGACTACTTGTCATCACACCAAATCATCCCCACAAATTTTATTCCATTAAAATTCTGTCAGTTCTCTTTTCCTTTTAATTCCCCTAGTTTTCGCTTTGTATTCTTCTGCCATTCTTTTCATCATTTTCTCTTCCTTCCTTCTTTTAATTCTTTCCATAATCATTATTATTCCCCTTTTTATTCCCCAAATTCCAAATATGCAGATTAGTACTATTAGTATTCCCTGTATTATTTTTAGTAATATTCCATTCCAAATTCCCCCAATCCAATTTCCCACTGAAGCAAGTCCTTTTCCAACCTTCTCCCACACTCCTGGTTCTTTCAGTTCCTTCAAATCTGCACTCTCCTTTGTTAGATTAGCAAGCATAGTTTTAATTTTCACACTGTTATCTGGAATATACGTGCAACAGTGTCGTGCACCAAGCATTTTGCAAACGCCGCCATCCTTTGCTAAAAGAATGTCTAAGGCAAGCCTATTTTGAAGAGTCATAGCTCTTTCCGCTGCAAGTTCAGCATCTATCAGGATTATAGCACCTGAAAACTTTGTCAACATGTTATCCACTATAGTAGACAACTTTCTTATTTTGATGGAATTCAGCACAACTCCCAACGAAGGAATCATGGCTCCAAATATATCTCCTACCACAGCAGCTGCGGTTTCTCTTTTCTGGATACGATGGGATCCAGATGTCTTTGAAATCATCGATAGGTCATCCAGTTGATAAACCTTTGGGAACACTATACCCAAATAACATCTTCCCCACCATCCCTTTGGAAGACGATAATAGGCATTATACCCACAAATGTAATATACACCTGGAATGACAGGGTCAAGTCCGTTCATCATGAATGTCCATTTGGCCTTAAAGATAAACGTATGTTTACACTCACTCGCTCCTACAAAAATGTTATCATAATAAGATTCACCTCGATATATACAAAATTTCCCTACATGCCAAGCATCTAAAGCAATTCTCCCTTGTGTCTTTATTGCGGCAAAATCATAATTATCTACTGAAGTCCTCTTATGTAGCTCCTTTTCTAATTTCGCATTCATTTGTGCCCTTCTATCATCTGTGCGATCTAAAAAGCTTATTTCTACTGCAGAGAGTGAGCAGGTAAGGTTTTCCCTATGAGCGTGAGCCGTTTCAAAAGGTTGCATTGGCTCGAAAAACTCCCTCATTATTTTAGCATCCCAATCTTTAGCAATCTGGCTTAGCTGCGCTATTATAGGAACATATGCAAAGGTAACATCATAATTCGAGTAAAAATACTGTATGTTAGTTTGACCATAAAATCTAGACATTACTATACTACATGTAATCCCGTATGTAAGAAGCATGTGGTGATAAGTCACCCCTTCCTTTACTGATGTCGGTATCTGTGTACACACATAACAATCTTTCGCATCCATAGTCTCAACATATTCTGTTAATAAGCGATAGAAAACATTATACGAAAGCTCTTTCTTATCATGCAAGTGTCTCTCATCTAATTCTAGTCTTTTCAGTGCAGTTAGTTCAGTGACAGTAACAGGAGCAAAAGTAGAAGCATCAATTTTCTCATTCTCAACCTTACCATGCATTCCAAGCACTATTGCCATTATTATTAGTACACATGCAATTACCAAGCCTATACACACATATTTACAATATTTCTTTCTACTGTTTTGTGTAGCGTACCCAGTCATGATCTGTATAGAATCAGAGAGCTGGAAGCACCTGTAAAATAAACTATTTAGCAATTCAGTTACAAAGCTGAGCGAGCGCAATGTTTCACACAGTTTTCTTCAAGAGGCCAGTCACTTATCGGTTAGCAGCATTTGTCTCAATTCGGCAATAACTCAGTCTTTTATCAGTTCAGCAAGTGTCTTATCCGGTTTAGCAATGTCTCAGCTGGTTGTTTGTATCACGTTAGATTTATAGCAATCAATGTCATTTATTACCCTTTCAATCGACAGAGTCCATAAAACTTTTCTTTTCTATTGGTATCTCTTCTTCTTCGTTCTCGAGGCTAAGTGATACAAATTCGTCAGTCCAATCGTCATTGACTGCATATGCCCATTCTGGACCGGAATATCTCCTGTTTGGTATCCTTTTTCTTTTCAGTTTTGCCTCTCTTTTCGATTCTGTCTCACTGGTGCTTTCCTCTTTGGCCAAGTCTTTTCCTCCACTTGAGGATGGTACCACGACAGTCACTTCCTTTCTTTTCTCTTTCACTTTTGGACTTTCTCCGTCGTTCAAACTTTCTTTAGTCCTTTGTTTTATTGGCGATATACTTAGTCTCCTCTTTGCACCGTGTCCATTCGATGGACCTGTGACCTTTTCTGTGGAAGCTTGAACTGTTTCGTTCTGTTCTGCCTTGTCCCCTCCTTCTGGGGAATCAATCACATTCTCCTTTTCTTTTTCTCTATCGTCTGCTTCTGGGAAAGCCCTCCTCTGATCAGGCTCTCCTGCTTTTTCACCTCTTTCGAGCCCTTCGTTACCGTTACTTTCTTCGCATTCTTTATCACTTTCAGCTGCTTCAGGCTCTTTGTCACCTTCAGCTGCTTCAGGCTCTTTGCTACCCTCAGCTGCTTCAGGTTCTTTGTCACCTTCAGCTGCTTCGTCGCTGTCTGAACTTTCTCCTTGGTCTCCCCCAAGCGAGTTGGTCTCTTCGTCCTCAGAGAATATCTCTCTCTCTTCCGTTTCTGCCTGTTCGCTTTCAGTTTGATTTTGCTCTGTCTCACGCTCAGCACTGTTTTATCAGGCACTGGTAGATTCAGCGCTTCAACTTCCTCATCTGTGGGACACAACACTTTCTTTGTGTGACTGGCGTGAATCCAGTTGGGAACCCCCACACACTTCACAGCGGTAGTTGTCGTCAGGATCACTTGGAAAGGTCCTTTCCAACGGGGTTCCAGACACGACTTTCTCACGTGCTTCTTTACCACGACCCAGTCACCTGTTTCAGTGTGTGTCCTGGACCTTGGATCGGTGGCAAGGTGGTTGCTTCCACCTGGTGAGAGAAAGAGCGAACCACGTCAGCCAGACCTTTGCAGTAGTCTAACACCATATCATCTGTAATATTCAAAAGCGCGTTTGCGGGAACTGCAGGAAGTCTCATAGCCCTGCCCATGAGAATTTCGTGCGGAGACAATCCAGTCTTTCTATCAGGGGTGTTTCTCATTGACATTAGCACCAAGGGCAATGCGTCAGGCCATTTCAAATTTGTCGATGCACATATTTTCGCCATTCTTGATTTCAGTGTACCATTCATTTGCTCCACCAGTCCTGAGGCTTCAGGGCGATAGCTACAATGCAGTTTTTGCTCAATGTTCAGTGCTGCGCAAAGTAACTTTATCACCTCGTTATTGAAGTGACTTCCCCTATCTGATTCTAAAGAGATCGGGAATCCGAAACGTGGTATTAACTCCCTCAACATTAGTTTTGCAACTGTAAGGCTGTCATTTCTACGTGTGGGGTATGCTTCAATCCAGTGACTAAAAATGCACACAATCACCAACACATACTTCAAACCTCCATGTACAGGCATCTCAATGAAGTCCATCTGCATTCTACTAAATGGGCCACTGGCTCTGCCAATGTGGCTCGCGTTCACAACTGTTCCCTTTCCTGGGTTCATCTGCTGGCAAATAACACATCGATGGCAAACTGCTTCTGCAGCTTGACGGAATCTGGGGTTAAACCAATCAGTTTTGAACAATCTTATCATGGCATCTCTCCCTAGGTGAGCCTGTCCATGATAGAACCGCGCAAGCTGTGATAAGAGACTATTTGGCAAAACAAATTTTCCCTCATTTGAAACCCATAACTCATCTGGTCTTTTTATACATTGTGATTTAATCCAGGAATCTCTTTCGTCCTCCCTGACGTTATTCTGTAATGTTTTTAGTTCATCTATTGTATCTACGACCTTCAAGGCAAATGCTTCAGCTGGTTCGAGTTCTGGTTCACTTATCGAATTCCATTAATCTCTGAGTAATATACAATTCAAGGCACAAAATCTTGCGACTTGATCCGCATATGCATTTCCCAGAGAAACATAGTCCTGTCCTTTTGTATGAGCACTACACTTTACCACTGCAACTTCGGCTGGCATTTGAATGGCGTGTAACAATTCCCTTATTCTTTCCCCGTTTTTCACTGGGGATCCTGAAGAAGTCAGGAAACCTCTCTGTGACCATAGTTGTCCAAAATCATGCACAATCCCAAACCCGTACTGACTATCGGTGTAAATGGTGACTTTCATCAATGCAGACAGTTGACATGCTCTTGTAAGGGCTACAAGTTCTGCTACTTGTGCAGAATAGACTCCTTGAAGCCAGGCCGCTTCCAAGACACCTGTTACAGTACATACAGCATATCCTGCTTTCAAAATTCCCATCCCATCTCTTAGACATGAACCATCAACGAAAACAATTTGGTCATTTTCATCAAGCTTAGTATCCTTAATATCAGGTCGAGGTTTGGTGCAAAATTCAGTCACCTGAAGGCAGTCATGCTCGATGTCTTCAGCGTCCTCAATTTCAGCATTTTCACCGGGAAGCAAGGTTGCTGGATTCAGCGTAGTGCACCTTTTCAGCTGCACATTCGGTGAGCCCAGAATTATCGTTTCATACCTTGTGAGTCTTGCTCCAGTCATGTGTTGCGTTCGGGAGCGGGTCAAAAGTATCTCAACTGAGTGAGGGACCATGACTGTTACTGGGTGTCCCATCACTATTCCTTCACTCTGAGTGAGGCTGATACCAACTGCTGCTACGGCACGCAAACACCCTGGAAGTGCTGCTGCGACCGGATCCAAAGTAGCTGAAAAATACGCTACTGGTCTGTTTATGCCACCATGGGCTTGAGTCAAGACAGACAAAGAACATGCATCACGTTCATGACAAAACAATGTGAAAGGCTTTGTGTAATCAGGCATACCTAAAGCTGGAGCCCTGCACATGCATTCTTTCAATTCAATAAAAGCATCCATCTCATCTCCTTTCAGCTCAATTTGATCCAAGGCATCCTTCTGGGTCAGCTTCAGTAAAGGCTTTGCTAGAGTTGAGAAGTTGGGGATCCACTGACGACAGTAGCCCACCATTCCCAAAAACTTCCTCACCTCCCTCCTTGTCTTTGGTGGACTCATTTGAAGTACACTCGTTATTCTTTCCTTCCTTATTCTCCTTGACCCTTTCTCTATCTGGTGACCCAAGTATTTCACTTTCTTCTGACAGAACTGCAATTTGGAAGGAGACACCTTGTGTCCATTCCTTCCCAAATGGTTCAACAGAGCAATGGTATCGGCTGTGCAGCCACTTTCTGTCTTTGATGCAATCAATAAGTCATCAATGTACTGTACTAGGGTTGACTCGAATGGCAATTCTAATGCTTCCAAGTCTTTCTTTAGAATCTGATTGAATATCGACGGTGACTCAGAAAACCCTTGAGGAATTCGACGCCAACTGTACACTCTGTCTAAGAATTTGAAACAAAAGAGAAATTGTCTGTCCTCATGAAGAGGCACCGAAAAGAATGCTTGTGACAAGTCGATGACTGAGAACCACTCGGCATCGCAAGGGACCTGGAACATTATCACAGCTGGATTCGGTACTACAGGGCAGCATTTGACTATGATGTCATTTATTTTCCTCAAGTCCTGCACGAGTCGGACCTTTCCACTCGGCTTTATTAGTCCCATGATTGGTGAATTACATGGACTGCTTAACACTTCTTTCAGTACTCCCTGTTTTACAAATTCGTCAATGAGTTGGGCAACTTTCATGAGGGTGTCTTGTGCCATGTGGTATTGTGGGGTCTGGGGAAAGGTTGCATTGGGCTTTACAGTCACTTTCACTGGTTCCACTCCTTTCATCAATCCCACCTCTTTCCCTGTCATATCCCACACTTCCTTTCCGACTGTTTCCCGTAATTCAGCTGGAATATCTGCTTCAGTTATCATCGGGAACAGACAAATCAGAGGATAATCTTCATCGACAGTTTCCATCTCATCCCCCTCTGCACTGTCCTCTTCTTCCCCATCACTGCTCGTCTGTATTTTTATTCCCTCGTTCGAACACATAATCGAACAACCCAATTTGCACAATAGGTCTCTCCCTAGCAGTGCTATCGGGCTTGAGTCACATACCACAAATTGGTGTAACCCTTGATAGTTACCAATGCTGACTGGTACCGGATCTGTAATTGGGTTTGTCAGGTGCCTACTCCCACCACTTGAACTGTCCTTCCTGAGAGTGGCAAATTTGGTACTTCAATGCTCTTAACAGTTGAACGTGTGGCTCCAGTGTCAACCAAGAATGAGACACGATGACCCATTACTCTTCCCTCCACGTACGGACCCTTTTGATCAACTTCCAAGGATGCTGCAAGCACACAATCTCCTTCCTCTCCTGAACTTTCACTCTCCCATACATTGTTTATTCCACTCTCACTGTGTAATGGGAACTGTTGTACGGTGCCATTTGTATTTATTACCTGACCCGAAACCTGTGGAGGAACCATCACTTGCTGCTGACTCATTGGTGCCAAAGGTATTTGCTGATTAGGTACCATGGGAAACTGCTGTTGCATTGGCTGCATTTGCGTCATCTGCATACGGGGCATCTGCATCTGCTGCGGCTGCATGTGCTGTAATCCCTGCAGCTGATTTATGGTCTGAAAATTTGGGTTTGGACCTCTCATTTTCGGTCCCCTCATTGTCTGAAATGCATTGACATCATTGTTTTGCTGACCAACACCTGCACCTTCCTGCACCACCATCGGCCACTCGCGTTTCCAATGACCGACAATTCCGCACACGTGACACGGCATCACCTTCTTCATTGCCTGCACACCATTCACAACAGTGTTCAAATCCGGACCATTATTCACAAAACCTCCTCTGCCTCTGCCTCTCGCCTGTGGCTGAAACGCCATATTTCCCTGCAACTGCGGCTGCGGTTGCGGTACCTGTTGTTGGAACCCTTGCAACCCTTGCAGACCTTGCAAACCTGTCTGAGCTGCCTTAAGCTGCATCATCATCACTTTCTCTTTCAACCTTTTCTGTTTCACTTCAATTTCGTCGCTACAGTATTTCGCATAATTCAATACTTCATCAATAGGTTTCGACTGCCAACAAATCAAATGCGACTTTATCATCTGACTTATCTCTGGTCTCAGCCCTTCCACAAATCTGAACACAAAATGAAGCATGTCCTTCGCCTCTATTGTTTCCGTGCCACTGTAGTTCTTGAACGCCTTCAGCAACCTCTCATAGTAACTATGAATCGACTCTTTAGCTTCTTGGGCAGTTCGATCAACCTTCTGCCAATCCACATTTTTCGCGGCAACCTTCGTCTTCAAATGCTCAATCACCTTATAGTACAAGCTCATCACCATAGGTGATGGTGCACCCGTATCCCTGTTTCTCTCCGGTTCACTTGTCGGCCAACCTACAGCTCTTTTGCAATCCTCCCACAAGTCTGCCGGAACCACAATCTCAAAGAGAGTGTTCAGGTCTTCCCAGAGACATTTTGCAAGCTTCACAAACCTGTCAGTCTGTTGATACCATTCAATCGGTTTCTCTCTCAGTTTGGGAAAATCATCCGTAAAAGACTGAATGTCGCTTCTATGCCATGGTACATGTATTAATTTTCCCCCTGCTGTCTCCCTCATTGGTAACATGGTTACTGCATCACTACTCTGTGGTCTTTTCTCGTTGAGCTCTGGGACACTGTCTTTCCTCTTTTCCTTTCTCTTTACCCATCTGCTTTCCCATTTGTCTAAGCACCTCCATACTTGTGCACTCTGCAACAATTCTCTAAGGTGCGCCTTCATGCCTGCTGACCTCATGTGTTCAAAATCTGTGGTCCCAAAATCCAACCTGTAGCTCCTGCTCAAGTGTTTTGTCTTGTCTATGTCAACCCCGTTTTTGTCAGCTATTTCCTGCAAGCTTTTATGTACCTTGTTCACTTCTCTCGTAATCCTGGGACATAGATATCTCAGCTCTTCTTCCGAGTAGGACTCTAACCTATTCACACCCATAGTCCCTTCCACCAATTCTTGCGCTTCCATGTTCAACCTGACCCTATTCATATAATCTTCTCCCTTCCCACTGGCTGAGCTTTGTGTGGAATTCAGACTGTTGAACCACTGTGTCAGCTGTAGCGCATTCAACCCCATCAGTGTAGCATTCACATCGACTGCCATTGATGGTTGCGGCAACTTTTCAGTGTTCGATGTTAGAGGTATTATCAGTGGGGGGCTCGACCTCACCACTGCCGACTGAGCACATATGGGACTAAACTCCATCAAGGACCCAGATCCAGTTGGTTGAGCCGCTATCGGAGTTATCCCTGGAGTGTTTTCTATGCACCTCCTTTCTGTCCCACTCTGCAGCATTGATCCCTGACCGCTCATACCTAAGTTAGGCTGACTGTACAAAGGTACTGGTGGACCTACAGTAATGGGCAGTGATATCGCATCTGGGTTCTGTCCATTTCCCATGTTCTGAGATATGTTCATT
This sequence comes from Pleurodeles waltl, assembly GCF_031143425.1. NCBI lineage: Eukaryota > Metazoa > Chordata > Amphibia > Caudata > Salamandridae > Pleurodeles > Pleurodeles waltl. The sequence continues at coordinate 965,119,660 of NC_090449.1, read as the reverse complement.
CCCATATTATGGGTCATCATTGCCGGCATGCCCATCTGACTCCCCGTCATCTGAGCATGTGCTGTTCCCCCCTGCATCTGCTTTTGAGGCATCAAAAACTGGGTTGATTCAGCTTGTGCCATTGTTGGGTTGTGACCATTCTGTCCTCCCATTGCGGCTGGATCTAAAATCATTCCCGTACTGTTGTCACTGCTGTAGTACCTTGGGATCTGCGGCTGATAATTTTCTGCTGGTTTCAACATGGGCACATCTGGATATATTCTCCTAACCTGCGGTATCTGCGGGGTGAACAGTAAACTCGGGTCCTTAGATCCCGGTGATGCTCCTGAACTCTGGGTTTCACTGTTCTGTAGCAGTGCCGGAGGGGCAGAACTGGTACTTGGACCTTGTCCACTCTCTGCATAAGGTGGTGGACGGTCGTTCAACAATTGCATTATTAACTCCTCATCCTCTAACTCCTCTTCTCTTCTCAACTTTTCCTCGTCCTCTCTATCCTTGGAACACCTCCTGTTTGTCTTACAGGTAGCTTTCTTACCTGTCTCCTCTTCTTCCTTAGTAATTGCGGGAAACAATTTTATCCCCTGCAATACATCTGACCTCCACACCTTCTGTGCATTATCCCACCTAGCGTCCGCTAGTGTCTTTTCTACCTTCCTTATCCTAGTCTCGAACTTATTTTGCTGCTGCTGTCTAGCCATTAGTTCCCAAATCGCTAGAGCCTCAAACTGTGCTGGCCTTGGGGGTACCTTCATGTCGTACATCGCGAATCTCAAATTCTCTAAGATCCTTATATTGAATGTCCCATGGATCGGGAACGCTACGCTCCCATGTTTCTCTGTCAGCTTGTGCCATTGCTTTAGCCAAAGACACGGAGCTACCCCCTTTTCCTCCATTACAATGTAAGCTGGGGTGCCTTCGGGCGGCGTCTCCTCTCCTACGCTCGCTTTAATGTAAGACTCCCCCTTCATCGCACTCCTAAATGCTTTAAAAAATTTAATTTTCTCGTCTTTTATTTCACAAAGTTTGTAATCAATAGGTGACTTTAATTCCCGGAATACTCTTCGCTTGCCTTTCCCCTTCCAGTTGAGCCCCACGGACTGCGTCCAATCCGTGCGCGACCCTTCTCTGCAACCAACCTATCCCAGCGCGGCTCCTAGTGACGTCACACTCACACCCACTGCGGCTGACAAAGCCTCGCGGCTTATCCTCCTTCACTCAGCTCCTCTCGTAACAACTTCTGGCATGTATCGCGAGCTACCAAAAATTATAAAACAGATCTGTCGGTTTACTACAGGAGGGGTAACACAATCGCTTCAGGACCTTAGGGATTTTTCCCTAGCCTCGGCAGTTATTCCATCTTTCTCGGTCCCCACGTTCGCAAGCAAATCTGACCAGCAGACTCTGCTCTCAACTTGTCAGTGATCTATTCTAGTGCACTTAGAATTTGTCAAAGCCCAAAGTCGAAGTTTCTTTCACTCCCTTAACACACGTACCGACTTGTTGACCACGCCCGATCAACCTACTAAACCGACCAGACCACAACATAAAACAACATACTCCGGAGTCTGTTGACCTCGCAGGGCCCGTCTCAACAACAACAACCACGTGGACCTTTTTCTGCACGAAGCGCCACATGCACATGAAGTTCGACGACTTCCCTACTCTCACACTCGGAGTCGCACCTCCGCTATTTCTATGAAGTTCGACGACTTCCCTACTTCTACACTCGGAGTCGCACCTCCGCTATTCTCTAAAATCCTCGCAACCTTCTCACACAATCTGCGGCAATAAGCTGTGCAAGCGCAAAATCCTAACTTCTCTCATACCGTCACTAGTACCACCAACGCCGACCTCACACCTCCATTCTCTTCATTCGCAAGCTCCGAGATCCCGGGAAAGTCGCGGTGGACTTAGCCCATCATCATTCTCTCAATCTGTTTTATCCAAGAAAAATCTAATTCAACTTCTCGAGTGGGGTCTCAAAAGGCGTAACCGTTAATTCAACACCATGTACTCTAAGTGTACGGGGTCCCAAAAGGCGAAACCGTCCTCTGCTACCATCAACTGATAGAGCGTTCCGTACTAGTAATTTACCTATACTTTGGACGCTCTTTTGGCCGATGAATCTTTTGGCTAAGTGGGACCCTCTCCACCCTTAATCAGTCAATTTAATCAAACCAATAATCAATAACGAACATAAGCAATGCCCTGATCAACATAACACTTAACAATTAATCCAGAATACATTTTCGGCGAACCCTGACCTTTCAGTCAGGAATAACCACACCAGTTTATTCAAAGTTAGTGAATTTACTTCCCTATATTAACAAAGCTAGCACAATATAGATGTGTCTCAACACCAAATGATAAACATATATGAACATTAATAGCTGTCCGTAACGGCGAAACAGGTGCAATCTATGCAGCATTTGAATAACAAGGCATTCGATAATAGCAATGCAAATCACTAGAACTATAATCTGTAATGAGCTAATTGCATACATTTAGTCAGCATAACAAGGTCTCAAATTGCATCGTGCGACAAAAGGAATCCTCATCTAACCTCAAATCAGCATCGGCATGTGGGACTTCATGCAAAACAATTTAGCAACATTAATTTAGAAAACTCCTAACTAGGGCTCTTATCAAAATCAGCAGTTGGTTACCTAAAAGGAACACAATGCAATTGTACAATTTCCTTTCATATTTACCAATTTCAATCAGCATTCAAGGAAGTCTTCGTCTCGCAGGTACCGTTTCTCGATCAGTATGGGACGGGGCAAAGGGACAGGGGTGGACGGGGCAGTTGCCTCACGGCGGCAAGATAAACTATTACTTCATGCAAAGGGACAAATCAAAGTCAAAGTCTCTAGGGTAAGAATCATTTAAGTCTCTTTCTCTCGATTAGAGAAAGCATCAAAGTCTCTTTCAAAATGGCGTCGCAGCAAGGTGGGCCATAATAGCTGCAATGTCCAAATGTTCGTAATCGCTGGCAAATGGCTGCTTTCTTCTCGTGCACCTGGTTTAAATAGACAACAGTTCAAATCCAGTAGGGTCCTCCATTGGAGGGTTCATAGGTTAGCTTCAAATTATCCAATCAAAAACAACAGTTCTCAAGCTTTTACTTAAGCATACATTATTCTTGGAGACGGGTACGCAAGTTGCAACATTTTATACCAATTAACTCATTTTCAGAGCTTCCATTGTCCGCACCTGCAGATTGACCTTGGAGCAAAGAGAAAAAAATGCCAGGCTGGCACGAAACCTTAAGATAAGCATGTGAACGATCTCAGTGGAAAAGTACAGCTTCAAGCAGAAATACACGTTTAATAGCACATTGGAAAAATACGAGCATCTAAACCGTGAGACAAGGCAACTAGGCCGAAGCCTGCACTAAAGTAATGCTAAGCTAAAATATTTCAAACAAGCAAATCATAGCACACGTTTACTATTATGTCGGATTAGTGCAATTCTAATACATCACGTTATATAAAGCACGCTTATAAATGTTGGCAAACTACTCTGAGGGCACATTTTGTCCCCGTACAATCTCTATTAGTTCGTTTTAAAGTCACACATGATTATTTCACACTACGTTTATGCGTTAATAAATGTAAAACCTTCATTTCAGCTTCATAAGTATTTAGCTGGATTGTGCTAGAGAGACATTTTTGTGTAATGCTTTTTAGATAACACATATTAATCTTAATTTTTTGTGGGCTTGGAGAGGCCTCTAGTGAAGGCCTCTGCAGATTTGGGCAGTGAGAGCATGTTTGTGTTATACAGTGGAGGGCGGATTTGGGTGTGTGTAAAGGCTTCAAAAGGGAGTCTTGTCAGAAGAATATTACCTCCATAAATGTGATTAAGAGTAATGGTTCACGATAAATGCAAGTTGGATTTGTTTAACACATGTTCAAGAAAGCAGAGGGTGGTATCAATTCTGAAGGCTCGAGATTTGGAGCTTGTGGTAATGAGGAGGAGGAAACCATTGATTTGCACAGCATAAGTACTATATTTTGCTGCTGATAATGAGAATTAAGTTGGTTTTATTGGAGTTGAAATGCATGTGCATTGCTGCTGTCCTAAATTAAGTTATAACACATTAATTATTGCCATCTGTTTTCCGGGAAAGAGGAAAGGAGATTTTGATAATCAGAGGACAATTATAATTTGAGAAGATCCCATGTTCAAGTGTGAATTTTTTCACAAAGAATCCTCTAATGGTGGTAAGGCCCTCGGATGCATCGAGCGTACTTGCTGGGAAGGAGAGGTAAAAGACCCACTTGGGACTAAAAAATGTCCGGTCACCTCACCTAAGGCTATCCCTCTTCTTTAAGTGGGTGGTGAGGAGGTTAAAAAAAGGATTTGAGATGTTTAAGAAACTATTATGGTTCTTGCATCCAATTAGGTTGACATGTTTCAGCCCTCCTGGTGGCCCAGAAAGGGTCTGATGCTTTCTCAAACACAACGGTTTGTAAACACTATAGCAGTGAAAGGGTTAAACCAAGCATGTTATGGGAATAGCGTTTGTCATCATTAATCCTATGTTAATGAAATAGGGCAGTTTGGTTTCTGATAGAAACATGGACTTGTATTACCTCAAAGTTGAAGTCACACACTTTGCGTGCTCAGGCAAATGAAGACTGTTGTGTGAGCTTTCTCTTTGGCAACCACATGGCATGAAAAGAAACATATTTCTTTGAGAATTAATAATCTTTATTCCAACTTCAATCTCCAGCTGTACTTTGGCAACTATGTCATGAAGCAATGACACTGTGCTTAATAAAGCTTTACTGCTGGTCTGACCTAGGGATCCTCAAGGTCCAGACATCGACATCATTCCTCTTTAGTGTGGCTGGGCACTACAGCTAAGAAAAGCTGCTGTATAGAATGACTAGAGAATTAACAGCTGAAAACACCAATTAATCCAACAGGGCCTTAAAGATGTATAGTTCCTAGGAAGCAACAGCTCTGTCTACCAGATATGTATTCAGATTAAGAAGGGCCCAGGCACACCTCAAATAATGATCTTCACCATTGTAAGCTTGGCACCATAGATGAAAATCATAAACCTGTTTTATGGAATTGTAAACTCCTGTAGCATTGTTTGTGAATCTTTATAAAAGTATCTAATTTAGAAAGTGTATTAAAACTGCCCCCCTTTCCAAGAAGAGTGTCTACCTGCAAATATTTTTTTAACAAACATTGGATCAACATTGTTTTTGTTTGGTGGCGCAAAGATTCAACCTACAGCCATGTGACAATAATCAGTTCATAAAAGCTACTGAAATGATGTCGACCTTTGGAGGAAAAATTGTTTTCCTTTTGAAATATTTCTTTTGATGCATTGAGAAAAATCATAGTTTATCTTATATATAATACAACATTTATGTTCTACTTTCATATTTCTCAAGGGAGGGAGCAACCTGAACAAGAGCAAAAGGCAAGACAGTGGAACACATACAATTGCTACCTGGGCGAAGGCCTATGAATGTTTAGTCTTAGGTAAAGTCCTATTCATAAACTCAGTTCTGACTTATTGTCTGATTGACCTCTACGGAGCTATGTACTTCTCATGGTGCTCTGGGAGAAACTTGTTTCACTCTTCTTGATTTGCAGGTGCAGCCCGTCCTTTAGGGCGGAGGGGCCACACTCCCCTCCCACCTTCTGGCCTTCATGAAGAGTGTCTGTCAGGCTGAACAAAGGTCAGCCTGACAGACACTATTCATGTTCAGGTCAGGAAGCCAGGAGCAGACATGCGCAATTTGCGCAGACTCCTGGCTGCCTGAGCTGAACTTTGATGCGCTGAGGAGGTCACAGCTCCTATGGGCGTGACCTCCTCGGTTCAGCAAAGGTGCCTCGAGGCCCTCCCCTGGGTGACAAGGAAAGCATCACCCATTGACTTCAACCTGGGCGCTTCAGGTTTAAGCCCTGAAGCGCCCAGGGCGAGTTTCAATCAGTGACACTTCGTCACAGAGTGGGGTGGGGTCAGCAGTCTCACTGACCCCATCCCACTCTGTGACGAGGCTGGGACTGCTGCCTTCCCTCATTGGCTGACCTAAGGGCAGCCAATGAGGGAAGGCAGCAGTCCCAACCCTCCTGGGACCTCCGAGGTCGAAGGTAAGTGTGTGTGTGATGTTTTAAAATTAATGTTTGGTTCGTGCATGTTTGAATGTTATGGGTGTTGTTAATGGATGTGCGTGCGTGTGTGTGTGAAAGAATGAGTGTGTGTGAACTTTTAAAATGAATGTTTGGTGCGTGCATATTTGAATGTTATGAGTTTTGTTATGGATGTGCGTGTGTGAAAGAATGAGTGTGTGTGATCTTTTAAAATAAAGGTTTGGTGTGTGCATGCATGTTTGAATATTATGTTTGTTAATGGATGTGCGTGCATGTGTGAAAGAATGAGTGTGTGTGATGTTTTAAAATGAAAGTTTGGTGCGTGCCTGCATGTTTGAATAGTATGAGTGTTGTTAATGGATGTGCGTGCGTGTGTCTGTGTGTGAAAGAATGAGTGTGTGTATGTGTGTGCTTCTCGCGCGCCCCCCTCCCTGCTAAAGCTGCCGGCCGCCACTGTTGATTTGGTTTATTGTGATGAGCACTGACATCGTTTAGTTTTGCTGCACTATGTAAGAAAGCAAATAAATAATTAAATTCAAAACAACCGGCATAACCCTCAAAGTGCTCGCTATACCTTAGCACTCCGAAATGCTTGAAACAAAAAAGTGGTTTCAGTTTTCTTAGAGGCAGAAAGAAAACTCATACTCATATCCTTCATGTGAAAATAGAGTACCTTACCAATATGTTTTTCATGCCAGGCATCCAAAACCATGAATGTATCTGTGGCAACAACAAAATTGCCCCTCTCTTCAATACATTTCTTCCCTGAACAAGAAAAAGCAGTTTTCTGACATGTTTAAAATGTTATTAGCCACGTCTATAAGATAGTCATACAAATTCAAAATACTGACATAGTCAATGATAATATCTACATTAGTACTAATGAACTAAACCTTCGACGTGCTAACTCGGGGCAGTTACATAATAAATATTCAGCCGATTCAATATCTGATTTATATAATTAGCAATGTTCAGTTTGGTTGAAATATTCTCAACCATGCCTTTATCTGCAGAAACTGAAAGATGATTAAACCTAACATGTATATGTTTTTTTATGTTTTTGGGGGCAATTTAGTAATTCATATTGCTTTAAATGATGTTTCCACTATGTAGGCGCAGATACCCGTCACGTATCCTTCCTTAACACCCATAGATCCGCTTTAGCTTAGTTATGCAGTCATCTAATATCTTTTCGAAGTGCAATACACCTATAAAGGGGTTGCTTAGTAAACTTTTGAGATCAAGCCCACCCAACTAATAATCATAGAAGAAATTACAAACTCAGAAAAGGCTAGTTCTAGAGTTCCTCACATAGGTAGCAACATATATTTTCAGATAAGATTCTGGTGATTGTGAATTTCCAGGTTAAAGTTAGACGTGGGTGTTGGGTTGAGCCTGGTTCTGATGAGGGGAACGTGAAGTGTTGGAATGTTGGGGTGAAATCTTGGGAAAGGAATCGTGGGGAAGGCTATCGGGGTTCTGAGGGACAATAGTTGCTGCTGGACTTGGAGGCTAGTGGTTGTGATTGAATAAACTAAAGAGAAGAGATTGGGCTTTGGAGTAATACGAGCCCCACCGGCCATGAAAACAGATTGAGCAATATCTGCAGCCAATTTACGTGTTTAGACAAAGAATCTAAGCAGTTTATGGAAAAACGCATATTAATGGAGCCAATGTCTCCAGTACCTCTTGTTACGGGCAATTACTGTGGTGACAGGCACACCTTCATCACAGTAATTTTATATTTGTGTAATTGACTGCTTGTTTGGAGTACAAGTTGCGATGACAAGCACACCTGTGTTACAAAAATAATCCTCTTCCTACTGGCATGATCATTTGAGCACTATGGTGCAATAATATAATACAGTTAGGACACAGACAGCAAGGAGTGACTCCTATAATGATAATGGATAAGATTGCAGCACCACCGCCATATCTTCAGTTTCCAGCTGCTCCTCCCATCAATTGGGAATTGTTGTGTGAAGCGTTTGAGTATCTTGAGGCCATTGATGGTGATTCAGCTACTTCTAAAAAGAAGGCCCTTTTGGTGTACAATTTAGGCTCTGAAGGAAGAAGTATCTTAAAGATGCTTACATTGGAAGTAGTTGATGAGTGTTTAAGAAGAAGTCGACACAGTTTAGCTACAGGATGAATATGCATATATCATTAAAACACTGGAAAAGGGATTTAATGCATGTAAAAACATCATCTTAGAATGACACAGGTTTCTGCAGCAATCTCACTTTCCTAGCAAATCAATAGATGACTTTGGAGCTGCATTAAGAACATTGGCAGTTATTTGTAACTATCATGGACTTAAGGACGAAATTATTCACAAGCAGCTAATATAAAAAGCTAAAAATAGGAAAATTCAAGAGAAGTTGTTATACACCGAAGATGCAAACCTTGAACTGGCTTTGCACATTGGCAGGAACATTGAGCACTCTGAAATGTGCATGGGAAGTGAACAGCCGTGCAAAGTCAAACGAAGTCCATTTGGTCAGTAAACAAAGTGAAAAATGAAATGTAAAATCTGTAAAATCTGAAACTGAAAACCCCAATAATGCTAATTTTCATAATGTCACTGCGAGTGACAAGGATAACCTTGTGTGTTTTTGATGTGGTAATAAGTCTCATTTGGGAAATGTAAAATTTTGTAATGCTCTCAATTCCTTTTGCTTTAGATGTGGGAAAAAGTTAACTTTGTGCAGGGTGTAAAAAACCTCAACCAGTCAAAAAGCTTGACATGTCCCAATTGTCAAAGCACTTGAAAAAGGTTTGCTAGATGACGACAACAATGTTGTGTTGATGTTGTCTTCCCAGGGATCTGAGGGGTATGGTATAGTTGAGTTAGCCACCATTGACAAAGTTAGGAAAATAACTCTGCCTTTCTGCATTATGTCTATCAATGAAAAACATGGCAAGGTCATGGCAGAGTTGGGTTCCCTATTCACACTGATAAATAGGTGTGAGTTAAAAGATCTTCAGGAAGTACAGTTACATGAGTCACACATCAAAATGGCAAACGGTTGGAAAAATGGATGCTAAGTTAGGATTTGATAATTGCACCATCAATACTCAGGTTTACATTGCAAAGTATGGGTGAGATTTACTGGATTGGAATGACCAAGATAAACTTGAAATCATTTTAGACCTCAATCATCCCGAGACACTAGCATCCACGTGTACATTTTTAGAGTCTGCTAATGGAACAGTCTATCATGTAAGTGATCATGGATGGATGGATGAATTTCCTTATGTGTTCAGTGATGAAATTGTGAAAATGTAAAGGTTTTAAACATCGCATATGGTTGAACCACGATGGTTAACCTGAAATGCACAATGTTCCAATCAGTTTGAGAAAGGAGTTGAAATCAGAATTGGAGAAACTGTATAATTTGGGAATCATTGAACTGGGGATTAGAGTGGCTTGTCCCATTAGCTCTAGCACACAAGTCGGATAAGTCCGTGCAACTGTGTGTTGACTTGCTTGACCTAAACTCAAACATTTAGGTTGATCACCAACCTCCTAATGTCAATGAAATGCTGGCAACTGTAAAAGGGCCAAAAGTGTTTACTTTTCTAGACATGTCTAGACATTTCAGCTGCCTATCATCAAATTAAATTATGTGGGGATTCTAGGCATCTGACCTCATTTGTGATGCCTGAGGGGGATTTTCGATATGTCCATATGCCATTCAGCCTAGCTTCAGCTTCTCTTTATTTCAGAGATGGATGAAAATGTATGTAAGGAGTTGGAAGGAGTGCTATACTTCCACCATGATATCCTTATTTATGAGAGGAATGATCACTAACACAATGTGAGACTTAGAAAGGTGCTAAAAGTCATAGGTAACATCAGACTTACACTAAATAAGGACAAGTGTAAGTTTGTGGGGGTGGATTTTTTGGGCCATTTTATCTATGAGAAAGGCATCGAACCAAACATCAAATTTGGGGAAGGCATAAGAAATGCATCTTCGTCCAGTGGTAAAGATCAGCTAAGGTCTTCTCTTGGCCTCATAGAGTACTGTGCTAAATTTTCAAAATCTTTGGCAAGTAAAACATAATGTTTGGAAAATTTACTGAAAAAAATGTAAAGTATGTGTGGGACTCTGAATGTCAAAACGTTTTCACATATGTTGAGACAGAGATTGTAGCTGCAAAACCACTAAAAGCTTTTGATACTGGCGATGTAAGTATCATCAACACTGACACTAGTCATCTAGGCCTAGGTGCAGCTTTAAAGCAAAGGAGAAGTAATGACAGTGATGAAATTGTGGCTTTTGGTTCTAGGGCTTTGAGAGGTGCAGAGCCACATACTCTACCAATGACAAGGAGGCCCTTGCCTTGTGGTGGGATACCAAATACTTCAGCAATTTTGAGTGGGAAAATAGGTTAGTTCTCAGAACTGACCATACACATTTAGTAGACCTATCCAACACCACCGATGATGCGAGAGCCACTACCCAGATACCAAATCAGCAGTACAGACTTCAGGAATATCAGTGCACTCTCGCGTATGTCACATGAAAAAAACATTTTGTGGCAAACTGTTGAGATTACTTTTAAATGAGGAATATTCTTCTGCTACATTTTTGGTTGATGACCTTGAAATAGTGAATGCTGTGCACCTGGTGGATTTATTCATGAATGGAGCACTGTCTGAAGTGAAATGGAAGCAAGTGTTGATGGAAGATGGTGACATTCAAAAAGTCATGGAGTACTTGCATCAAGGATGGCCCACTTCCAAATTATTGCAGGAGAACCTTATTCCATATAAAAGAGTTGCCGATGAATTATTGCTTGTTGAAGGGGTTCTGTGCAGGGTTGATTTGTTGATGGTATAGGCTGGTGTTCAAAGTAAAGTTCTAAACTTAATTCATAAGGGGCACGTTTGTATAAGTGCCATGAAGCGCAGACTTCAGGAAGACTTCTGGTGCTCGGTGTGGACAAAGTAGTGGAACATGACGTTAGATACTGCTGGCAGTGCACTCTCAGTGATAAGACACAGGTTACTAGTCTGAGTCCCATTACTCCTATGCCTTTAGATAACACAGTGCCGATCGAGTGAGAGGTGCATTACAGTGCAGGAGCATGCAAGGCTCAGCTGCTGCAGCTTCATTGTAATTGCTATTCTTCTCATGCAACTCGCTTTCCTGAGTGAACTACAAAGATTGAACTGTTGGGGATGCTGCGGTGGGGACACAGCATCTCTCTGGCCACCACCAGCACCAGTGGAAACCTCTGTTGTTGGCCCTTCAGTGCACCCCGCTCCACTTCATCTTCCTCACTATCTCTTAGCCACTAAAGCCCCTGCATCTTCAGCTTTCACTGCTCCAAATCAGCTTCAGGGGTCGTCACACTGCATTGTATAATTTTTCACCAACGGTGCAGTTTAATGCTGTCTCCGGTCCTCCTGAAGACTAATTCTGACAAGCAACTGTGCACTCTACAAGATGGCCGCCCACATACGGACAGCAGAAGGCAAGGTAGGAGAAACTGAGTCTTATCCTGAGATTAATGTTAATTCTATCCCTCACATTCAGCCAATGCATCCATATTTTAATTACAATGTCATTATATTTCTTGGGCGTTGCTGGAAGTTTTTTTCCACTTTGTTGTTCTTTTAAATGTTAGGCTTACTGTTCCATTGAAGTTTAGTGGTATAACATTTTCTCTTTCTACGAAGTTTCAAGCAGTGAGAATATATTCTATTAACATTACGTCACATGACCACACAACTTCTCCCCATCACATGATGTCATCAGCTGACATGGTCAGCATGTTTTCAGTCATTCAGGGAGGCTTGTGGTGGCTGAGGTTAGTGATCTGTATTGTGGAAGATGAGTCAAGGGAGGGGGTCAGGTGCACACTTCAAAATATTAGGTAAGTAAGGGAGGATAGCCTTCATGCAGTGCCTTAACCATAGATCTTGCTGGGCTGAAAGGTTGGGATGGAAGGATGAACAGCCCCGAACCAGGTCTGGGTCTGTGCAATGCAGATGTTTAGCAGCCACTGGGAATGCACGTGCATGCCGCGCGCTCAAGCAGCTGAGGCTGTGCGCATGTATACAGTAATGATGCACTCTGTGTCTACCTTCTGATTTACTGCTGAGGAAAACTAGGGGCAGCTGAGTACTACTCCCCCTGCATGTGGAACTCCACAGAATTCCACAGAGTTTTTTCAATGGCTCTGCAGAATTCTATGGAGTGAAACTCAGTGACCTCTGTCCAGCCCTATTCCCAATTATTTATGACCTTCAGAAGACATGTGCAATTTAACTGCTGTGCCTTATGGTATTTGTGTCTTTTTTGTTTTTATGCATTTACAGTTTTCATTGTGTTTTTTCATAAAATTTTCCTACTTCAGTTATACTTTGTTGTTTTTATTTCTTGTGTGTTACTTAGAACAATACAATGCCAGCCATCCTTTTTATTGTATAAGGAGGGGGCTGTTGGGTTGAGCCTGGTTCTGATGGGGAGAATGTTGTGGTGGAATCTTGGGAAGGATAACTTGGATTCTGAGGGACAACAGTTGCTGCCTGACTTGGAGGTCAGTGGTCCTGTATGAATAAATTGGCAACCACTTACTGTTTGCTTCATCTTCTCAATGGAGCAGTAGCTCATCTGAATTGTGGGCCCGATTCAAACTGCAGAAGTCTGAGTGGAGTATTTTCCAAAGTTCAAGTATTTTTTTAACACCGTTCCTTCTAGAAGATCCATCAATTTTCTAAGACTGGAAACCATGTTGGTGCAACCAAGCTAACTTTGGCATGGTATATTTCGAACAGGGACTGGATCAAATAGTCAACATGTGTAATGTTAAATTGTTTTATCACATTAAGTCTGATTTTCACAGCTTTGTGCTTATTCAGAGTTAATGGCCCTCACCTTAGTTCGAACAATAATCCAAATACTTGTATTTTCCCACATTTTCTAATTTCAAATTGATTAGATGTCAGTTGTCACGGGTCAATGGATGTGCAAAGATCATAATTTTAGATGTTGTGTTGTTAACATTAAGGCCCTCATTACAACCCTGGCGGTTGATGTTAAAGTGGCGGTAATACCGCCAACAGGCTGGTGGTAAATACCGCCAAATTATGACCATGGCCGTGAGAGCTCAGATGGACAGCCATTTTACCACACCGACCGCCAGGGCGGAACCAACAGGCACCGCAGCGGTAGCCGCCTACAGCCAGGCGGAAGTCAATGTTCTGCTCACCATATTACAAAAACACAATCCGCCACCTTTTCCTGGGCAGTACCAATGACATCAAAAGCCTGGCAGAAACACTGCACAGAAGGGAAAGGACTCACCATTGGAGACGCAGGGAACAACCACTCCGACATGGAGCCCGAGCTGCATGTCTTCTCCATGCTCTTATGCTCTTCTACGTGCTGCTCCACTATGAACACCAACAACGGCAAAGACGACGACGATGAGTTCAGACGCCTAGCACACAAGGAAGGGGGTGAGGAAAAAGAGAGTGACACACACACATGCAACACACACACCCCTACTCCCAATACCATACACACATACAGCTGCAATACTAAAACATAATTACCCCGTACCGCGGATGAATAATGGAAGGACAACAGGAATTTACTAAAGCGAGTGTAATAAGATCCACACAGTAGAAATTAGAAATATGCAATGCAACAGATATGCACAATTGTACAGTTCAAAGGACACTGCCCAGTCCTCAGTGTGCGTGGGCCACAGGGCCACAGGCCACAGTCCAAGGTCCCACCTGTCACCTGCATCAATGCAGAGAGAACACTACAGGGGCATCAGTTGGTAAATAGGCAGGCACCTAAGGGGGATGGGAATGGGGGGACACCTCAGCCGGGAGATGAAACAAGACCACTGGTTCTGGAGGGGGCAACATGCCCTGTGCTTGGTCCTAGGGAGTGAAAGGCCCCAGTCTCTGAGGTGGGTGACTTGCCCACATACCCTGGAAGGGGCAACATGGCCTGTGATTGGTCCTGGAGAGAGCAAGGCCACAGTTTCTGGAGTGGGTGTCTCCCACAATGGTTCTGAAGGGGGCATCGTGCCCTGTGGTCTTGATCCTGGGGAGGCTGGGGTTGGTGGGTGTCTTACCCACTTGTTCTGGAGTGGGCATCGTTCCCTGTGCTCTTGATCCTGGGGAGGCTGGGGTTGGTGGGTGTCTTACCCACTGGTTCTGGAGGGGGCATTGTGCCCTGTGCTCTTGATCCTGGGGAGGCTGGGGTTGGTGGGTTTATTACACAGTGGTTCTGGAGGGGGGATCATGCCCTGTGCTCTTGATCGTGGGGAGTGCAAGGTCACAGTCTCTCAGGTGGGTCTCATACCCACTGGGCTTGCAGGAGGCAGGCCACACAGCAGCCCATGGAGGCAGGACTACATACCATCTGCTGGTGGTGATGGCTGCTCAGTGGTGGTGGTGGTGCTGCTGCTGCAGCCGCTGGTGGGGGGAGGCTCCAGCCCATCACCTGCAGCCTTGGATGGCTGCCCACTGGTGGTGGTGGTGCTGCTGCTAGTTGTGGGAGGCTCCGGCCCATCCCCTGCAGCCTCAGATGGCTGCCCACTGGTGGTGGTGGTGCTGCTGCTGCTGGTGGGGGGAGTCTCCAGCCCATCCCCTGCAGCCTCGGATGGCTACTCACCGGTGGTTGTGGTGCTGCTGCTGCTGCTGGTGGGGGGAGGCTCCAGCCCATCCCCTGCAGCCTTGGATGGCTGCACAACCATGGTTGGTGGTGGGGTCTCTGTCAGAGTCCATGCCCCAGGCCTCTTATCCTTACTGCCTGCTGGTGCTAGCTCGTTACTCTTCCTGGCAGCAGCTGGGCCAGGCTCCTTGGTCTTCCTGGCTGAAGCTGGTGTTGTCTTGTGTGCATGCTCATCTGCCTGTGTGCTTGGGATAGGTTGGGGTTTAGGGGAATGGGTTTGGGAAGAGGAAGTTGGAGGAGGGAGGGTGGAAACAGGGACAATGGCTGCCATCAGAGAGGAGGCCAGAGCCTGGATTGATTTCTGTAGGGCCACCAAGCCAGTGTGAATGCCCTCCAGGAATGCATTAGTCTGTTGCATCTGGGCTGCCAGCCCCTGGATGGCATTCACAATGGTTGACTGCCCTACAGAGATAGATCTCAGGAGGTCAATAGCCTCCTCACTCAGGGCAGCAGGGCTCACTGGGGCAGGGCCTGAGGTGCCTTGGGTGAAGGAGATGCCCACCCTCCTGGGTGAGCGGGCACGGGCAACTAGATGAGGGTCTGCTGGGAGGGTGGTGCTGGTACGGGGGGTGGCGGCTGTACCTGTAGCTGTTGTGGTGGTCACAGAGGTGTCCGCAACCACCAGCGAGCTTCCATCGGAGGAGGTATCTGTGTCTGAACTGTCCACTTCAGTCTCCGCCGTGGTGCTCCCCTCGCCCTCCATTCCACTGGTGCCCTCAGCATCGGTGGTCTCTGCCTCCTGGGTCCTGTGAGATGCAGCTCCCTCCGTTGCGGGTGCCTCTGCTCCTCCGCCAGATGATGCTAATGCACATAAGGACAGGGTGACAAAACACAAATGGGGGGAAGAGACAAAGGATACACGGGGTCAATGGCTGCACCAACACCACAGTTGGCGTACACAGCATACTCACACACAGGGTACAGGCCTATTCAATATGCATTGCACTACCAGTGATATTGTTAGCAATCAAGGCATAGGGAGGAGCACACACCGCCAAAAGCAGCACCTGGGACCCACGCAGCCCTGACCTGTAGTGGATGCCTACGAGCTAGGTAGCAGGATTATCCCTTCAGGACCCTTGGCACCAGGGAACCTACTCTCCAATGTCCGGTCTGGCCTAGGTGCACCCACTGACACACATCCCGCACCCAGATGCCACCCTACCATGCGTAAGTTATGATGATGGGCACTACTCACCCCCTTGTGGCTGCTGTGATGCCCTCAAGCGCCCATCTGGCTCAGGATAGGCCACCGCCAGTATGCGGGCCATAAGGGGAGTCAGGATTCGACGGGCACCCCTTCATCGTTGGGAGGCCACCTCCAGCTGGGCCTCCGCCGTCTTCCATGCCCAGCTTCTCAGGTCCTCCCACCGTTTCCGACAGTGGGTGCTCTGCCTGCCGAGACCCCACAGGGTCCGCAGCTCCTTCGCATGGCACCCCATATACCCTTCTTTTGATTGGCGCTGACCTACAGAGGGAATACACAAAGGAAAATAGTATCAGTCAGACAATCCTGCCTGTTATACTTATGGCCCACCATACCCCTTCACATCACCATTTACACACACATGGCCCAGCACACAACCTGTATGCCACCCATGGGACATCCACCCACCCCCCTTACACAAGGCCTTCACACACCACTCCATGCATTCATGCCATATGCATTGTGCGAACAGTGTACTCACCTGTTGGTCTGGAGGCCCATACAGCTGTCCGTACTAGGGTAGAACCCCATCCACCAGTCTCTCCAGCTCTGCCGAGGTGAAGGCAGGGGCCCTTTCCCCAGTCACACGGGCCATGGTAGGTTCCAGACACAGTTTACAGCAGCACATGCAGTGTAGGTCCTCTCCTGTGGAAGGTCAGGTAGCAAGTAAGGTATCAGATAGAAAATGGCAGTCACGTCTGTGGCGGTGCACCATTGGCCACCATTGGCTACTGCACCCCAAGTGCAGTGTGGAGTAATCTCTGTTGCAGTCGCAATAGGGTAGGAAAGGGTCTTGTGTCGTGGATGAAGATGAGCGAAGGGGAGAGCGGGTGTTGTAGCAGTAGGGAGTCCGCCAGGGTATGCTACACGTGTCTCATAAGGGACAGTGGCACAAGACTTGTAATAGGTCGCAGCGCGATTCTGCGCAGCAACAGCAGTTCGTGTGTGGCAGGAGACCCGCCCTATGGAGTTTCAGCGGGGTCCAATACCAGTCATGGAGGACTTTAAAAAGACAGAACTTCAGTCGGGCTTCCCAAGTGCCTCTATCAAGGACATCCAGGATATCGGACCAGTCTGCCTCAGTGTAGTTTGTCCCTAGTCGGGCTTGCCATTTGGATCGTAGCTTTCCAAGGAGGGGTTGCGAATAAAGATGGCTAACACATCGTAGAGGCCGGCCTTTACGCCTCTGTGTCGGCCCCATGTTTGCAGATAGGCAACGATTGGTGAGGCCTTGATCTGCCATGGGATGGTTCTCAGGGCGCGGTGTAGGCAATGCTTGAGTTGGAGATAGCACCATTCTTGGCTATGATGGATGTTGAACTCCTCTCTTAGTTTGTCAAATGACTTGAGCTGACCCCCCTTCTATGACACAGGCTAAACAGTCGATACTGGCCAGGCTCCATTGAGGCCATCTCAGAGCAGTTCCCCCTATTTTGATACTGTCATTACCCCCTATGGGGGCTTGGGCATGCAAGCATGGATGTACTCCCAGTAGACGGTGGGCCCTACGCCACGCTGCATGCATTGCCATTAGGATCTGATTAACTGGATTGGGCCGCAAGGAACCTGCACCACAGCTTTCAAGACTTGGCCCCTACTGTCATGTGTCCTCGTGAGTCTCTCCAAGTCCCTGCTTATAGGACGGTGATCAGGATCGTGTAGTTCCACCCCTCCTCGCTCTGATCCTGGGGGTGGGGTATAATTGCTGTTCTTGGGAAGCTCTTGCGTTTGAGCTGGAGTTGCTGTGTTCATAGGTGAATGCTGAAAGGTGTCAAAGAAAAGCCTCAGGTCCTCAGGGTCATAAAAGTCTTTGGATACTCTATTTTTGGTGACTCACATTCTTGCAGGATCAAAAAGGCCGTATTTCATCTCCATCTGGCATAGACGGAGCCAGAGTTCCAAAAAAGTCTTCCGGCGTTCGTTAGTGTCCTTGGGGTAGTCAGCCATTATGCGGATGTCATATCCTTCCATCCGAAATGGGCCGTGGGTTTGGGCAGCCTGGAGAAGTTGTCGGGCCTGTTCGTGTCGCAGAAGGCATGCGATGATCGGACGGGGTCTGGAAGCTCCATCCGGAAGCCTCGGGCCTAGCCGATCCGCCCATTGGAATTCCAATGGCGGATCAAAGGTTAGCACAGTCAGTTTGGGGAGGACTGATCTGAGGAAAGCCTGGACGACCGGACCCTCCTCGTTTTCCGGGAATCCAGAGAAACGAACATTGTCTCTTCAGCTTCTGTCTTCCAGGTCCGTTATTTTACTGCGTAGATAGAGAAGGTCCTGATCCCTATCTTGGACTGTATTCATATGGGATTCCAGGGTCCCCATGCAGTGTTCCAGCCCGTCACCCTAGATTGAAAACCTGCTATTTCTGAGTGCAAAGATTTGGTCTCCAGAGTCAAGGAGGGTATGGCAGTGTCCATCCCCTCTATCCTGCGGCTGACAACAGTGATCTGAAGTATCCGGTCCATGGTCATAGGTTGCTCCTTGCCAGTCATGGTGGAAGGCTGTGCAGGTGATGAGGATAGGTGGGTTCCCACAGCAGGGGAGACAGGTCGCTTGAATTGGAGGGCCTAGGAGAATAGCAGCTGTCGCGCCAGTCTGCCTGTAGATTTGTCCATCACTTTGCCACCAGGCATCTCAGGTGTAATGTGTATGAAGAGCCCCATTGAGTCCAACCCTGTGCGGAAGGTGGGGATGGAGGGACGTCACCCCTCCGGGTCATCTTCCTTTCACAATAGCCGCAGGAGTCAGCTGCATGGAGGACAGTCTAGGATCAATCTTCTTGTTATTGTCCAATGTGAAGCCGGCGCCTTCCGCAGTACACTGAGGCCTTCAAGCAGTGCCAGCAGAGAAAGCTGTGTTGGAGGGGCGAGGGGAGATGGCGCTGCAATCTTGGGCCCAGTGGAACGAATGGTACGATGCAGCAATGTGGCATCAGACAGCTACAGAGCAGTGGGGTCAGGTGTGAGATGGGGGAGAGGGCTGGCCCCACTGATTGGCAATAGTCGGCTGGAGAGGAAAGGCCTGAGGTCGTAGGGCCCTCAGGAATGAAGGGTTCCTTTTCACCGTAGGCAAAATATTGCTGACCTCCCGGTAGTTGGAGGAGGGGTGGGGGACCATGTAGCAGCATTGTGCTCCCTGTTGCAGTAGTGGGTCAGCTAGATCCCAGTGTGTCTCCTCCTGTCGCTCCGTGGGGGCCATAGACCCTGCTTATGACCATGCATGCCCCGGCTCACAAACGGTTGCTCCGGTGTTGGAGCAGCAAAAGGCAGGCAGTACAGGGCAATGCCGGCACTTTGGCGGGCGTCGGTAGCCTCTCCTTTAAAAGTGGGCAACATGCATGTGCATTGCATGTGCCTTGAGAGGGGGGAGGGAGGGAGAAGGGGGAGTGAAGGTATCGCTGGAGGCCCCCTGCCGTAGTTGCGCCTCTTCCCACAACTGCAGGTCGCTGCTCCGCCCTGTCTTCCAGGCTCTCACTGCCGGTATGTGGAGCGGCCCGTGCTGCCTCCCCGCCTTGTCCTTCTCCGGTATTGGTGGGTGCCCAATGGTATTCAAGAGCCTCCGAGGCTCATAAAGAAAAGTGTGTGGCGGTCGCAGCTCCCTCGTCCCTGGACAGAGCCCACCGCTGACCTCCTGAACTAGGCAGCCATCTTCCGCCGTGGCCTGACCACACCCCACTCCCATAGGGCCCAATGTTAACCAATGAGGAGTTGCATGGCGGTTCTCGAACGCCTCCCGCGATGGCGCACAATGTCAGCAGAATTACCTCATTCCCACCTGCCCCTCCACACAGGACAGGCGGAAGCCATTTCAGGGTGGTGGGGGGGCATGCCCTGGATAATTACTGCATCACTTTCTAAATTTAGACATACAGGACAATTCTCACTTACCCATTACAATTTGACAGCATGCATTGTACTGTTGTGGCCGCATTGTTCAGTTTGTGACCGGACCCTCACTCTTTTGTCCCATAGATTGCTACCACTGCAGATGAATAGGAGATGGAGACATACCCCCGTGTACAGCCCCTGGTGGACTTGGCAACAATGGAGGGCAGGCACTTAATACTCACCTAGAGACTTGACTGGGGCCACAATCACAGAGCTTTGTGCCCAATTGGAGCCTGACCTGATATCTGCTATCCGTCACCCCACTGGGATCCCCCCTCTTGTGCAAGTTCTATCAGTGCTCCATTTCCTGGCAACTGGTTTGTTCCAAGTGACAGTAGGCTTGGCATCAAGAATATCACAGCCAATGTTCTCAATAGTGCTGACCAGAGTGTTGTCTGCCCTGATTACACACATGTGCAGCTACATTGTGTTTCCCCAGGTGGAGAATTTGGCCACAGTGAAGGCTGACTTCTATGCAATGGGACAGATCCCCAACATAATTGAGGTGATGGATGGAACACATATTGCATTTGTCCCCCATCAAAATGAACAGGTGTACAGAAATCGTAAAAGTTTCCACTCAATGAATGTACAGATGGTGTGCTTGGCGGACCAGTACATTTCCCATGTCAATTCTAAGTATCCTGGGTCAGTGCATGATGCCTTTATCCTGTGGGATAGCAGCATTCCATATGTGATGGCCCAATTACAGAGGCACAGGGTGTGGCTAATAGGTGAGCCATGGTCCCCAGCCAGTATATGTTGGTGTATGGGTATGGTGTGGGCCACATGGACTAGTGAATGGCTAAATGTTGTCCCTCAATATTTGCAGGTGACTCTGATTACCCCAACCTATCATGGCTTCAGATCCCTGTGAGGAATGCCAGGACAAGGGCAGAAGAACAATATAATGAGGCACATGGGCGAACCAGAAGGATCATAGAAAGAACCTTTGGACTCCTGAAGGCCAGGTTTCGGTGCCTCCATCTAACAGGTGGATCCCTGTGCTACTCACCCAAGGAGGTCTGACAGATAAAAGTGGCATGCTGCATGTTGCACAACCTTGCCCTGAGACGGCATGTGCCTTTTCTGCAGGAGGAGGAGGCTGGAGATGGCCGTGTGGCAGCAGTGGAGCCTGTGGACAGTGAGGATGAGGAGGTAGAGGATGAGGACAACAGAATAGTAGTGATGCAACAATATTTCCAATGACACACTTGTAAGACAGTGTTACTTCACATTTCATTGTCATTATTTTGAAATTCTTATGCACTGGCATGCTGTTTGGTGCCTCACTATAGCTCCTGATGTGATCACTGCAGTCAACTACAGGTCTTTCTTATGTGCTTATTTAATGTACAGCTGAATTGCATTGTTTGTACCTGTTTAAATGAATACATACCTGAAAAATGTGACATACTCCATACTTGTATTTTTTCCAGGGTGTTTATTGAAGAGGGGCAAGTGCAATGGGATGTGGTGATGATGGAGGAAATTCCACGGTATAGTTCCAGTCTATTTGTAGTACAGGTGCATTGTCCAAGGGGGCATAGGAAGGGGAGCAATGGCAGTTCAAGGTGGACAGGGTGACAGAGTGGGACACAAGGGTGACACTCAGGAGAGTCTCATTTCCTGGCGGGGTCTTGGCAATAGTCTCTAGGTTCTGCCTGGATTGCAGGGAACATTTGTGTGGTGGTTCTCCTTCTGCAGGGGGAGGGATGCTGGTAGCCTGTGAGTCCTGTGGCGGGGCCTCCTGGTCACTAGTGGCAGCAGAGATGGGAGACAGTTCAGATGACTGGCTAGTGGCAGGGGCCCACTGGTGTGAGACTGCCTCCCTCATAATGTTGGCCATGTCTGCCAGCACCCCTGCTATGGAGACCAGGGTGGTGTCCTGCAAGTCCTCCCTGATCCCCTGGTACTGTTCCTCCTTCAGCCGCCTGTTCTCCTGCACGTTGTCCAGGATCTGGCCCATCGTGTCCTGGGAATGTTGATATGCTCCCAGGATCTCGGTGAGTGCCTCTTGGAGAGTTGGTTCCCTGGGCCTGTCCCACCCCCCCGGCGCACAGCACTCCTCCCAGTTTTCCTGTTGTCCTGTGCCTCTGTCTCCTGAACCGTGTGCCCACTGCCACTGACCCCAGGTCCCTGATTGTCTTGGGTATGAGGTGTGCCCTGTGGTCCCTGTAGATGTGGACACACTGCTGATTGACGTGTTTTGGGGACAGAGATATGGGTATGCTGAGTGGGTGCTGTGGTGGTGTTTCCAGATGGGGGAGGGTCTGTGGTGGTGTGTGACTGGGCTTGGGTAACCAACTGTCCAGAGGTCCCTGATGGGCCAGGTTGGTCATCCAGATCCAGGCGACCAGAGTTGCTGTCATCACTGTGGGCCTCTTCAGATGGGGGACTGGATATTGCTGGCACCTCCTCTCTGGTTGACATTGGCTGGGATACTTGTAGGGAAGTAAATGATGTGTTATTGTTTCTGTGTGTGACATTGTGCATCAGTGGGTTGCACTTTTTGGTTGCATTTGCCCTAGCAGCTTTAAACTTGTTGGTATGTGGTGGACTAGCTGATTCTCTCTAGTGTGCATGCTTTGGTGATAGGTGTCCATGCAGGGCTGTGAGTGATGTCCATGCATTGGTAGATCATGCAAGGCTTGGCTTTGGGATGAGTGAGATGTGATGGTGGGATGTGTTGGAGGTGGTGGAATGATGGAAGTGAGAGTGAGGCTGAGGGTGGGGTATGTGATGGCATGCAGGTAGGGGGGTGATAGTAGTAAAGAGTTGAATTACCAGAGTCCAGTCCTCCTCCTACTCTTGCCAGGCCGTCAGGATGCATGATTGCCAAGACTTGCTCATCCTATGTTGTTAGTGTGGGGGAGGACGTGGGGGTCCACCGCCAGTCCATTGTACAGCAAGTTGGTGTCTTGCTGCTATGGAACAAATCTTTCCCTGTAGGTCGTTCCACCTCTTCCTGATGTCATCCCTAGGTCTTGGGTGCTGTCCCACGGCATTGACCCTGCCCGGGATTCTCCGCCACACTCCATCTTCCTTGCAATTGATATCTGCTGCACCTGTGCTCCAAATAGCTGATGATTTTCTCCACCATGACCCTTGGCTCCTCCTCTGAGAATCGGGGGTGTCTTTGTGGTGCCATGGGTGTTGTGTGGGTGTGTAGGTGAGGGTGTGTTGGGTAATGTGTTGGGGTGTGTGATACGTGAGTTGTGTAAAGGTGTAGGTAGTGTGTGGCTCTGGTCTTGTCTGTGGTCGTGGTGTCTTTCTCATGCCAATGGTTTGTAGTCGTAAAGGGTTGTGGGTAATGTGGGTGTGTGTTTTATAGTGGTGTGGATGTGTGGGTGTGGTGTGTGTATGGGTGTCAGGTGTGTGTTGTTTGAATTGTCCAATGTGGTGTTGTTTTGTTTGTGTGTGTGTATTTTTAGTGCAGCGGTATGTACCGCCGATGGTTTACCGCCATTGAATGTCTGCTGTGGTTATTCGTGGGTCATAATGTGATGAGCATTGTTCTGTTGGCGTAATGGTGTGGTTTTGATACCGCCAGTTTATCACTGACCTTTGGTGTGGCGGAATTGTGTATGTGGCTGAATAGTGACGGATTGGTGTGTGTGTGTCATAATATGGTGAACGGATATCTGCCGTGGCGGTATGTTGGCGGCAGTCAGCATGGTGGTAAGTGGAATTTACTGCCAATGTCATAATGAGAGCCTAAATGTCTTATTGTTGGCATAAAACTTCAGGGTGTCGAACATATGCAGAAGTCTTGTTGTATTCATGTCAGATATATCAATGTTATCAATATAATAGAAGAAGTTCATTCTTGGGTGTCTCACCCTTGTGTGATTAAATATTTTAGGGGCTGAGACATCTGTTCCAGCATTAGGGCATTACGTGGATAAACCCATGTACTTACATGTAGACTCATCAAAATATTACTAATGTGAATTATGATCCAAGTGCATTCAATATTTCCATAAGAAATTGCAATCAATAAGGTTGAATGCTTTTTTAGAAGTCACTAAAAGCACATTGAAGAGATGATGTGTTTTCCATCAAGACTTTCTTGGCGGCTAACTAAATGCACATTCCACCTTGAGTCTAACTAAAATTCTTAGGAATCCCATTTGAGTATTAAAGGCCTGATCACACTTTGAATTGTGCTCACCTCTCTTATGTAAATCCAGCTTGTACAGTACTCAGTAAGATCCAATTGTTATGTTTGCGCTATATAAAACAATTGCAAAAAAATATAAAAACGGCTCAAAATATGGCACTTTTAGCAAGATAAATATGATAAAGAACTTATGAAATTGAGAAAAATATTTGTTGCAACTGTGTAATCAAATGTGACGCGGCATCTGTATGTGTACATTTAAAGTAAATGTATGTGTATATATATATATATCTATCAGACAAAAGTAACTCAAAAAGATGCACTCACCAAAGAACAAAAATATATTTCTACTACAACATTTTGGTTTCGCCTTCCTCAGATAGTACAAGATTATTCAGATTCCATTTAGAATGTGGAATCAATGGATACAATGATTTTAAACATTACATTCAGATGTTTTCTCTGGAATCCAATAGTTCTTCCTTGTAGACATATTCCACAGGGAAAATCTTCAAATCTGACAGCAAATGATCCACAAGGTTAGAATGAATAGCTACAGACAGGTCAAGTTTTTTATTAATTATTGCTGATATATGAATCATGAATCATGTACAGAGGTCCTTCACTGTTTGGGCTACACATTGTTTTTTACAGCTTTGGTGTTTGCATTGAATTACAGAAATAATGCATGTTGAGCTACATATATGATGCTATCTTATTCCATAGGTTATTCTTGTAACAGAACTAGTTACTGATGATGTTTGTAAAAGATAATCACACATGATACATGTTAGAAATAGGGTCTTTGGTTGGCAGTCAGGTTACACCCTGTCCAACCAAGGACCCTCACTCTAGTCAGGGTAAAAGAGAATCACCGTCAGCTAACACCTGCTTACCCCCTGGTAGCTTGGCACGAGCAGTAGGCTTAACTTCAGAGTACTAGGTGTAAAGTATTTGTACCAACACACACAGTAACTTAATGAAAACACTACAAAATGACACAACACAGGTTTAGAAAAATAGAGAATACGTGTCTAAACAAAACAAGATTAAAACAACAAAAATCCAAAGTACACGATTCAAGTTATCAATTAAAAGGCAAAAAGAGTCTTCAAGTAGTTTTAAACAAACACTAACACTGTTAGCATGAAAATGTACCTTGGGTGCGTCAAAAATAACCCCGCACGGGCGACTGGCATCAAAAAGGGCTTGCGATGCGTCGATTTTAATCACGAGCGAGACCCTATGTCGTTTCTCCTTTCGTCGGGTTGGGCACATCGTTTCTTGTCTCGGCAGGAGAGTGATGCGACGATCTGGTCAGCACTCTCGGGTCCGGGCAGGCCTTGCATTGTTTTTACACGCCCAGTGGTGTTTGTGTTGGAAATCCAGATGCACAATGATCCGAAAACCACGCAGCACGGGTTGCGATCTTCCAGCCTCCATCAGTGATGCAGCGCATCATTTCTCCAGCTCTGGGCATCGATTCTTTGGTCACGTTACAGGCGAGTGTTGATTTTCAGCCCGAAGCCGGCGGCGCGTCGATTTCCCAGCCTCAGATCGGAGTTGCGTCGATCTTTTACCCGCACAGCATTCTGTGCATGGATTTCTTCCTCTTAGGCTGCCAACTTCTCCTTTCAGGGTCCCAGGAACTGGATGGGCACCACAGGGCAGAGTAAGAGTCTCTCCAGAGACTCCAGGTGCTGGCAGAGAGAAGTCTTTGCTGTTCCTGAGACTTCAAACAACAGGAGGCAAGCTCTAAATCAAGCCCTTGGAGATCTTCTCAAGATGGAAGGCACAAAAAGTCCAGTCTTTGCCCTCTTACTCTGGCAGAAACAGAAACTGCAGGGTAGCGCCAGAAAGCACAGTCACAGGCAGGGCAGCTGTTCTTCCTCATCTCTTCAGCTCTTCTACAGGCAGTGGTTCCTCTTGGCTTCCAGAACTGTTCTAAAGTCTCTGGTTTTGGGTGCCCTTCTTATACCCATTTTCTCCTTTGAAGTAGGCCTACTTCAAAGCAAAGGCTCTTTTGAATGTGAAATCCTGCCTTGCTTAGGCCAGGCTCCAGAAACTCACCAGGGGTTTGGAGACTGCATTGTGTGAGGGCAGGCACAGCCCTTTCAGGTGTGAGTGACCTCTCCTCCCCTCCCTCTTAGCACAGATGGCGCTTCAGGAAACGCAGACAACACCCCAGCTCCCTTTGTGTAACTGTCTAATGTGAGGTGCAACCAGCCCAACTGTCAAAACAGACAAGGAATCCAAAAACAGGCAGAGTGACAGAAATGGTATAAGCAAGAAAATGCTCACTTTCTAAAAGTGGCATTTTCAACCACACAATCTTTAAATCAACTTTCCTAAAAGATGTATTTTTAAATTGTGAGCTCAGAGACCCCAAACTCCACATGTCCATCCGCTCCCAAAGGGAATCTACACTTTAATCAGATTTAAAGGTAGCCCCCATGTTAACCTATGAGAGGGACAGGGCTTGCAACAGTGAAAAATGAATTTAGCAATATTTCACTGTCAGGACATATGAAACACATTACTATATGTCCTACCTTAACGATACACTGCACCCTTCCCTTGGGGCTACCTAGGGCCTACCTTAGGGGTGTCTGACACGTAAGAAAAGGGAAGG
This sequence comes from Pleurodeles waltl, assembly GCF_031143425.1. Lineage (NCBI taxonomy): Eukaryota > Metazoa > Chordata > Amphibia > Caudata > Salamandridae > Pleurodeles > Pleurodeles waltl. The sequence goes on along the minus strand of NC_090449.1, from coordinate 965,092,980 downwards.
TTTAGGCCTGGCAAGTGGGTACACTTGCCAAGTCGAATTTACAGTTAAAACTGCACACACAGACACTGCAGTGGCAGGTCTGAGACATGATTACAGAGCTACTTATGTGGGTGGCAAAACCACTGCTGCAGGCCCACTAGTAGCATTTTATTTACAGGCCCTGTGCACCTCTATTGCACTGTACTAGGGACTCACTAATAAATCAAATATGCCAATCATGGATAAGCCAATTACATACACATTTTGTAAAGGAACACTTGCACTTTAGCACTGGTTAGCAGTGGTAAAGTGCCCAGAGTAACAAAAACAGCAAACTCAGAGTCCAGCACACATCAACAACCTGGGAAACAGAGGCAAAAAGTTAAGGGAGACCATGCCAAGGATTAAAAGTCTGCACCTTTTAGAATCACAGTAATGAACCCTTGCATTTGTTACAGCTTTCCTGAGTTCAGCTCTCAAAATAAGAGATTGTAAATTGGGAGCTCTGCAGTAAGCAATGACTGGCGGTTTTGGAAAAAACGTTTGCAATTTTTCACAAGTGGATAATAAGGGAAATGTTTTTTGCTTTATGTTCAACCACAAATGGCTCACAGTGCCCCATTTGAACCCCTAAACACACCAGAGACCCAGATGGGTTTTGAAACCTCCAACATGGCTATTCAGATTCTCAAGGAAATCGGGGAAATAGATTTATCCTTTGGTTATCATTCAGCGTACCCAAGATGTCTTATAGAACATTTATTGCAACAGTCTTATTCTTGTATAAAAAACATGAGCTGCATTTATGAGGCAAATGAGACAAAGCATGGTAACCACCATTACACAGTGAAAAAATCCTATCTGGGACCATCTGCACTGCTGAGAGCATAGTGAGAACACCCTTTGTCAGATCCATTGAGAAAACCTGTCCCCCTCCATACCTTTGTGTTATGCACCAGGAAGCTGTTGTGGGGCAGGGCTGAGGTCAAAATTCAGGATCAGCATAAGAGCCAACCAAGCTGCATCTCGTCCACTGCGTGCCACGTTCCAGGATCATCCCAGTGGAAGTGGTCCTCTGTTGCATATAGTGCAGATTCAGTTTGTATAAAACAAGCACTATTTGTGTGACACTGTGTTAGAGGTGCAGGCTCAGCACTGTGATATGTCTACAAATGCAGAGCTGTCTACATGGACAATCTGAATGTTTAGTCATCATGTTTTGTGTGCTCAGCCTTGAACAGAGTGTCCAGACTAGATGGCATTAATGCTTACCAGAAAAAAGCAACATGTATGATGATTTCTTAGTACATTATCACGTAAATGTAAAGCCATGTATAAGGTTACTGACAGAAAAGAAATGCTAAATTAAACATGTACATTCAAAATTAGAGGCTCTAAGCAGGCCCTAGCATGCTTTACTACACAGCCATTTTTGGCCGTGAGAGACAAGCATCAACTAAAAAATACATTTCAATTATAACAGCAAACAAAACCTATATATCTCAAAAATTATGTTAAATAAAATGCAAAAAACAGATAAAAGCACTGTAATTAAAAACAAAAAGGGGCGTAACCATGATCTAGGAGGTTCCTGACATAGTTTCATGCCCAAAGTCAATGGAATCCAGAAAGGAACCCTCAACCACAGACAGCAGATCCACTGAGGCCTGAATAACAAGTTCCAAAGAACAAAAATGGTCAGATTCAGCCACATCAGATGATGCTGAAGGCAAGAAAGCCAACTGTGTATCTGAATGGTTAGACCCAGATTCCAGAAGATGAAGCATCCAAATAAACTGGAAAAGAAGGCTCATAATATGCATCCAGCAGCTAAGGCAACTTGAAAGGACAACACTGAAGGTAGGTATTCAACGAACTTGTACAGATTTATGGCGACAGGTTGAACCAAATGCGTAGTCAGGCACAGGGTCAGTGCACTCTCAAAAGGGCTCAGGAGACAGTGGAACATAGCCTGTACACATTGTAAACACACTGGTCAAAATGACAAAGACTAGTTTATGTTCAATTCGTTGAGCAGAGACACTCCGAAATACTGTATTGTGAGTTCACAACACAGCAGGACGTTTAGCAGATCCATTACCATTTGGCCTCAAGGTGGAGGATCAGCCTTAGCAGAGTATTAAAAACTAAAACTAAAATAGCAGTGACTAGGAAAAGTACAATCAGTATCCCTCCAAAACCACTAGAAACCAAAGAGTAAGAAAGGAACGGAACACTCCAAATACAGTGTGGAATATGCTCACAACCCCAGACCCAGTTGATTTGAAAAAGTGTACCACTCCCGTGAGTAATCGATGCATTGAATATCCGGTGAACAATTTTACCAAAATGCTAGGGCAAGATAGTACACAATAGCTATTGAACTTCAGCAGAAGACCTTGCAACTTGATGATCAAAGGTCTCTCTAGCAGATGTTAAAGAAATGTCCTTCTGAAACAATAAGGCTTTCAGTCAGCTCAATTCATCAAAAGTCAGACTTAAACTAGGGATTGAAGGCCATACTGTATTCTCCCTTACTACATGCATGGGGGAACTAACACATTTCTTTAGCAGGTTACGGCACTGAAGACCGCCATCACATATGGGACATCTGTTTTCATCCCACAACAACCTTTATCATACAAAACCAAAGAACTCCAATTAGAGAGCAACCATAATACTGGGTGAATCAAGGAGATGGTGACCCTTTCATATAACATGCTAAGTTTACCACAGATGCATTACATGTACCATGCTGTGTGACCTATTTACAAAGTAATGAGTGACCAAACAATGTTTCACATTTGCTTCCACGAAGGAAGACTTCAGTTTTTGCATGCACACACTTGAAATCGAAAGGCAGAACTTGTGAACAAAACTATCCCCCACAGCTTCATATCTTCCTACTTGACACTGTTTCAAGCAGGATGTAAACTAGAATGTAGAGATTGGAAATGAGAAAAACCCCTGGATTATCCATATGGCTGATGGAGTTTTAGCTACTGAAACGAGTAACTTCTCTAAAAGTCCCATATGTTCAGCATGGTGTAAGCTGCATTTTTTTGACATAACCCTCTTTATATGTATTAATTAAAGGGCAAAAACAATCCTGTTGTATTCAGGTCTTCCCAAGGTAAACAGCTTGTTTTTAAAAGCTGTAATGTCCAACTCAATTGGTTAATCGATCTCAGCTGGTTCTGTCCATGCTGTAATAAAGACATGTTATTTTGTAGAATATCGAATGCAGATAACATAATACTTGCAAAGAATGAATTTGAGTTGAAAGAGCAGTCTTACCTTTGTCCACAACAGCCAAAACGTTTTCTAAATGTTCCCAATCAATCTGTCTTACTTGTTCAGCAGCTTCTTACTGGGAAATATTCCAAATCTCATTATGTATGGCAGATAGAAAGTGTTTCTGACGTGGTGTTCTAGGACCTTACAAAAAATCTTGTAAATCCAAATCATTAGATAGGAGAAACAGGTGTTCTGTTACTGCAGCTAATGTGCAATGTTATAACCATTGTTGGCACAATTTCGCCTCACTGAAAGTGGTCACTACCGATGAATGTTGTGGCTGCAAGTATCAGGGGTCTGGTCTGCTTGCTTTAAAACCCAAAGTGGATTTTAAAAAACATGATGACAACCATTAGGGTCTACTGGCCACACTAGCCACCCATCTGGACCTAAAATTTAAGAATTCTATGTACCATTCTGTATCATTTCATTTAATTTCTCTTCTGTATAGTTTGCAAAATGTGCGAATTTTCAAATCGTGCAATAGAGGGAATGCTAAGTGTAGTCATGACTGTAATTTTAGCCAGGCCCATGCAAGTTGTTTGTTGCACCATTTTGTTCAGGAAAATCATTTGCCATGGTATTAAGGCCCATATTTATACTTTTTGACGCAAAACTGCGCCGACACAGTTTTGCGTCAAAAACATTACTGCCGGCTAACGCCATTACTGTGCGCTGTGCGGGTGTCAAATTTATGCTTTGATGCATGGCGGCACAAACCACAGGTGTAAGTCACATCGTAACGGAAAATTACGTTATCGCAGCGGAAATGACTGTAAGCCTATTTACGACACCGCAAACCGGATATGCGGCGTTTTTTGACGCAATAGCGTCAAAATTCCCCGCAAACACAGCCATTTCAGCAGAGGAGAGCCAAAATGGATTCCAGATGCCTGTACAGACCCCAGGAAGATGACAACAGACCAGGAACCAGCCAGGAGGACCCACACAAGAACCAGGACAGAGAGAAGAAGAAAAGAAAGTGTCGCTTCAGTGCAGAGGAGCAGGAAATTCTGGTAAAAGAGTTGACGGAACACCAGCACCAACTGTTTGTCACCTCAAAGTTGCCAATCAGTAGGAGAGAGGAAATTTGGCAACAAATTGTTGACAAGATTAACAGTGTGGCAGAAGTACGCAGAAAAGTCATCGAGTGCAAGAAACAATGGCATGACTGCAAGCACAGGACCAAGGAAAAGATGGCCAGGAACAGGAAGGCAGCACTGCAGACTGGAGGTGGGAGGTGGGAGTCCAGCACACCAGGAGGCCCTGGACCACATGGAGGAGATGGTGGCAGCGGTCATCCCTGAGGAGATTTTCACAGAGATTCAAGGACAGGACAGCGCAAACTACCAGGAGACAACGCACATGCAGGGTAAGTCGCATGGGAAACTAAAATGAACTAATGTTAACTGCAACCGGGGGGGGGGGATACCGACTACACAATGCATGTAAGTCATCATATACATGGAGTGGCAAGGGTAAAGGGGTACGGCACGGGGGCATGGCCTGTACAGAGAAAAGCTGGGGCACACCATAACACAACACCAACAACATTTCCATGGGGGTATGCTGCCATGCCAACGATGTTGCAAAGGTAAAGCCATGCCAGGAGGGAAGGGCTCAACGTCAAACTGACATCCCGTCACACGTCAGACACTATACTCCCTACATTAACTAGGGCCCAATTAACAACCTCTAGCCATACCGACAACTTGAATGTAACATTGACAACAGTTGCCACTACCACCTCCGCTGTGTGTGCGGGTCAAGTAGCCAATGGCAGTAACGTCCCCATGGATCATACACACCTAAATTAGAGGGTTTAGGATGACAATGTTAACAATCCCCTGAAACAAGACAAATGTTCCAGTCCTGTCAAATGTGAATACCCATAGTTGCCGCAAACATCAGCCAATGTCATTAACATTAGGAGCTACACTGCACTAATGTCACACCCATGCTGCATATGTCAGGAACCATCCTGTGCCTGGGTCACAATGCAACATCCCAAATGTCATACTGCTCAGACAACAGCATTGAGGGGGAGGACACATGTAACTGGTCACTGAAATACACCTGCACAGTCAGAGGAGGAAACAGGACACTGCTACAACTATCAGGGCAATCCAATGTACCACACATTCCCCAACATCAGCTGTACACATTACCAATGCTGACATCCATATCGTGCCATAACAATGCTACGCATAGTATACGCTACATTTCAACTAAATATAAGTGGATGTGAAACATCAGAGACTGGGGTAGTTCCAGATTGTTAAGTGTGCTGCTAGTGCCATTAGATCACCTACAGCCAGTGAAAGGTCTCACCATGAGAATGGAAGTAGACGGAGGGTTGAGTAGGACAAGAAAGTGGCAATTCACTATTTGGCCACACCTAGAGGATGTGATGCTGACAAGTCTACTAACTGACCACAATACATGTGACATGCAGGTGGGGCATAGGCCTGGGAGAATGCCCATCTGAAAGTCTGGATCAATGAACAGGAACCAAGATCACAATGGGAAATCATCACAAGGCAGGCATGTCACATCACAAATGCCACAACACAGACACACTAATTGTACCCTATTTCATTGCAGAGGACGATGGATCTCCTGCGGATATGCCTGTCCAGGACTACCCTGATGACATGGATGACGAACTGACAAACATCAGCCACCAGACCCTCCAAGATGTCCTTGGAACCCTCCAGACCCCACCTTCAGTCACAAGGAGGAGCACAGAACAAGCAGCCATCACAGAGGACCCACCCACAACCCCAATTGTGCAACCTGCCAGCTCCAATACAGCTGAGGACTCAGACGACACAGGCACCAGCTTTGAGAGAACTGTAGTCAGAGTACAGCGGGAGCTGGCCAAGGAGGTGCGGGTGGGGATGCAAAATATGTCAGCCAGCCTTGAGGGGCTGCATTCGTGCATGATGTCATCTGAAGATCAGGCAGCAGCCCTGCAAGTGCTAAAATCCATCCTGCAAGGACTACAACAAACTGTAAAGGAATTCACCACTGCAGTAAGGGAGTTGCCGCAACACCTCGCACCCCAAACCTTCCACTGCATGCACAAATGAAATCATGGCTGACCAGGGCCGACCTGGCTGCCTACCATCGTGATGTGGCTGCTATTCTTAAGAACCAGCAGATCCTCCTTGCAGGAGTACTGCCCTTAAGACCCCCACAGGTAGCAGCTCCCGGGATGTCTGACTCCACGTCTACACACACTGAGGCGTGTGTTGCCCCTTCACAACCACCACCAACAAGGGCAGAGGAGGCAACACACACATCAGAATATGAAGACGTGGAACAGATCACCTTCACAAGTAAAAGTACCCGGAAGCACTAGTCCCTGCCACATGGCTACCTATTACCAAGGTCCTGCGCTTCGTAACATGCCAGTCTTGCAACAACTGTACTCAAGCACTGTTCTGCAAACCACTGTCTATCTTGTCAGCCTGCCTTGTGATTGTCTCTCACTAACTCATTGGCAAATCCTGTCCCTCTGCACTGTCTGACACTTCACCCCTGCATGTCCAATGAATTGTCCTTTAGCACTTGTGTGGGATCACAATGGAAGATGTCACTATAATGGACTAACAATCATGGACAATGTACATATATCAATACAGCACTTTTCAATAAATAGCACTTACACAACCACTTTGTCTCTGTGTAATGTGACACATCAACCGTGCAGTAGACCACTGAATTTTGCCTCCTGTCAAATTACATAGCTTGTCAATACAACTGTCCTGAAATAATGTAGGCTGATAACTATGCACAGTGGCCTGGATTCTACCATACTCTGCCCTTCCTGAGGGTAATATCTGAGGAAAAGAGAAACTATACACCATAATGCTGTGTTGGACAGAATAATGCTTCCTCAAGGGATATCTAAACCATAAAATAGTGCTTTCAAAATGTTGCCTCAATGCAAAACTAACACATGTAACATTGCCCACAAATATAAGCGAAGTCACCAAACTGCATGAATGGAGGTGTATGAGTTTACATCCAAATAAGTAATCATGCTGAACAGTTTAACAAATGATCTATGTGAGTCATGTACACTATACTACAAGGGAGCTTACTACCACTCACCTTATAAGGGTTTCCTTGGACATTAGACTGCAGTCAGACATCACACAGTGTCCCCAATCATAAATCTGGAAGCATTGTATGTGACATTGAAAACATACTTAATGAAAAAAACACGTTGGGATCCATAGTAACTGTGATTGGTGGTTGCAATGAATGGTCTCATCTTTGCAAGGTAGCTTTGGGGTAGCTGCCAATGTTACAGCTCAGTTGGGATTTGTTTGCAGCATAGGACACAAACTGTAGTACAAAAGAAATACTGTACACTCATGCCAAGGCCCTAATCTACAAGCATGTCACACCTTGTAAAGGATTTACAACATATTTATTAAACAGTAAAAACAGAAGTGAAAACTCGGGGAAAAGGCTTACCTACCCATATCTACTCTAACTACTCAATACCCACAACTGTCCCTAACTAACCAAAGCTAAACTTACTGATCACATTTAACTAATCATTCTAAACATCAACACCCTACCCCCCTTATGAGACGGAACACATGGAGGACAACATATACTAACCTAAACACATACTATCATATACTAAACAAATATATATATATATATATTTTTTTTTTTAAACACACAAGAACCCCAACATTGCCTAAAACCCACCGCACCCACCCACACACTCAAAAAGAAACAGTAGAAATATTCAGGACCCCCCCCACCCACTAACACTAACTAAACTAACATCCTATACTAACCTAACACTAAGCCCCCTAAACCCACAAAGTATAAGAATCAGGAAAGAGGAGGGAGGGGGGGGATCATGTCCATTAACACTGCTACAGGTTGGCCCTCTGGAGGGTCCTCTTGATTGACTGCACCCGCCGGTTTACATGTTGCACCTCCTGCCGCAGTCGACTCATCTTAAGCAGGACATGGTCCAATTTACGCTGCATATGTACAAAAGCAGCAGGGTCAATAGCTGCAGCTAGGGTGGTCTGGGTGCCAGCCGAGGAAGTGTGGGGCCGTGTAGTGTCCATGGATGTGGGCTGCCCTGCAAGTGGTGCTGTGCTATGGCCTGGAGCACTTGCTGAGGTGGGTGCCGCAACGGTACCAGCTGATGGTGGTGCCGCCTGGATGGTAGTGGTGGTGGTGCTGGCTGTGGTGAGCAAAGAAGGGCTGCCTTGTGGGAATGCCCTCCAGGCTCCGGAGCCCCGTTCGTGACGGTATCTGCGGGCCATTTCTCGGTACCCAGACTCTACTTGAAGTATATGCTGATACCTCATTGGCCACCGTTGAAACTCCCTGACCTGGATGGGTGTCATATTTGCAGCTGTGAAGACAAATAGAAAAACTAACATTAGGAACTGCATTGTGTGTAATGGCACAAGAAGTAAATCTATTGTACTTGTAACAGCTCATATCATCATACAGATCATTGATTGTCCCTGAGGAAGAACATGGCAAGCCAGCCTACAAAGGTTTTATCACACATAGCACATACAAACCCTACAAGATGGGTAACAACTTGCATGATTTTGGCATCTATGTTCTTCCAGTTGTCAGCTAAAAATCATGCAGCACATCCTCCGCCAATGTCAGGGCTGCAAATGTCATTGTACGGGATGGAAATCTAGGGCCACATGATCTGCAAGTCGTAAATGGACTTGCTAGTATAGTACTCATGTGGGAAACATGAGTGTGTATACTAGGTTCAGACAAAAGATTCACTGATTTACATGTCTGTGTACCAAACTCATAAGTCCTAGGTACACTATTCACAAACCCATGCCTGTGTTTGAGGGTGGGGTGGTGGACTTACAACTAACAATTTCAAACAACAAGGACACCCAGGAAGCTTAGGAAATCTGGACATGTGTTTGGCTCAACACACACACCACAGGTAAGGAGTATCTCCAAATAGGAGACAGCAAACCCTTGACCAATCCCAGCACCACACATGTCTGGAAGTGCAGACCTTTGTCCACATCATTTACTACCAGTAAGCCATGACTTACAACAAACACAGAGATGCAAGAACACCCCTGGCCATGAGTTGCATGCACACCTAGGCCATTGCACTCAAGTGCCACATACTCGTAGCACTACATGTGGAGCTACATGCTGCTATGAAGTTCAACCTACAGTTTAATCAGTACATTAGTGAATTGGGAAGCAGAAGTCTGTGGGTAAGCATTTTGCAGCCCCATTCTGGGAGAATTTGGGTCTGACTGGCTGACTAAATCACAAATTAGGTCCAGTGCAACTCTTTCTGATACAAGTGTTATCCACATGACTCATCCCTATTCACATTGCAGGGCCTACAGGACTGACCTAGAATCCCTAAATAAGACAATAGGATAAGGATTGGCCAACTCAAAGATGGTGAGAAAATGAAATTCCACTCATGGAACAAAACAAAAGATTGACCAGCGCATCACACCTCGCTATGTGTTCAACACACAGGAGTCCATCACACATCACCAGCAAACACAACACATAACAGACATATCAACACTTACTGGAGTTGTCTGGGTCCTCTAATCTAGCCACCTCGCCAACAGTGTAGGATGCCGGTCCACCTGTAAGGCATGGAAGGGAGAAATGTGCTCAATTTCTGCACACTGTACAACAATTCCAAAGACAAATACTATGGGGGACATTACAACCTTGGCGCCCGCACTCCCACCGCGGCCATAATGAGATCCCCGCTGGGCCGGCAGGGATCTCGGCCGCAACACAGGAGCCGGCTCCAAATGGAGCCGGCGGTGTTGCGGCTGTGCGACGGGTGCAGTTCCACCCGTCGCGCTTTTCACTGTCTGCACAGCAGACAGTGAAAAGTTGCACGGGCGTGGCAGGGGGCCTCTGCACTGCACATGCCAGTGGCATGGGCAGTGCAGGGGCCCCCAGGGGCCCGCGACTCCCCTTTCTGCCAGCCTTTTCATGGCGATTCTTACCGCCATGAAAAGGCTGCCGGGAGGGGGACTCGTAATCCCCTGGGCAGTCCGCTGCGGTCGTAATCTCCCCTGGAAACACCGCCAGCCTGTTGGCAGTACTTCCTCCAAAACAGCCCTGGCGGTCGAAGACAACCAGGGTTGTAATGACCCCCTATGTGTAAGATTACATAAGGAAGTAAAGCCACTCAGCCATGATGATACTTCATCCGATATAGCACGCATGACATGTACATACCATGGGTCTCCAGTGAGTGTTACACACATATCTGCACACATGCAGTGGCCCTAACTATCATGTGATGGCAAACATGCTCCTTCATTAGTGAGCAGACATAATAATGGAGTGTATTCGTTTCATCATGTGTATCCAAGAGAGACATCCAAAGCCACTTTCCTTGAGGAGTGCATTACCAGCCATTGTGACCATGACAAATTTATGACACACAGGTACAATGTACAGAGGGGCAGGGACAGTTGTTAGCCCTCATGTTGTTACAGTTTCTTCATTTATTGTGGCCCAGCTATGATGAGTTGCACCAACCATAAAGCTATGAACCCATGTGCATGCCTTTGGCCAGCCATCCCTAAACGAAAGGTGGAACAACAAACACCAAATACCAGTATAAGATGTTAGCTGAGGGCAGCTAGAACTTGTTCCCTATGTGTCCAAATTCAGATCTGACATGTATCCGAAATGAAGGGGGGCCACAATAATCCCTAAGATTTTGGGAATTTCCGTGATCGCTTTCCTTACACACTCACCAGACACACATGAGACATGTGTTTGGACCACATTGCTATCATCAATTGACGTGAAGCCTGCACTCATTTTCAGCCTCATGTAGTGTTTCAAAAGTCAGTCTAGCTGTTGCGTCAACAAATGTTGGTAATGAATTGGAAATTTCTACACCTCCTAGGCAAATGTGACCTATATCGATACATAATTGGCTTCTGATTTGTGTTGCTGTTTGACACAAAGACGGCACCAAATTACATAATGCAAAAGTATTCAGTAAGTTTGCAGAGCTCTTGCTTCCTAACTGCTAGCAATTGTGATCCTTAACATAGTACATAAATTACCCTGTATGTTTCAGAATCATTCCACACACTCAACAACATTGCCGGCAGATATTGTACAAATCATCTGATGTCACTACAGAGCATTTAATTGTGCACATTTACATGATTTGTACTCACCAACAGGGCCACCAATCACAATCCCCAGGTGGTCCAGCAGATCTTGCTCCCTGGAGATAAGGTCACCCCAGCTGTGCTTCAGCTGGAGGTCATTCCTTGGTGTCCGATAAATGCGTTGCAGGTAATGCAAGACCTTTGCCCACCGGAGCCTCCGTGCCTCAGTGTGATACCCCTGTATCACCTGCCCACCTGCCTCAATCATAAGGGGTAGGAAATGGCACACCAGCTATATAAAACCACCCAGCTCCTCCTCACCCATCTTGCCTAGACGAGGCCTACCCAACATCTTAGCAGCAAAAGATAAATGGGAGAATAGGGGGAAAGTAGAATAGGAAAAACTTAAACTAAACAACTAACACAGCCCAACTAGACCCAAACTAACACTACCCACAACAGACTCCCAGCAAAACAAAGACAATACTATACAACACAATTGTACACAAAAAATACTCAGACAGGATACAACAACAATTTTTATTCACAAAAAGACAAGCAATAGACCACAGAGGAGACAAAAGCACAAGTTGATCAGACAAAACTCTCAACACAGCCACACAGTCAGGAAGTATCACAGACTGCAAAGTGAAAGTGAAAGTACACCCACTGTACATAATCTGTGAACAGGATATCCTATTACATCACTTCCTGCCTAAAATGGCGCCCGTTTTTTTCGTTATGCATCAAACATTTTTGATGCATACAGTCTGGGCGTCATTTTTTTCAACGCACAGGAGTAGAAATGAGCCCGCATCCATATGTTTGGAAATAGTTTAACACTTAACCAATTTTCTGAGGTACAGTGTGGAAGAGTCAATGGTGTTTTCAGGGCATTATGCGTCGTTTTTCGGGCATAAGCGCCATTTTTTGATGCGTATGAGTCACAATTTCAGGTCATTAACTGGGTTTGTGTCATTTTACCATTTTAATGTTATATTACATTTGTGACAAAACTGATTGCACCCACTTTGGTTATGACGGTGTATGGGCACATGTGAGACATCATACTGCTGCGGACCATGATCCGCTACTTCATTTACAGGATTTTCACTCTTGACTGACGCACTAGATGACCAAACAAGTGGCCTACATATCTGTATTGCACAAATTGGGCATGTTTCGTGTCAGGAGAGGATAGCAAGGTGATGCACATAAGTACAATACCTCAATGCTTATGGCTCAATGTGTGTGCATTGGCTACTAATGTAGTTGATGACCCACTGTGTGTGCATCACAAGATGCATCATTGAAAATATGTTTGTATGAATGTGAAGTCAATGTGTCCGACCCTCAGATGCAAGTCAGTGTGGAAATGAGAGAGGACATGTGTTAGTCATACATGTAGCAAACATCTGTTGTGTACACTTCCTAGTTTTTGGGTAACGTAAACACCACAAATGACAAAGCATGCACCGGATAGATGGCAGATGCTTGTTCATGTCAATGGTCCAAAACTTGCCCATCACATGTCCTGGAATTTTGGATACTGCTTCCTTGGCACTTGTTGGAGAACCCACCATGAGTCAGGCACATGTACAGACTAAGTGGGTACTATGTTATTGACACAGAAAGCCAAAGGTGAACCACAAATGTAATATCACGCCACAGTTGTGGTCATATGACTGAGCCACAACTCTCCTGTAGCAGTGGTGTACCAGCAGACGAAGCAGCACGTGGGCACATATTTCCAGTGATCAATTGCACAGAGGTGGCTTGGTTCATGTATGTGGTCCAATGTTGATCCTGAATATTTTTATGGGTCTATGTTGTCACAGTTACGTCCAGGTCTCATCATGAGTCAGTGGCAGCTATTCCTGTATCTACTGAGTATCCTTCGGAGATCAATGGAAGTAAAGCCAATGAGGACATAAGAACCTACATGGGGATGGTCCCACCCTGTCACTGCAGACGTGTAATGAGACTGTCAACAGGACAACCTTGGTGTGCTGAGTGAGATCATATCTCAGAAGTCATGTTCAGGCAGGTGTCATTACAACATTTGTACACAGGTTGGCCTGTAAAGTTCCCACTACATCTGGGAACATCATAGCCCCTGTATTGATTAATCTTGCAGTTATTCAGCACACACAGCCCATCAATATGTTGTGAGCAATGTGATTCCACGTGTGAACTGTCAGGGTCCTAACATGTATGGACTTTTAATGCACATTATCTGACGTTGCTGGTTTTGCTGGAGGCACAATACCCAATCCCTGCATAAAGCCATGGTACACTGTCACACATTGTCGTTCATGCATACATGAGATCCAGACAAGGGATAGGCCATGATTTGGGTATTTGGAGACAAGTTCCCAACAATGGTACCATAAATAAGCAGATTATGCTATACAATGTATTTGAGTATGTATTGATGAACCACCTGACAAAATACCTCCGGAGGAATGTGAGGGTTGGGAAAGCAAGTATGATACATATGTTGCCATAAGGAACCTTTAGGGTAACGCACAGACAGGTGTCAGTCAGGCTGACAGGATACAGGGTCAATCAGGATCCAGCAATTTCACAAGGTACATACTCAGTGGTCTGACTAAGACTGGTCGGAGGAAGAACAAGACAGTTGACATGGAAAACTGTGTTTGTCCTGTGTTTTGGAAGGTGACACATAAACCCAAGGGCTGTGTTACACAGCTTATTTTTCTAGCAATGCATAACAGTGTAATAGACAAAATGGCAGCTTCTATGCTGTTCCAAGCATCTGCAAGGGCAGTGCATGTTCAAATGGCTGGTCTGCATGGAGGAACTCACAGGTGTGTGCTGCATCAGTTTCTCCCAAGTCTTGTAGGTGAGATTTGAGTTCAAATGGCCAACAGTACCTTTAGCATGGGAAGCAAACCACAGGTGATAACAGGGCTTAGAGACTACAAGCCAATGCATTATTTAACCTGACGTCCATGCAGACAGGATACATGCATTGACTATGGCATACCATATGAAAGGGTGAAGTACACTGGATTACTATTGTTAGTCTGTGTGTGTGTAGAGGAGAGAATATCTGGGTACACATATTACCATTCCAGGGACCTTTTAAGACAGGTGGGGTGAGACCAGGAGCATGGGTGTGTCAGGAGTTAGGACATGGGCTGACATGTACGTTGTTAGAAATTGGGTTTTTGGTTGGCAGTCAGGTTACCCTCTGTCCAAGCAAGAACCCTCACTCTAGTCAGGGTAAGTCACACACAATCCAAATTATCCTGTGCCCACCCTCTGGTAGATTGGCACGAGCAGTCAGGCTTAACTTAGAAGGCAATGTGTAAAGCGTTTGTGCAATTAATCATACAATAACACAAAATAGCACCACAAAAATACACAACACAGTGTTTAGAAAAATATATAATATTTATCTGGGTATTTGCAGGTCAAAACGATCAAAGATGCAATATGAATTTGTAAAGATATCACTAAAAAGTGATATGAAGTGTCTTAAGTCTTTAAAAAGTAAACAAAGTCTCTTTCAAGCACAAAGTACCTGGTTTGGAGTGGAAAATCTCCGCAGAGGGCCGCAGAAGAGGAGATGCGTGGAAAAATGGTGTGTACGTCGGTTACAACCCTTCACACACAGACTTGCGTCGTTATTTTTCACGCGGGGAGACGTGCATCGTTCTACGGGAAGAAAAATGGTGTGTGCGTCGGTTTCGCCTCTTCACACACAGACTTGCATCGTTATTTTTCACTCAGGAAGACGTGCGTCGTTTTCCAGCACACGGACCGTCTCCTTCTATGGATCGCGGTATTACCAGATGTCCCAGGGTCTGTGCGTGGATTCCTCTGCTTGTTTTCCGGCTGCGCGTCGTTCCGGGAGGCTCTGCGTGG
The DNA here is from genome assembly GCF_031143425.1 of Pleurodeles waltl. Classification (NCBI taxonomy): domain Eukaryota; kingdom Metazoa; phylum Chordata; class Amphibia; order Caudata; family Salamandridae; genus Pleurodeles; species Pleurodeles waltl. The sequence goes on along the minus strand of NC_090449.1, from coordinate 965,077,657 downwards.
AATTTTCTTTCTCACAGCTGGCGTCGCATTGATTTCCTCTCTGGAAGTCGGGCGGCGTTGTCCATGCGAGGCCGTGTGTCGAAGTTCCAGTCGCACCGCAGGCGTCGCGTCAAGCGGCATCTTTCTGGATCGGTGTGCGGTGAATTTTTCACAGCGGAGCAAGCTGTGCGTTTACATTTTCTGCGCACGAGGAGTCCAGTTGAAAAAGAGAGGTTTTTTTGGTCCTGAGACTTCAGGGAACAGGAGGCAAGCTCTATCCAAGACCTTGGAGAGCACTTCTGCAGCAAGGCAAGAGTTCAGCAAGGCAGCAGGGCAACAGCAAGGCAGTAGTCCTTTGTAGAAAGCAGTCAGGTGAGTCCTTTAGGCAGCCAGGCAGTTCTTCTTGGCAGGATGCAGGTTCTGGTTCAGGTTTCTTCTCCAGCAAGAGTCTTAGGTGGTAGGGCAGAGGCCCTGTTTTATACTAAAATGTGCCTTTGAAGTGGGGGTGACTTCAAAGAGTGGCTAAGAAGTACACCAGGTCCCCTTTCAGTTCAATCCTGTCTGCCAGGGTCCCAGTAGGGGGGGTGGCAGTCCTTTGTGTGAGGGCAGGCCCTCCACCCTCCCAGCCCAGGAAGACCCATTCAAAATGCAGATGTATGCAAGTGAGGCTGAGTACCCTGTGTTTGGGGTGTGTCTGAGTGAATGCACAAGGAGCTGTCAACTAAATCTAGCCAGACGTGGATTGTAAGGCACAGAAAGTTTTAAGTGCAGAGAAATGCTCACTTTCTAAAAGTGGCATTTCTCAAATAGTAATATTAAATCCAACTTCACCAGTCAGCAGGATTTTGTATTACTATTCTGGCCATACTAAATATGACCTTCCTACTTCTTTCAGATCAGCAGCTACCAATTCAACAAGGTATGAGGGCAGCCCCAATGTTAGCCTATGAAGGGAGTAGGCCTCACAATAGTGTAAAAACTAATTTAGGAGTTTTACACTACCAGGACATATAAACTACACAGGTACATGTCCTGCCTTTTACCCACCCAGCACCCTGCTCTAGGTGTTTCCTAGGGCACACAGTAGGGGTGACTTATATGTAGAAAAAGGGGAGTTTCAGGCTTGGCAAGTACTTTAAAATGCCAAGTCGAAGTGGCAGTGAAACTGCACACACAGGCCTTGCAATGGCAGGCCTGAGCCAAGGTCAAGGGGCTACTTAAGTGGGTGGCACAACCAGTGCTGCAGGCCCACTAGTAGCATTTAATCTACAGGCCCTAGGCACATATAGTGCACTCTACTAGTGTCTTACAAGTAAATCAAATAGCCAATCCTGGATAAACCAATCAACAGTACAATTTACACACAGAGCACATGCACTTTAGCACTTGTTAGCAGTGGTAAAGTGCCCAGAGTTCAAAAGCCAACAACAACAGTTCAGAAAAAATAGGAGGAAGGAGGCAAAAAGTTGGGGGATGAACCTGTCAAAAAGCCAGGTCCAACATACATGGAATGTCATGTGCGTAATGATTGTCATAGGTGTGGCACTTGGGCTGTCTATGTTCTGCTTATATGGAACTCTAGTCACAGATAGTCCTTGCAAAGATAGGTGCTGTACGACTTACTGCTGTCAAGGGTCTGGTCATACATTCCTGTTACCAATGCAATAGCACATCCACTGCCTCATGTATGAGGCTTTTTTTCCCTTATTGACTGATGGTGTTTTAGTTGTGTGCCATATGCTGCGATGAACCATGTTGCCAACATGTATGTGTGAAATAGGTGTGTCCTCTGCTATTGCCCTTCAAAGGTGAAATGTACAGGATATATGTCATTTACAGTGTGTGTGAATGTGACTGTTGTATAATGTGCATCACAATTGCTTTGAAAATTTCGGTGTCCTGATCGGTATGTCAGCAATGCTTCATGAGGCTACACTCTTATTCGAACAGTTAGAGATAAAGGTGAGCAAAAATGATTACCCAGACCATGATATGTTGATTATTATCGGTGTTTATTTACATATGTTGATACAGTGGTGATGGTGAGTTGTTTCAAAAGAAATTGTTGACAATATGTTGGCGTCTACGCAATCCAGGAGCTGTGTTTTGTTGTTCCCCCTCATGTTGCAGGCCAGCATCCTCCTCTTCCTCCTCTTCAGGCATTTGTGGCTCTGGTTCTAATAGGGGAATGTTCCTTCATACACAAATGTTGTGCAGGATGGCACATGTTAAAATGATCTTGCAGACCATTTCTGGTGAGTATTGGAGGCTGCCACCAGTGATGTCAAGGCACCTGAATCTTGACTTGAGGTTGCCAAAGGTCCTCTTGACTATGGTGCATGTCCTCCTATGTGCCTCATTGTAGGCACGCTCTGCTGCAGTGCTTGGGTTGCCAAATGGTGTCATAATCCATGGCTGGATCCCATACCCCTGATCAGCTGAAAGAGAAAATTATTGGGATCATGTTGATGGAGCTTGCCCCATTAATATCACCTTGCATGGCAGTAGTTGTCTTGTGTTGTTTGTGACTCTTTTGTGTTATTGTGTTGATTCCTATGCTTCTAGGATGTACCATCTGCATTGGGTTGTTTCCTTGGCTGAACGAGTGTTTGCCTGCTGACCGGTTGTCAGCAGTATGTTTTGGGATTTGCAGTACAGTGTGCACTCCCTAGCATTGTGACTTGTGATACAGGTGTTCCTGTGTCTTCACTGGGGGTGAGATGATAGTTCCATACACAAATTCAATTTGACAGTGGTAGTAACACGTTACCATCTATGTACCCTGGACATCTCATACTTTTAGACATATGCAATGGATTAATTTAAACATCAGTGAGACGCTTACATTTAGCAAGGTGACAATTAGCCAAACCTCTCAAATTTTGTGATCATTGACGTCTTGACATTAGACTGTACACTAATTTCGGATGTGTGACAGGTTCACTGCAGACCTATCAAACATGCCTAGCGGTGTCACAACCTCAGTGTGTTCATGTTCACATGTCACTGTCGTGGTGTATGTGTTGTTCGTCCTAGAGGGTTGCTGTGCAGTGTGTATATAAGTAGGTTTCTGTACTTATCAACAAGTAGTCCATTGCCATATCGTCCATCCTGGAAGTGTTCATTGATGGTACAGTGACGGAAGATGAATGAGTCATGGACACTCCCAGGATACTTTGCCATGATATGGGTGATCAATCCTTGGTGATCCACAATGGCCTGCACATTGATGGAATGTGTGTGCTTCCTGTTGCGGTATAGGTGTTCAGTTGCAGCAGGTGGCACAAGGCGTACATGTGTGCAGTCAATGGCACCAAGGACGTGTGGGAATCCATTAATGAGGTAAAACCCCTGTTTTGGCTCCTGCTGCTTCTGCTGTGGGTTTGGGAAGCAGATGTGGCAGAGTGTGAGTCCGATGATGGCATCCAGTACTTTGGGCAGGAAGGCGGAGAATGATGGCTGTGATATCCCAGCAACCAGGGTGCCAGTGGTTTGAAAGGAGCCACTTGCCAACATGTGAAGTACAGCTAGCAGCTTGGTTTCTGTTGGGATGGTGCGGGGTGTCAGCAAGCAGGGTGCCAACTATGGCTCAATGTTGCGCAGCAGCTGCTGAATGGCTTGCCAGTTCAACCTGTACCTCTGGATGATGTCATGTTCCCTGAGGCCATGAAGGGTTGTCCTGGTGCGGAATATCCTCTCCTGCCTTCTGTGTTGCCTTTGGGGTCCCTGCTGGTGTTGTGGTAGCTGCTTTTGTTGTTGCTGTACTCTGCGTCTGCGTGCGCGCTGGATGAGAAGCACCTCCATGTCTCCCTTTTGCTGCTCTGCTGTTGCTTCTGTGTGTTCTGAATAAATACAGGTGTGTTTGCCCCATTTTAATACCTACCCTGACCAAGGCGTTAATTTTTGATGCAAATCGAGCTGTGCGTCATTGTCCGACTCCGCCTCCCGGCCGAGCGGGATTTTTGCCCGGTAGCATAAATACGACGCACGGGCGTTTAAGTCATTTTTTGGACAGGAACGCCTAGCTTGCATATGATTAACGCAAGGCGGTTTCCCGCATCCAGAAAATGACGCACATGGCAGAATTGCGACATCCACGGGCTCGGGCGTCAAAGTTTAAATATGGGGCAAGGTTTGCGCCGAATGTCCGTCAACATTTTGGACGCACATTCAGCGCAGACGGAGTATAACTATGCCCCTAAGTGGGCTCTAAGTAAAGCATATGTCCCATGTACTTGCCAACTACATGTTCACCAAATTGACTTTAAATCAATATTAGTTTTCCAATATTCATACCTTGGTATGGTCACTTCAGAAATAAATGAATCAGAATACATCAATTTAGTTTGTGTAAGCATGTTCTTCTTTGCTGGGGAAGGGTTAGGTTTATAATAATAGGCAGTCAGGTCCAGGCAGGTATGTCCTGAAAAATATGCAAACTTTGCCATGTACGTTTTGGAATTGTCTATTCATAGGGGGTTATTACAACTTTGGAGGAGGTGTTAATCCGTCCCAAATGTGACAGATATACCACCAGCCGTATTACGAGTTCCATAGGATATAATGGACTCGTAATACGGCTGGTGGTATATCCGTCACTTTACCGTCACTTTTGGGACGGATTAACACCTCCTCCAAAGTTGTAATAACCCCCATAGTGTCTGGCAATGTTCCCATTGTGTGCAAATTAAAAACTGCCCGGGGAGAACTAATCCTGTATAAATAATGATGAGCATAATGATGGTAGCAAAACATTTCACTATAATTAGCAGAATGCAAATATAAATCTTCACTTTCAAGAACAGAATAGCTTTCCAATTGGAACTCCATACTTCTCACCATCACCACATCTCATGAATCCAAGATAGTGTCAGTGACAATCACGTTGTCCATTGACATTGTAAAAATGTATGGGATTTACAGAGTTTCAGTAGGACCAACATTTTCACAAGGGACTGGTCTCTTTGCACCCTATGCAGGGAAGAATGAGACTTTAACACCTTGGATATCAGTTCAGCAGCAGTGTGTTCTGGAAGGTAATGTCCATATAAAATCAAGAAGAATACTGTGACAAACCGAATCCAAATATAGAGGAAAGTCAGTGAAATGGCAATCCAAATGTAGGGCCAAGGTGGAATCAGGTAAGTCTTTTCTAACCAAACAAGAAAAGCAAGTTCTCGATGTGTGAAGAATTTGAAGAAAATCATCAATTTTGATAAAATAATCAGATGCGGTCTATGCTAATACAGGGGACTGACATGGTGAAGGGGAACTGATAGTCACCTCCAAATGTGGTTGGAAATGCAAAATTTCATTGATGGAAACATTAGTTGAATATTTTAAACTTGCATCTGGAGCTTGTCCTTTAGTAGCAGTAGTAACAGGAACCAATGGAAATTCAGCTTTTGTAGTCTCCAGCCTGAGAGCAGCGTTACTTGTTTTGCATACTTCTTGTAGAGGGATCTCATGCAGAGTAGTGAGAGGAGGCAGGTAACTATGCAGGAGTCCTTCTGGCCTACTCTGTAGGACTGGCCACATGGTTAGCTTTATCATATCTATGGGACAAGTGTTTGTCTTTACAACCAGCAAGCAGAGGCAAAATCACAGTTCTTGTACCTTGAATGCCTAGGACTGTTACCGGTGCTCAGTATGATGGTTTGACGCATAGGCTCTCGTTATTCTAATGAGTCTAATGGATTTTGAGCGTCAGAATCGCCTGTGGTGTAGGAGACTGAGTCTAACCCACTGCAGGTGACACCTGTTGTTCCAACCCGGGGTTTCCTCCAGCCAACTAGCAGTGCCTCATCTCCACCCAAGGGCAGGGATGACTGGGCAGCGGAGCGCATGACATAATTGGTTTCTCAGGAAAGCCGTGGTCACTCAGGTCTCAAACAGAGGCAGTATATGTTTTAATAAGGATTTTAATAAAACAACTGCATCTTAGATAGCAAAGCATGAGCTGCAATAACCAGGACGACACAGCATGACAATATTAAAATGGTAACGAGGAGAGTGAAGCATAGAAATAATGCTCTCATATTGTTGCTACAGTTGATAGACTAATTGCTACCTAAGATATATTAGAGCACAGCATATTAAGCTCTAATTCTGCCCTTCAGGTTCCCTGGGAAGACATCATCACCCATACCTGAGCAAAGGCCTGCAGTCTGCGTTAGCATCTGTGGCAAAGCATTCGGCAATCAGCATACAGTTGTGGTTCTCTGGCTGGACTCTCCCTCTAACGTGATAAGGGACAAAGAAGTGTTTTTTTGATAAAACAGCTAATGTTCAGAGAAAATGTTCTTATGTAAGGATGTGTATTTTCTACGAATGTCAGAGACTAAACTTAAATACCACATTCACCGGCAATGTACCGTGCTGTAGCCTTGGAAGAAGCACAGAGTGAGCAAGAATGTCTTGTTTGAGAACATTGTGCTGGCTTAGGAAAACAAGCAGATAAACAGAAAATAAAACAAGACCGTAAAAGTGGCTATTGTAACAATAAAATAAAGCTGAATAAACTATATCTAGGTTAGAGTGCACAGCTGCTTGGCCTAGTGTGTTAAAATAACGTGCACGGAGCTATAGGTAAAATGGCTACATTACAGGTTCCAATTATTTCTTGTAAACAACCTTCTCACGGACTAGAGCCCTAACCTTAGGAATCCAGCCAGGAGGTGATAGTTGCTTCTCTTCATCGGTGGCAGAACGTTTTGAAATTTCATTTGAGCGCTTATCACTGAAGTCTTTTCATTCCTGTAAGAATGCGAAGCAGTCATTTATGTCAAAAGGTGTGTCCACCACCACTATGCCAGGATTATCGAGGTCTAGAACATACATCTGGATGCAGAAGAGGACTCATAGGGAGTCCGGTCTCCCAAATATCTTCTAAGCAGATTATTCAAAGCTGTCGGAAGTCTGTGCAAGTGATGGATCCAACTATGACCTGAACCTAATACTGTAGCTTTTGAAGACTGTTTCAAGTCGCAGTTCTTCTTCCCCACTATCGAATTTCAATCAGGATGCTAGGCAGAGGATGAATGCACAACAACATCCAGGGTTCCCATGGCATCCCTGTAAGCCTTAGAAGCAAATGCTGGACCATTCCTTAACTGCATATGTTCCCACAAATACTTGAAAACCTTTAATAACAGTTTGAGCGTCAGTTATCACTGTAGTCACATCCATAGGAATCAATCTACAGTCAACACAATGTATTTAGAAGCCTCATCCAAAAATAAGGGTCCACACTGAGCTATTTATATGCATTGGAGGGTTTTATTAAACAATTAGAGGTGTGTCTGTGATGGACGTCCAGTGGTGAAACTTTTAATTTGTTGGCAAATCTCAACGTATTGTTTCATCTGTTTGTACTATACCACCAGTAGCATTTCTGAAGTAAAGAAACTATTGAGCCACACCAGTATGTGCCGACGCCAACTCCTCATGGACAGCTATGATTAGCTCTAGCCTGAAGTCTTTGTTGGGTATCATTCAGTCACCCATCCCAGGAATGCGGGAAATAGGAATATTTTGTGCACTCAACAGATATTTTTTAGGTAAAGGTGTGCCACTGGGTGAAGCAGTGACTGCAACCATGATGTCATCATCTACCCTCATATGAGAGCGGGTAATCGAAGGTACCACTGCAGTCTGAACCACTGCTTTTGAGGCATTATCTGCCAGTGAATTCCCTGCAACATGTTTTCCAACAGGTTGGTGACTCAATGTATGAATTACATGAGCCCGTGGCTAACAATCCTTAAAATGTGCCAGCTTTCCCCAAAGCAGGTTATGATTGATAGTATTCCCTTTGTAGTCTCTGAATCCATTCTGGCAACAAAAAAAATGAATAATAATATGAATTGCGGCCAATTTCAGTGTGGGGATTTCTTGATCCGTATTCTCTAGTGCCAGAATGAGTGCATCTTTATTGGCTAGAATTCACAATTTTTTATGACACCATGTCCTGCTGTGCAAATTGCCAAATATTGTTGCTTGGTGCCGAACACAGGTTGCTCAAAACCATCAGTATAGATTATAAACCTACATGATTGCTGTATAATGCAGAGGCTTGTGCAGCAGCCCAGTCTTCCCCATATACCTGTTTAACTGCTTCAGGAACAAGAACTTAGAAGGACAGTACTGTTACAACTTTTCAAAAAAAACTTCAGTGGCCAATCTACCTCATTCAAGGGAGTGTTCTAACTGTATGTTAATTTATCCCAGAAAATCACTTTAATACTACACCCTATGGTGCCCTCAATTTAAATGTCCAACTCATATCATCTGCTGGAAGGACTCCCCGACTGATCTGGTGTTTCAATTTGTGCAAATTTACTACTTGCTCTCAAAACCAGAAGCCCCTGATGATTTCATTGAACGATCATGACCTCTGCTGTGCCGTCTAGCAGTGTCAATGCCCATGTCTTGTTCAGAAAGAGTGTTCTCAATATGTGTGGCTATTTAACAGAAACACCTGCCACTTTCTTTTTGAACTAGGTTTTTGTTGTGGAAGTTTCTCTTCCTTTTTATGATAATGTCAGATGAGCATTGTTAGTCCTTTTTCAGTTTCACATACTCTTAATGTCTGCGCATCACGATGTCCTCATCTCTCAGAGCATTTGTCTGGCGAGTTTTGAAAGAAACAAGAAGGACATGTATTAGTACACTGATACCTAGCAAGCTGTTACAATGTATCACGGTTAGGCAAGTTGTAATATTTGTCATTGGGCTTCGTTTGCAGAGATCCACCCTGTGTTTTTGTTCTATCCTTATTTTTTGTTTGTTTGCCCCACCATTTTTCAGAGGACTCTAGTGCCTGTTTGGAACCTTCTTGGTTAGGTTTCATTTTAAGCTGTGGCTTATTAGGCCTGGCCCCCAAATTATCTTGGCCTATAAATGTATGTGTGTCCCTGATCATTCTTGGCAACTCTCGTTCTTGATCCTGTGCAGGATCTTCTGTAAATCATTGGCCTACTGCCAAAGCTGCTGCCTCTCCTTTAGTATTACTTAATATAATTGAGAAAACCATGCCAAAGCTGGCAATAAATGTCATCTGTCGCATATAGCGCAGAGTCAGTTTTTATGATATAAGCACCATTTGTATCACACTTTGTCAGAGGTGCAGAATCACCGCTGTGATATGTCTACAAACATAGAACTATCTCCATGGGCAGTCCAAATGTTTAGGCATCATGTTCAGTGTGCTCATCCTTGGACGGAGTGTACAGATTAGATGGCATTAATGCTTATTAGAAACAAGCAACATATCCAAATTAAAATGTGCATTTAAAAATGGAGGCTCTAAGCAGGCCCTAGTATGCTTTATTACTGGGTAACTGAAAAGACTTGTCAATTTGTTGTTGTATGATATGCAGAAGATAGCCTCACCTTTGAAATAATCTAGCAGGTCCCTGTAGATGTTCTTTACAAGTCTCCTCATAGCTGCAGATGTTTCTTATTCTGAGATCTTGGCTTTAGATGATACTGAGTTTAGTGTGGTGTGGATAACAAGAAGCCCAGTTTAGACACAAATTAGCATTGGTAGGCTGGTGGTATGATCAGTTATAATTTTCTGTTCATGAATGGTAAGTAGTAACCCCAGAAAAGGGAGATGATGTGTCTGTTTAGTATTGTTGCCAGTGAATGTGATTGTAGGGTGGATACTGTTGATATAAGCTGTTCATTCGTCCAATGTTCTACTTCCTGCATTCTATAGTATGTCATCAACATATCTTAGCCATGCCAGTGGTTTAATGCTTGAAGCAGCAGGTATATAGTCCTCTAATTTCCCCATGAAGATATTTACATAAGATGGAGCCTTCTGAGTGTGCATAGAAGTCCCTTGTATCTGCAAATAGTGTTTATCACTAAAGGTGAAAGTGTTGGTTTTAAGGATAAAACTCACAAAGTTTGGTAAGCACTTTGTTGATGAATTTTTCACAGAGCTTTTATTAAAAGCTTCAGATAAAGCCATAAGACTATCCTCATGTGGTATGTTGGTGTACAATGATGTAACATCAAATGTAGTCAGTAAAATACAACATCAAATGTAGCCAGTGAAATACAATCATCAAATGTGTAGGTTTGGTATAATTTTTCAATAACTTGAAGAAGTGACTCGTATCATTAACAAAGGATGCCAGTTCCAGGAATGTGTGCTGGAGAATGAGATCCACAAATAATGATAGTTTTTCAGTGGTTATGACATTGCCAGAGATGATGGGAAGGTCATGATTGTTCACATTGTGAATTTTGGGAAGCATGTAAAATATTCCAGATCTTGGTTTAGGATGAACAAGTATATCTGCTGTTGTTTCATCAATGAGATTGAAGCTCCTGTACTTTAGAGCCATGTCCTTAATTTCTTTGTTCAAGTCTTCTGTGAGATCAAGTGTTGGTACCATTAGTTGTCTCATTCCTTCATCTTCATATAATGTTTTAATGTTAAATTCCATACTACATTCCAAATCTTCTATTCAAGACCTTGAATTTTTTTTCTGATCTGCTTATTCCATTTCACATAGTACATTCAAAAAGTTAAGGAAGTTATCAAACAACTATTTTGTCTCCAAGTAGTGGTACACTTTAATCAGATGGTTTGTGCACAGAAGAGATCTGGGCTGTCAGCCACTGTAAAATCATGTAGGCATGTGAGGTTGTATCCCTAAGGGACCCCTTTGATAATGGTTGGGAAAATATTTTTCAAGAGCATGCAGTGGTCCTGCATTTTTTTCTTTTTAAATGCATCCCATATTCCTTTAAGGAAAATGAACTCTGTTTAAAAAAAAAAAAGATTGTTTTATTTAAAAGTAATCGCAGACATGGTGGTCTGCTGACCCCAGCAGGCCACCATCCCTGTTATGGCTGCGATTCCTAATGGGTCACAAATAGCGACCTACCTCATTAATATTCTTGATGTATGTCTATTTGCAACCCACTATGGATCTCTAATGAAACTCAAAAGAGTTTCACACATTAGAAATAGCGATTTCCTAATTGTGATTCTCATGAAATAGCAATTAGAAAATCATTATTCACTGCTTATGTACATCTAGCCCACTGTTTCCTATTTCTGCTTGCCTAGTGGATGTGTAAATATGGTCCTTGGTACTAGCTTGTTTGCTAGGATCAAGGACTACTTCACTAAATTATGCATGGGAGCTTTGTGATAGAATTACATTTTATTATGCATTTTCACTTTTAATACTGTTTGAGTGCTGCATAAATACTTTACACATTGCAGTTAAGCCATGCCTGACTCCTTTTATGCAAAACAACTAGGGGTTTAATCTCAAGCTTATTTAGTGGCTTATGTTGTTGACCCTAACAATGATTCTGTTTATTACTTGAGTGGGGGTTTCACCTTTAAAACGAATTAACGATTAAACGAATCGCGCGTCTTGCCGATTCGTAAGCCACGATGTAAATGCCAAGAAATAACAGCACGCAAAGAATAACAAGATTAAAGTACCATGAAAGGAATCGCGCGTCTTTTGCCGATTCTTAAGCCACCATGTAAATGTCAAGAAATGGTAACGCGCAATGAATAACAAAGTCAAATCATCATGAAACAAATTGTGCGTCTTGCTGATTCGCAAGCCACCATACAAATGTCAAGAAATGGTAGCGCACAAAGTAATCTGTTAATCATTAAAGAATTAGGCCAAGAATATGAAAGTTCTCGATAACGGTGTCGGAAGGTCAGCCCAACCACCGTCTTACCGCCCAGAACAAGGATCACCAATGAAGAATGAAGGGCAGAGGTCTGGAAGATCAAATAGGCCACCAGGACAGGAGCTCAGGAAGTAGCTGCTGCTCTGCACCAGTACCTCTGAATAGTGAGCACTTGGAGCTGGGCTGGCTCCCTTTTATAGAGTCTTGGCCCAGCCCACAACCACACCCAGGCATGCTTCAGGGAAAGTCTCTGGAAGGCCCTGGAAAGGGACCACACCCTAACACACTCTGAAAGCCTGCAGCAATACATTGCAAATGAACAGTATTTGTAAACACATTAAAAATAAGTCTTCAGGATTAAACTCTGCAATGCAAAAGGTTAAATAACAACATATCAGCACAATGCATAAATTACGTTGTTTTGAGAGTGCTGGATTTTTGAATTCTAGTCGCCAATAGAGCGCACACTGTCGTGGTGTTGACAGAAATGCTCACTTTCTAAAAGTGGCATTTCTAAAATAGCAATATTAAACCCAACTTCACCAGTCAGCAGGATTTTGTATTACCATTCTGACCATACTAAATATGACCTTCCTACTCCCTTCAGATCAGCAGCTGCCACTTCAACAATGTATGAGGGCAGCCCCAATGTTAGCCTATGAAGGGAGCAGGCCTCACAGTAGTGTAAAAACGAATTTACGAGTTTTACACTAGCAGGACATGTAAACTACACAGGTACATGTCCTGCCTTTTACCCACACAGCTCCCTGCTCTAGGGGTTACCTAGGGCACACATTAGAGGTGACTTATGTGTAGAAAAAGGGGAGCTTTCGGCTTGTTAAGTACTTTTAAATGCCAAGACGAAGTGGCAGTGAAACTGCACACACAGGCCTTGCAATGGCAGGCCTGGGACAAGGTAAAGGGGCTACTTGAGTGGGGGGCACAACCAGTGCTGCAGGCCCACTATTAGCATTTAATCTACAGGCCCTAGGCACATACAGTGCACATTATTAGGGACTTATAAGTATATTAAATAGTCCATTAGGGTATGATTCAAAGTTTCCATGTTTAAAGGGAGAGAGCATATGCACTCTAGCACTGGTTAGCAGTGGTAAAGTGTGCAGAGTCTAAAAGCCAGCAAAAACAGAGTCCAAAACGTGGAGGGAGGCAGGCAAAAAGTTAGGGGTGACCACCCTAAAGCGTGTCAGGTCTAACAGAGAGCACCTGCACTTTAGCACTGATCAGCAGTGATATAGTGCTCAGAACCCTAAAGGCAACAGTGAGAATTCAGAAACAATAGGACGAAAGAGACAAAAAGTCAGGAGATGAACCTGCCAAAAGGGCCAGGTCCAACACACACCGTCTTGATAAATCCACAAATATTTTAGAAACTGAGTGTGCAATATACATAAATACCATGTTTTCATTTTCCTAAGAGGTAATGTTAGCAGACATTTTCTATTACTTGTTCTTGTTTAGTAATAAACCCAAAATGAAGAGTGCATCAAATAAGTATACGAACAGTATAAATACGTGCATAATTGTGGCATCAGGGGTCCGTTATGGGACAATACCAATTGGGTCTCACACAGAGCCGTCTACATCAGTCACACTTTGCCAAACAATTTATCCCAGTTTCTCCAGCCTAAATCCTAGAATGATTTGCTTAGCAGTATGCGAGTTTGAGAAACTTAATTCTTTCAGAACATTCTCTTTTGTAGCGCTGCTTGACTTCAAGATGTCTTGTCATGCGTGTCCATCATTCTTGATTGAGCTTTGATTGCGCCTATGAAGAAATCTGCATCCTTTTAATATTTTCACAGATCCATTAAAATGAGGCAATGTGTGACAGAAGGCGGTAATTTTAGAAAATTTGTGCGTGGAACTGTCAGACGTTCGAGAACACGTCTCCAAAAAGCCCCAATTTAGTGAGACTACCTTCCTTCATTTTCAAAATATGTGCTGTATTGCATTAGCATTTGCTGAAAAAATAAATCAGAACAAGTCAAGCCCATAATTATGCAATTGAGATTTAATCGCAGAACCAACTGTAACTGAGTCCATAATGTAAACTTTTCACATGCGGTATTAAAGTTACTGTAATAAAGTCCTGTAAAATGAATGAATTAAATACTTGGTATAGCGCAGGGTTATCCTGAAAAGAGTCATGGTCCAAGGTATTAACTAGATCTCGGAAAGCAAGATTCAACAAAAGATCCAGGTTTTTAATTTTTCCAAACCTTATGGCAGCTGTATAACCTAAAGTATGCACAGCCAGTGTTCATTTAAGACATGCGAGCAGGATTCAAAAATGTGTTCAGCTGGTGTTTTTTTATGTTTTTGTGAGAAGTAAAGACAGTGATTGGTGCAGGCACCTTTTACCATGGTTTTATGGAATCAGGTTTCTAGATGTGGTAACCTGTTGACTGTGCAAGTGTCATACTGCCAGCAGCCATACTGGAATGGGTTTTGCTTGCATTTTCAAATATGAAATATTTTCAAAGGTTAGATATCGTTCTTTCTATGTAGAGTCAATTATAAAGTGGGGCTAATTACCTATACTTTCTATCAATTAATGGCACTCTTCTGCTGAGTCCTAGAATTTTCATCCTGACAGTTTTTCGGTGAAAGGATTAAGTTGTGTTGACCGTGGGAGGCCAAACCCTCTCACTGGTATTTCCCTTAAGAGTTTGGAATTCTGTGTCAGGACCCGGAGCCTCCGATTACACTTCCCCATCTTTACTGCATAGTTTTGACAGCTAATTACTTTCAAGAAAAATGCATCTCCCATGAACAGTATAATCACATCAACATCACATCCTCCAGTCGAGACTACCATTTTGGATGCTCTTTCTTTGCTGCTGCACAGCCTGCTTGTTACTTTTGTGAGCCCCGTCACTATTCTTTGGTCCATCTTACAAAGTCATAGTGGGTGTTATGTTTTATGGCTCACCATAGAGGTGTCTTTAATGTACTGATTTTCCCTGTAGCTAACCCCTTTTTTCCTTACACAGGAAGCGCATTTACCTCACGTATGCCAGCTGTCAATACATGAGGCTGTCAACTCAGTGTAGAGTGGGATTGAGGGATGGGAAATGTCCGTCCTTCTGGATAGGTGTAGTCCTTTGTCTATTTTCATTAGTCTCCTGAACACATGTGTGTGAGCACTCCAAGGCTCAGTGGAGCACAGAGTTTGCTCTGGACGTGTGCCAGTGATGCACTATGTTGGAAAGTGGATTATTGATAAGGGCAGGTAAATAATTCCACTTAGCAATAGGCCACTAACCCCCCTCAAGTTTCAGTTAGGTCTTAATAAATTAACTCTAAATCAACCCTTGGTAGCTTGGCAATGAGCGACAAGGCTTAACTTAGGAGATAAAGGCCAGGCGGGTTGTGGAGGCTTGGCACTTGCCAGGCCTCACAACTCTTAATGTGGCAGTCCTTACTGCCAGCTCCGCAGTGGTAGGACCGCCACAGCAAGGCTAGCGGTCTCATGACCGCCAGCCTCGTAATGAGGGCCAAAGTGTGTAAAGCATTCAAGTATCACAAAACAGTTATTAAATAAAACAGAGGAAATAGTTTAAAAATCCAAAACCAATTTAGAACAATAGGAAATAGTTTTATCTTTAAATTGTCACCAAAACAAATAAAATCGGATAAGGGAAACCAGATATATGAATTTTTAAAGAATTAATGTTTCTTTTGCGCTTAGAAATGAATAGTGCCAATCCGATCATCTGATTGCACCTCGACTGGGATAAAGTCAAAGTTTGAGGCTGGCCGCGATGGATCCCTACTCAGCTACAGCAAGCGGGAGGTCTCGGTCAGAAGTTTACCTTCGGAGTTAGTCGTTTTCTTGAAGATTTTCTTCAGCGGAACAATGTTGCTGTCCGATCCGACCTTCTTGGAGCCCATCCTCGGATACACGTCGCAAGAGACCTCAGTGAAGATTCTACATTTGGACTTAGACGATTTTTCGAGATGCAAATTCTTCGATCGGGCCAAACCTGAATCTTGAGCCGATGTCCATGGAGCCCTTTTCGGATACACTGCACGGGAGGTCTCGGTCAACTTTCTACATCCAGACTTAGTCACTTTTTCAGATATTTTCTTCAGCAAGATGAACCTGCAAGTCAGGCCGGGTTTCGGTTGAGGCAAGCTGGCTAGAATCACTGCTGTAGGTCGGTCCCTCCTTGGAACTTTTTTCAAAAAGTTCTCCAATCTTCTCCAAACTTATGGATCTTCTTCCAGAAGGTTTTTAAGGTCATTTAGGAGTCCACAGTTCACCCAAAATTCCAGAAGCTCTGAGTTGCTCCTTACGGGTGCTGACTACAACTCCCAGAATGCACCTGGCTCAAACTCCAAAACGGCCACTGGACAGTGGTCAGCTGGTCAATTTCTTCAGGATCTGAGACAGGGGACTCTGGTTAGCAATTTGTCACCTGTAGCAAACAGGGAGTCCCTCCTTGAACCAGTTGAAGCCAGGCAAAGTCCATCTTGTGGTGAAGCCCAAGTGTGCAGCTGGTTCAGTCCTTCAGAGTACAGTGTTCAGGTGTAGGTCAGGGGTCCAGCAGGGCATTTCTTCTTCTGATGATCTTCCTTGTAGGAATCTCAGGTGTGGGTGCAGCTCTGCCATATTTATCCTTGCTCCTGGGTGCAAAACAGGGGGGTCCTGGGTATCCAATCAGAGGCAGGCTCCTTCCCCCTTTGATGACCACTTCCTGGGAAGTGTAGCAACAATCAATCCCAGGGAGCAACATTCCTAAAAATCCAACATGGCTGAAAGTGATTTTTGGAGGTTAGATCTGGCTGAGCCCACAGAATGGTGTGGCTAAAAATCCTAAACACACCCTTCTCCTGCCCTCCACTAATCTAATCAAGAAGGAACCTGATTGTCTGGGGTTGCAGGATGTGAGTGAGATTCTGGGTTGCTCCAAATGCCCTTCCCTGCCTTTCAAGACCAGTTTGGCAGCCCTCCCCCCTTCCTGCTTCCCCATCTGCTGAGGCAGATATCTTCCCCAGGCACATCCTTTGTTTTCAGCCCAGGCCACTTCACACCTGTAGGAAAATGTCTTCTTGTTGCAGTTACCCCCCCCCCCCACACACACTTTTTGCCTGATAGTGATACTGACTTGACGGAGAAGTGTGCTGGGATCCTGCTAACCAGACCCCCAGCACCAATGTTCTTTCACTTAAAAATGTACCATTGTTTCCACAATTGGCACACCCCTGGCACACAGATAAATCCCTTGTAAAAGGTTTGAGTGGTACCAAGGGCCCTGTGACCAGGGGAGGTCCCTAAGGGCTGCAGCATGTGTTGTGTCACCCTAAGGGACTCCTCACCTAACACATGAACACTGCCATTGCTGATTGTGCCATGCACACAAAATACTGCATGTGGCATAGGTAAGTCACCCCTCTAGCAGGCCTTAAAGCCCTAAGGCAGGGTGCACTATACCACAGGTGAGGGCATAGCTGCATGAGCAATATGCCCCTACAGTGTCTAAGTCCATTCTTAGACATTGTAAGTACAGTTTGGCCATATTAAGTATGTGGTCTGGGAGTCTGTGAAAACGAACTCCACAGCTCCCTAATAGCTACACTGAATATTGGGAAATTTGGTATCAAACTTCTCAGAATAATAAACCCAAACAGATACCAATGTTGGATTTATTAAAAAATGCACACAACAGGCATCTAAGATGCCCTCTGTATTTTACCCAATCCTTCAGTGCAGGACTGACTGGTCTATGCCAGCCTGCCACTGAGACGGGTTTCTGACCCCATGGGGCGAGAGCGTTTGTGCACTCTGGGGCCAGAAGCAAAGCCTGAACTGGGTGGAGGTGCTTCACACCTTCCCCCTGCAGGAACAGTAACACCTAGTATTGAGCCTCAAAGGCTCAGGTTTTGTGTTACAATGCCCCAAGGCACTCCAGCTAGTGGAGATGCCCGCCCCTCGGACACAGCCCCCACTTTGGGCGGCAAGTCCGGGGAGATAATGAGAAAAACAAGGAGGAATCCACCCCTAAGGTGACCAGAGCTAATGTGACCCCCTCCTTAGAAAATCCTCCATCTTGCTTTGGAGGATTTAGCCCAATAGGATTAGGGATGTGCCCCCCTCCCCAAAGGGAGGAGGCACAAGGAGGGTGTAGCCACCCTTCAGGGACAGTAGCCATCGGCTACTGCCCTCCAGCCCTAAACACACCCCTAAATTTAGTATTTAGGGGCAACCCTGAATCCAGGAAACCAGATTCCTGATGACCTGAAACAAAAAGAAGAACTGCTGACCTGAAAGCCCTGCAGAGACGACAGAGACAACAACTGACTTGGCCCCAACCCTACCCGCCTGTATCCAGAGTCAAAGAACCTACAACAGCGACGCATCCAGTGGGACCAGTGACCTCTGCTGACTCAGAGGACTGCCCTGCGACCCAAAGGACCAAGAAACTTCAGAGGACAGCGGCTCTGTCTAAACAACCTAGGAATAACCACTTTAAAGGGACTCCAGCCTCACTTTGGAAGCGTGAGTCCCCAACACTCTGCAGCCGATGCCCCCGGCGTGTCCAGAGAAACCAACACTGCAGAGAGGACCCCCTGGTGACTCCAACGATGTGGATGAGACGACCTCCCTGCATCCCCACAGCAACGCCTGCAGAGAGAATCCAGAGGCTCCCCCTGACCACGACTGCCCGGTAACAAAGAACCCGATGCCTGGAAGAAGCACTGTGTCTGCAGCCCCCAGGCCCGAGAGAAACCAACTACCAGTGCAGGAGTGACCAGCAGGTGGCCCTCATTGTTGCCCAGTCAGTGGCTGGCCCGAGAAGCCCCCCTGTGCCCTGCCTGCATCGCCGGAGTGATCCCCAGGTCTCTCCATTGATTTCAACCTAAAATCTGACACCTACTTTGCACACTACACCCGGCCGCTCCTGTGCCGCTGGGGCTGTATTTTGTGTGCCTGTTTGTGACCCCCCCCAGTGCTCTACAAAACCCCCCTGGTCTGCCCCCCAAAGACACAGGTACTTACCTGCTAGCAGACTGGAACCGGAGCATCCCTGGTCTCCATAGGCGCCTATGATATTTGGGCCCTACTTTGACCTCTGCACCTGACCGGCCTTATGTTGCTGGTGCTGGGTGTTTGGGGTTGACTTGAACCCCCAACAGTGGGCTACCTTTGCCCCAAAGACTGAACTTGTAAGTGCTTTACTTACCTGACAAACTAATCTTTACTTACCTCCCCCATGAACTGTTGGTTTTTGCACTGTGTCCACTTTTGAAATAGCTTATTGTTATTTTTGCCCAAACTGTGTACATTACTGTATTAATACAAATTCCATATTTACCAATGCCAAGTACCTTTCAATTTATGTACTTACTTGAATTCTGAATCTTTTGGTTCTAAAATAAATTAAGGAAAGAATATTTTTCTATATAAAAACCTATTGGCCTGAAGTTAAGTCTTTGAGTGTGTGTTCTCATTTATTGCCTGCGTGTGTACAACAAATGCTTAACAATTCCCTCTGATAAGCTTACTGCTCGATCACACTACCACAAAATAGAGTATTAGTATTATCTAACTTTGCCACTATCAACCTCTAAGGGGAACTCTTGGACTCTGTGCACACCATCTCTCACTTTGAGATAGTATATACAGAGCCAACTTCTTACAATGCCTCATCAAGGCAGCTTGGCCAGGCTGCCGGACGCTGGCCAATCAGAGAAGGGCACTACAGAGATAAGTTGGCAACTTTTGCAGGTAGAGTTTAAATCTCCTTACCTAAACTAGTTATATTAAATCCAACAATTGTAAGTTATTTGATACAAAACTTGAGGTATCTGACACTTGAGGATACTTTGTTAATTAAAATAAAGGCTCCCCATTTTAGCCTACGGAGGCCATTCACTACAGTGAGGGAATAACAAATTTGGCTATTTTACCTCAACAGGGCGTATGAAACCATTTTTATAAGGCCCTTGCTTATATTTACATGGTACCCAACCATAGGGGCACATAGGGCACAGCTTAGGGGTGGCTTACATGTAAAAATAAGGTAGTTTAAAATGTTGGAAGTACTTATAATTCCAATGTCGAATTTGCATATAAGTTTAGTTTAAAAGCAGCCATCAAGGCAGGCCTGCCTTTAAAATGACACTGGGCACCTCAGCAGTGCACCTATGGGTGTAATACGTATGCTGAGGTCCCTAAACTTACATGCCCTACCATATACTAGGGATTTATAGGTAGGATGATACTGCCAATTATAATTAGCCTAATTTGCATATCCACTTTACACAGAGCACTGGCCCTGGGACTGGTAAGCAGCACCCAGGGCACAGCCAAAAGTCAGTAACCACCAGCATCTGTCCAAAAGGTTTGGGGGTGACCATGGTAAAAAAGAAGGCTTTCCTACACACTATTATTAAGAAAGTCTTCCAGCCCTATGGAACACGTAATACGGCGGACGGGATATCCGTCACATTTGGGATGGAGTAATTCCCTCCGCCAAGGTCATAATCAGGCTCTTAGGGCCGTATTTATACTCCGTTTGCGCCGAATTTGCGTCGTTTTTTTCGACGCAAATTCGACGCTAAACTAACGCCAACTAACGCCATATTTATACTATGGCGTTAGAGGCGAATAGCGCCAAAGTTCCCGGAATGTGCGTCATTTTTTAGCGTGAACCCCTTCCTTGCGTTAATGATATGCAAGGGAGGCGTTCCCGTCTAAAAAATGACTCCCAGGCCTTTACGTGGTATTTATACTCCCGGGCAAAAGAGACGCCCGGGAGTGGGCGTGGCTAAAAACGGCGCATTTGCGCCGCTTTTTAACGCCTGGGTCAGGCATGGCGTTAAGGGACAAGTGGGCTCAAAATGAGCCCACAGTGCCCTCCCCTGCCCCCAGGGACCCCCCCTGCCACCCTTGCCCACCCCAGGAGGACACCCAAGGCTGGAGGGACCCACCCCAGGGACATTCAGGTAAGTATTTTTTTTATTTTTTTTAAATAATTTTTTGTGGCATAGGGGGGCCTGATTTGTGCCCCCCTACATGCCACTATGCCCAATGACCATGCCCAGGGGACAGAAGTCCCCTGGGCATGGCCATTGGGCAAGGGGGCATGACTCCTATCTTTACAATGATAGGAGTCATGTTGATGGGGGATGGGCGTCGAAAATAAATGGCGCAAGTCGGGTTACGACGATTTTTTCGACGTAACCTGACTTGCCCCATTTTAAGACGCCCATGCGCCATTTTCCCCCTACGCCGGCGCTGCCTGGTGTACGTGGTTTTTCTCGCGCACACCAGGCAGCGCCGGTCTGCTTGCGCCGGCTAACGCCATTCAATAAATACGGCGCCCGCATGGCGCTTCAGAATGGCGTTAGCCGGCGCAAAACTTTTTGACGCTAAACTGCGTTAGCGCAGTTTAGCGTCAAAAAGTATAAATATGGGCCTTAGTCTCTTCGGAAGCCGGACTAGTGGACCAGGGTCTTCTCCTCGGGGGCCATTTGTAAAGCACTTGGCCAAGTTTGTCACCACCGACCGTACTCTAAGTAAGGCACAGTTCTCCCTTAGGAAGTTATTTAGGCAAACTCTTTTTGGCCAGGTGATTCAGAGGGTGCTCGTCAGGCCCTGGTTTCCATCAAAGCACTCAGTGAAAATGTTCCCCCTGTGGTTGGGGAAAATGCCTCTGGCACCACATTCTTTACCTCTTGAGCAGCAATTGTTTCCATACCATCAAGGAGTGCAAGGAGCCAACCAAGACTCTGGAGTTACAAGTGAGGGTCTTTTAATGACGCTCATGTGGCGCTAAGCACTGCGCCATATTTACAAGCTGCGTTAAGCCAGGTTTTGTGGCTTAATGTCACCTTGTAAATACGCCCCTTCCCATGAGCCATTGTGCGTGGAAGGGGCGTGCAATGGGTGTTGCTGTGGGTGTACCACAGCAACCCCCATTGCATTTTGACGCTGCCTCAGATTTATGAAATTTAGTAAACCTGTGGCAGCACCCAAATCTAACGCCAACCCCAGGGGTGGAGTTAGCAGGGTGCAACGAGGAGGAATACTTGCATTCTGCAGCAGGCATAGAAAGAGTTAAATGCCAGAAATGATTGTTTATGTGCGAGAAGTTGTCCCTTCCTGCACATAAACAATCATTTGAAAATTATGTTTTGGCACTTCTGCGTGTGCTGCATTCTACAGCTCACACAGAAGTCTCAAAGCGCATTAGTGATTATTTATATGCAGGAAGGGACACCTTCACGCACATAAACAGTCACACCCCTCAACGCAGACATACTTGCACGATGGTGCAAGGATGCCTGCATTGGCACTGGCAGCTGAATTTAGTGCCAGCGCAGGAGACAACACAGGGGTGCAGTGTATCCACTTAAATACAGCACATCCCTGCATCACTTTCGAGTGATGCAGGGCGGCGCTGCCAATTTTGGGGCAGCATCACACTTCGCCACTTTTCCATAAATCTGGCCCTAAGATGACAATGATCCTCAAATAGCAAGTCAGTGACGTGACATTTTAACTGCCACAACACACATAGACTGATTTTACACCATTTCATTGCAGAGGATGGTGGCTCTCCTGCGGATCTGCCTTTCGTAGAGTACCCCGAGGACCTGGATGAACAGCTGACAACTATCAGCCAAGAGACGGTCCTAGAAGTCCTTGTAAACCTCTGGACACCAGCCCCAGTGGCAAGGAGGAGTACTGATGTAGCAGCCATCCCACAGGCCCTACTTACCCCAAAAGTACGACCTGCCAGCGCCGACACTGCTGATGAATCTGAGGACCCAGGAACCAGCTATGAGAGGACAGTAATGGGCATCCAGTGGGAGCTGGCCAAGGAGGTGCGGTTGGGGATGCAAATATGGCAGCCAGACTAGAGGGTATGTGCACGTGCATGGTTACGACTACTGAACAGACTGCAGCCAACTGAGGCACACACTCCCCAAAGCATGGAGTCCAGCAGTATCTGAGGGACATAGCTGCTGCCATGAGGGAGAGGCCACTACAACTGCCTTTCCAAACTGGCACCCGCGTGCTTGAGAACAAGATGGACTCTATGTACCGGGAAATGATCTCCCTTAGAGCAGACATGGCTGCCTACCACAGGAATGTTACTGCTATACTAAATAATCAGCAGTTCCTCCTTGCTGCAGTGATGCCAAATGTAGTTCCACAGATGGCAGCTGCTGGGAATTGGGAGTTCTCATCTCCAACCACTGAAGTGTGTGTGACCCCCTCTACCTTCCCACTACCACCTTCAAGGGCATAGGAGACACCACACACATCGGAGAATAAAGATGTGGAACAGATCATCTTCACCTGTAGGAGTTCACGGTAGCACCAGCCCATGCCACATGGGCATTGTTTCCCTTTGTCCTATGCTTGAAATCATGCCAGTGTTAGCACAGTTGCAGATATGCGCTCTTCACCGACACACTGTTGACCTTTCTGCTATGGATTGCAATTGTCTTTCACTTTTCAATTGGCAATTTATGTTCCCCTGCACTGAAAGACACTTTACCCAAGGAAGTCCCATGACGTGTCCCTCAACCCTGGGCTTGTGTTGTGTCCCGATTGTATAGATTTCACTAATGGGGTCACAGACCTGGACATTGTAAATATTGCACTACGATGCTTGTAAATAAACACCACTTACACAACCAGCATGTCTTTGTGTATTATGACACATCGACTACGCTAAGGAATTGTGATGTGTGTAACATGTCTTTAGTCATAGAGTGTCAGTACAAGAGTGCAGGAATATGGGGGCACATATCTACGTACAAGGTACCTACATGATGAACGTCGATGCTGGTCTCATCCCCTACAAGCAAATCACTGAGTATGTCAAAAACGTTGAATACCTGTATGCTTCACCCACTACATATGGCAGGGATGGCTCTGATACAGTTCTCAGGCAATATCGTCGGCTGGGAGTACCAGTAGAACACATTGGTGTGAGACAGAGGTACTTAGGCCCATATTTATACTTTTTGACGCTAAACTGCGCTAACGCAGTTTAGCGTCAAAAAGTTTTGCGCCGGCTAACGCCATTCTGAAGCGCCATGCGGGCGCCGTATTTATTGAATGGCGTTAGCCGGCGCAAGCAGACCGGCGCTGCCTGGTGTGCGCGAGAAAAACCACGTACAGCAGGCAGCGCCGGCGTAGGGGGAAAATGGCGCATGGGCGTCTTAAAATGGGGCAAGTCAGGTTACGTCGAAAAAATCGTCGTAACCCGACTTGCGCCATTTATTTTCGACGCCCATCCCCCATCAACATGACTCCTATCATTGTAAAGATAGGAGTCATGCCCCCTTGCCCAATGGCCATGCCCAGGGGACTTCTGTCCCCTGGGCATGGTCATTGGGCATAGTGGCATGTAGGGGGGCACAAATCAGGCCCCCCTATGCCACAAAAAATTATTTAAAAAAAATAAAAAAAATACTTACCTGAATGTCCCTGGGGTGGGTCCCTCCAGCCTTGGGTGTCCTCCTGGGGTGGGCAAGGGTGGCAGGGGGGGTCCCTGGGGGCAGGGGAGGGCACTGTGGGCTCATTTTGAGCCCACTTGTCCCTTAACGCCATGCCTGACCCAGGCGTTAAAAAGCGGCGCAAATGCGCCGTTTTTAGCCACGCCCACTCCCGGGCGTCTCTTTTGCCCGGGAGTATAAATACCACGTAAAGGCCTGGGAGTCATTTTTTAGACGGGAACGCCTCCCTTGCATATCATTAACGCAAGGAAGGGGTTCACGCTAAAAAATGACGCACATTCCGGGAACTTTGGCGCTATTCGCCTCTAACGCCATAGTATAAATATGGCGTTAGTTGGCGTTAGTTTTGCGTCGAAATTGCGTAAAAAAAAACGACGCAATTTCGGCGCAAACGGAGTATAAATACGGCCCTTAACCTCATCTGTAATTGCCACTGGTTAGTTTAGCAGATATGAAATTTAGGCTGTTGTCAGATGTTGCACAGTGCCCAACATTCCGACACAGGACCCAAACAGTGACAGCTGAATTACCAGACCTACCTGTCCAATACATGGTTCACATAGTCACCTTGAGTGGTGGGTGCACTGGATGGCAGATGCATAGACAAGTAGATGTGTTGTGGCTGCCAATGTGACAGCTCAGTTTGTAAGAAGGTGATGTACATGTCAAGAGAGGGATCAGGAGGCAGGACAGAATCCCTAGGCCAACACACAACTTTCACTGTACACTCATGGGAAGACCATGAGACCCAAGCATATGACACATGAAGTAAGGGAGTACCCACAGATTTTTAATAACTATTAAATTAAACTAAAAAGAATGAAGGACACCTATCCTAACCTAACCTAACTTATACTAACTATACATAACCAACAACTGACCCTACATACCCTATGCTAAACTTACCTAACACATTTAACAACACACTTTAAACATTGGCCCCCCATCCCCCTATATCATGAGACACATGAAGGACAAAATATACTGAACTACACATATACTACCTATATCTAAACAAATATATATTTGGGGTATTTTTTTTAAAATGTTTAAACAACACATAAAAGCCCCAACATTACCCCCCACCCATCCACAAAGTAATATGTAAAAAGTAGAAAACCCACCCCAAAACCTACTTACCCTAACTAAACTACTAACCTAATCTAACCTGACACCAACCCCCTAAGACCCACTATAAAACATTAAAACAAATGAGGAGGGAGGGGAATGAACTGGGAGTGACAATCATTAAGCCAATTACAGATTGGCCCTCTTGAGTTTCCTTTTGATGAACTTAAGTCTCTTGGTGTTCTTTTCCACCTCCTTCTCAAGACTGTCCAAATTTTTGAGGACCAGTGTCACATCCCTCTGTAGGTCCTTTATTGCCTTCATGTCCATGGCAGCAGGTGGGGTGGGCTGTGGCACAGATGTTGAAGGTGTAGCAGCTGGGGCTGTTGCGATGGTGGCAGCTATGCCCCCCTGCACAGCTGTGATGTTTGGTCCTCTATGTGTGGCCGGTGTGGGTGCCCCTTGGGTGAATGCCTGCAAATCCCTGGTGGATTGCTCCCTGCGATAGCAATGTGTCATCTTCCAGAATCCAGATTCTACTGCCAGGATGAGCCCATAGCAGACTGCCCTCTTCTGAAATGCCCGCAGTTCCTCATTGTTCATGTTGGCAGCTGTTAAATTGAGACAGGTAGCCATCAGAGTCAGCATTGTGTAGAGTATGTACAGATTATTAGCTTACACTCTACATCTAATTGCACATGCACTCCAACTCACATCCCGTATAAAACAACGGCCCTGATGATTAAAACGTCAACACTGCCTTAGCATCATTTCATTGACATCAAAGCGACGCACACCAAGATTAGGAACCAAACCAAATTAGGTGTGCATTGAGTTTGTGCCATTTGTAACAATGCAAAAGCAGTGTCAACTTCACATAGATCAGGGCCACTATTCCTCATCATCTGTGTTAATTTTAAACCATACATCACTAGTAACTTGAATATGTTGTTGGGAGTATGGGATGCAGTTGGTAACCATAAGAGGTCAGTGTTGATAGGTACACATGCAAGCCTGATCAAAATGATTTTCACCTACACTGTAAGCATCACATTTACCTACAAATGTGTTGCTCCTCTCTGCCTGTGCCTCAGGGGGGATGGCCATGCAATCCATCATCTCAACTGTCCAGGTCATCCACCAAGGCATGCCCACTCATACATGGAGTCAGGGAGTGGACTGTATATTAGGAGGGCTGGTGTTGGACTTTTTTCCTTATGCAGGGTCATCCCCAATCTGTTTGCTTCCTGCTTTGTATTTTTTCTGATCTGTTGCTGTTGGCTTTTGGACTCTGAGCACTTTACCACTGCTAACCAGTGCTAATGTGCATATGCTCTCTGTGTATATTGTATTGTTGATTGGTTTATCCATGATTGGCATATTTGATTTCCTAGTAAGTCCCTAGTGAAGTGCACTAGAGGTGCCCAGGGCCTGTAAATCAAATGCTACTAGTGGGCCTGCAGCGCTGGTTGTGCCACCCACATTGGTAGCTCTGTAGACATGGCTCAGACCTGCCATTGAAGTGTCTGTGTGTGCAGTTTTAAACTGCCAATTCGACTTGACAATTGTACCCATTTGCCAGTCCTAAACCTTCCCTTTTCTTACATGTAAGACACCCCTAAGGTAGGCTCTAGTAGGCCTCTGGGCAGGGTGCAGTGTATGTTTAAGGTAGGACATTTACTAATGTATTTTATATGTCCTAACAGTGAAATACTGCGAAATTCGGTTTTCACTGTTGCAAGGCATATCCTTCTGATAGGTTAACATGGGGGCTGCCTTTAAATATGATTAAAGCGTAGATTCCCTTTTGTAGTGGATAGACACATGGAGTTTGGAGTCTCTGAGCTCACAATTTAAAAATACATCTTTTAGTAAAGTTGATTTTGAGATTGTGTTTGAAAATGCCACGTTTAGAAAGTGAGCATTTTCTTGCTTTAACGATTCTGTGACTCTGCTGTTTGTGGATTCCCTGTCTGGGTCAGTTTGTCAGTTGGTCTGTTTGCACCTCTCTCTAGACAGTGACACAAAGGGAGCTGGGGTGTAGCCTGCATATCCTGATGAGCCATCTGTGCTGGGAGGAAGGGGAGGAGTGGTCACTCACACCTGAAAGGGCTGTGCCTGCCCTCATACAATGCAGTCTCCAACCCCCTGGTGTGTGTCTGGGGCCTGGCCTGGGCAAGGCAGGATTTCACAAACAAGAGAGACTTTTCTTTGAAGTAAGCCTACTTCAAAGGGCAAAATAGGTATAAGAAGGGCACCCAAAACCACAGACTTTAGATCACTTCTGGACATCAAGAGGAACCTCTGCCTGGAGAAGAGCAGAAGAGCTGAGGAGAAGTGCTGCCCTGCCTGTGACTGTGCTTTGAGGAGCTATCCTGCAGTTGCTGCTTCTGCCTGTGCAAGAGGGCAAATACTGGACTTTGTTGTGCATTCCTGCTTGTGAAGAAATCTCCAAGGGCTTTTCCTGAGCTTGCCTCCTGTTGTTGAAGTCTCAGGACCATCAAAGAGTTCCCCTGCCAGCACCTGGACTCTCTGCTGAGACTTCTGCCCTGTCAAGTGGTGCCCTATCCAGGGGCCTTGACAAGTGAAGCTGGCAGACCAAGATTGAAAATCCATGCACCGACCGCCGTGCAGGGAAATTTCCTATGCAACCTCCGCGACGCGGCAGAAATCGACGCACCGCTTGCAGCATGGCTGTAAGATCGATGCTCGCGGCTAGAGAAGTGATGCGCGGCATTGCTAACGGAGGCTGGTAACATCACAACCCACACAGCGCGGTATTGCTATGACCGTGCAGCAGGATTTTCGACACAAACCTTGCTGGGTGTGGAAAAACGATGCAACGCCTGCCCGAACTCGAGTGCTGCCCGGATCGATGCATCACTCTTCTGGGGAGAGGAAAAACAATGCATGCCGACGCGACCAGAGAAGGAGAAACGATGCACAGTCTCGCTTGCGGGTGAGAAATCGACGCACCGCTTACCTTTTGCGACACACACTCGCCTGTGCGTGTTATTTTGAGGCTACTCAGGTACCTTTCAATGCTAACGGTGTTTTACCTATTTACAAAAGCATTTTAAACTCTTTTGCTTTTAAAATTAATAACTTTGCTTGTGTATGTTGGATTGTTGTTGTTTTGGTCTTGTTTTGTTTAGATAACTATTTCTTATTTTTCTTAACCTGTGTTGTGTCATTTTGTAGTATTTTTATTAATTTACTGTGTGTGTTGGTACAAATACTTTACACCTAGGACTCTGAAGTTAAGCCTGCCTGCTCGTGCCAAGCTACCAAGGGGGTGAGCAGGGGTTAGCTAAGGATGATTCTCCCTTACCCTGACTAGAGTGAGGGTCCTTGCTTGGACAGGGGGTAACCTGACTGACAACCAGAGACCCCATTTCTAACAGCTGCCAACTAAGAAGCTGGTATCCATAGGTCCATCACATCTACATTCATGTGTCCAGGTGTAGACACCCATCAATACCTGATCTGCCAATACTATTCCTTACACACCCATATCTATGCCAGCACATGTCTGGCCTTGACCTGCATGCCCGCCTATTACGTTCCACGTAAGTGTCACGTAAATGGAGTATAAAATTTGGGGCACCATGCTGGGGGACAATTGCCCTCCCAGTCATACATGTACATTACAAGACAGGGATGCACGAATTTGTGTTCAAAATGGTGCATCACTGTGTTGTGAGAATGACAGTGTGTCCCAGTGCCAATATTCTCACAGCTGTGCACTTCTTAGTCACATATGGGCCTACATGTGGCTTGTCATCATCTTGTTTACACAATGCTGCCCACTGAGCACCACAAGCCTCACAAGATATGACTCTCTGCTCGTGCATGGGGAACCCTTAAATGGGATACAATGTCACCATCCAGCCTGCTTTGATGTCTGATCATTCGACAGCTCATCACTTCTAGCATTGTATGCAACACACATAACTCACTCACACAAACGCCTCAATCACTACACAGGATAGACATTATCACACTTACTGGATACATCTGGGTCCTCAAATCTTGCCACTTCACTGACGGTGTAGGGAGCGGTCCTCCTGTAAGATATAGCTGGAAAACCATGCTTAGTGTCATATCACTGTCACTACTAATGGATAACATATTACAGTGTGTACTATTTTAGAGGAGAGAGCTAGTTGTCCTGGTTGAAGACAGTGCAACAGACACACCACTGCAAACTCACAATGAAACTGACACTCAGGTGAGTGAGAGCTGCACATCTGCACACTTACACTGGGCCTGAGACTCATGCACCCTGCAACAACTATTTGTGGGAAATCTATAGAAGATGGAACTCCATGGCATGAGGGGGATTTGGGTCACAAATACATGACACTACCCTGTTGCTCTGCAAGACAACTGACTCAGATATTCTGGCTTGTCCTGCAAGGCACACAGAGGCATTTTATGATGAACATGCAGCTCAATTTTTAGTCTGCAATGATCATGCATTGAGTAATCCATGACTGATGTGGCAAAGTTGTCTGATGGTATCAAATGACCCCTTGCCAGTGCCCCCTCAGGCAAGTTTGCTCCCTTTGCTAACATAATGGCAGGGATCATGTGTGTGAAATTATGGCAATGTAGCGATATACATGGATTGCCCTACTTTGTTGTAACAAACCAGTTAAAATATGGTATGCTGGCGGTGTCTTGGCTTATCTTACATGACACTATGCTGGGGCACAGATGTTGCCATGACCCCTGAAATGTGTGACTTAGTGATGGTTGTGCATGGCTCACCAAACATCTAACCTGCATTGGTAAAATTGAAGGACTTGTGAACTCCATGTCTAGACTGGCGCAGTTACACTTCATTATGGTTGCATGCAACCTGTCCACAAGCATTGAATGCAGCACACCAATACATCTGCTACTGTCATTTAAGAGTGGTGAACAGTAAATAGTATGCCAATGGGAGACTCACCAACAAGTCTTCTGATCACCACACCATGATGGTCAAGCAGATCCTGCTCCCTGGCCACCAGATCTGCCCAGCGATGCATAAGATGGTGTTTGTTGCGGCTGCTGCTGAACACCTTCTTCAGGTGGTGGATCACCTTGCCCCACCACAGCTGCCTCACCTCTGTGTGGTAACCCTAGATCACACGGCCCTCCATCTCCAACATTAATGGCATGTAGTGGGCTACCAGCCACACAAAGCCTCCCAGCTCCTCCTCCCCCCTCCTTGTTAACCTCCACCTCCTGGACATATCTCTCAGGTACAGGTTGACAACAATAATGAATATAAACAAAATGAAAATAAATTAAACTTAAGGCCCAAAAAAATAAACCTAACTAACCCAGCTTAACAACTATACCGGACAGACACCCCACAGTACAAGTACAATGATAGATACAGAAAACACACAAATTTACAAACATTGGCACACAGTACAGTCAAATATACAAAAAACACAACAGGAGGGACACTACAAGATGCAATACATAGCAAGAACACACCACCAAATCCAGGACACAACCACACAGTCAAAAGAGGCACAGACTGTAAAGAGAAAGTGAAAATACACCCACTGTACCATGCCTGTAAACAGGATTTCCTATTACATTACTTCCTGTCCCCGTGCGTGATGTTTTCTGCTATGCGTGTATTTATTTGATGCACGTGATATTTGTGTGAGTATTTCAGACGCATGACCTACATGCATCTTTTATTTTGATGCATTACCTATATGCGGCAAATTAACAGAAAACAAAAAATCAGCATTGAGATGAGTGCGAAGGTGGAATTCACGCTAAGGGCCCATGGGTCATATACTTTGCGTTTGCAGATGTTTTGGACACATCTGCATCATTTCTTTTTCTCTATTCATGATTGCATGATTTTGTTCCATTGTCTATGGATGCAGCCTGTATCAACATACAAATGGAATGGGCTGGGCTACAGTGTGGCATTTTGTGTATGGTTACATGTTGTAGTCCATGCAACAATGTGATTTGGGTGTGATTGGTCTGTTACAACGATGTGTGTGTTACAGAATCAACAGCATGCAAGTATTTGCACTTCATGCATAGGTATGCATGTGTGACAACAGTGTATCCACATATGTATGGCAGTCAGTACTATGCAACAGTTTGTATATGACTATGAATTGTGTTTACTTATGTGATGTGTGTAGCTGTCTTACAGAACATAACATTTTAGACTACATACACAGCTCGCGCATTGTTGATGATGGCTGATGAATGCTATCTAGGAAATGTTACCCGACAACTGTCTCCATATGTTGATCTCGAGTTTATGGTGACGTGTGTGGACTACACATATTTCTGACATGTGTACATATTTGGTGCATACTGCGATTGACACACTCTGCCTACATTCCACCCATATCATGTTTTGAATACAAAAGTCAGATTAAACACCTTACATTTAGCAATGGTTCTTGTTTTTGTGTGGTGTACCTGCAGCCCTAGCAGCATATGTTCTCATCCATTCTGATGTGCATTCCACAGATGTGTGCATGCAAAGTCTGAGGTCATGTGTTCTCTGTGTCAGGATTGGGCCCATGGCAGGACTGGTTTACATGGATGTACTGAGCAGGCCCAACTTCTTCCATTGCTTGTCATACCTGGGCTAATCATGATGACTATTGTCACCAATGATGCCCAGCCATTGTCACACATGCTCCATGCAGCCATTGCAACTCTCACACTGAGTTATGTCAGTGATCTGTTCAAACATTACAGTCTCACCATATTTTTACATCCACTGCCTCATGTGTGGGGCCTTGTTTACCTCCTATTTGGACATGTTGTAGTTGTGTGTGATGAACTATTGTTGTACAAGTTGGCAACGTGGATGTAATCAATAAGTTGCGGTCCATAGATTGTGTCCTTTCAGTTGTCACATTCAAGTGATGAGGCTAATTGTGATGTGTGTGATGGTAGCAGTTCAATTTTACGCATCACATGTGATGTTGCTACAGAACTCTTCAGATTAGTGTTTGTAACATGATCCCTGAGGTTATACTCACAATCCTGAGGTATATGTTGTGGAGACTGAATAGACCAAAGTTGGATTATGTGAATAAGTGAGGTGTTTATTGACAAAATGTACAAGGTGAGTTAAATGATTATTAAGTGAAGAAGTTCTTAACAATGTGCAGTCTGTGGCATATCCCAGCAGCTGTGTTGTGCTGTCCCCCCTTACTTTCTTCTCCACCAACTTCCTCCTCAGGCAGGTCATCAACCTGCTCCTAGAGGACATTGATCCGCACACATATGTTGTGCAGGATAGCACATGTAATTATGATCTTGCAGACGATGTGTGGGGCATATAGGTGGCTGCCTCCTGTGATGTTCAGGCACCTGAATCTGGACTTCCGGATGCCAAATGTCCTCTCCACAATAGTCCATGGCCTCCGATGTCCATCATCATATGCACGAGCTGCTGCTGAGCTTGGGTTGGGAAATGGGGTCTTTATCCATGGCTGTATGCCATAACCCAGATCCGCTGCAAAAGATTAAATGAGTAAGTTGTTGTTAAGGCTTGCAACAGGTTTGTGATGTAGCATGGCAGTTGATATTTTGAGTTGGTTGTGGCTCATATGTGTTTGTGGTATGCTATGAGTTCCTATCCTTGTGTAATGTCTCCTCAGCACAGGGTTGTTGGACATGACAATCTGTGTTTGGATCAAGGACCTGGGACAAATAATTTGGATTCCAGACCGATGGTCATAATGTATGTTCCATGTATTGTGTAGTGCACCTTTGTATCAGTGTGCTATCACTAGAAGGGAAATTACACATTCTCACAAAACAATGGGGTCAGATGTGGTGGCAACATGGTAGCACTACAGAGCCTGGACATCCCATCCATTTTGACATGTGTCATTGCAGATGATGTGCAACACTTAGGGCATTTGAAATTAGTAATTGACAAGGGACAACACGTCTCCAAAATTGGCTCCAGTGTCCTGCAACATTTAGACTATGCAAGAATGCCCCATGTGTGATATGTTACTAGGCAACCCTTTGGTGTCCCCTGCGCCAGCTGCTCATATGCAGCCATGCACCTACACTCCCTACCTTGCACCAGGGTACTTGGCTAGCTGCCTTGTGGAGGTGGATGTATCTGTGCAGGAAGGGACACCGCCCTATACATATGCTGTTTTGATGGCCAATTGGCTCTTTCTGTGTGTGCAGCAGTATGCAGCATGCATTGGTGGCACAATCATCTGAGTTCAAAGCACAGTCTACTTCCTTACTGCAACCTGCAAACAGCACTCCTTGGGTGGTGTTTGTTGTTGGCACTGCCTCAGGTTTTAGGTGACACCTACATCTGAGTCATCATCATCATGCTATGTATCTTGTGGTGACAGACCTGCAGCGACACACATTGCACATCCCTTCCACACTACATACAGCATGGGTGGGTGGCCGATTTACAATGTGGCTTCAAGTCATTATGAAATGATCATCTGCCAAGTTGTACATACAGTGCAGGCCACGACAATGGCACTTCGGGCTTTTACATAGGTCCCCTGGTGATCCAGAGTGGCAGCTAATGCTTGTGGCAGCCCTGAGGTGTCCAAGTGTGTGTATTCCATTGATACAGGATGATCAACATAACTACCAGTGTCTCTCCTATCTTCCAACACATGAATCAGCATTTATACTGTCAACACATGCATAGTGCAGTCTATGGGATGGAGCTCAGCTACTTAGCAAATGTGTCCATTGACACAGTGCATGTGTGGTAAGTGAAGTCCTGTTTTCTCCTACAGGGTCCCACTATGGCATCCATGATCTACACTGTCTGACAGTGACTCTGCCCCATGGTGGGCCATTTATTGTATCTGGTACAGACATGATGGTGTTGGGAGTCAGTAAGTGTTGCATGTGAGGTGGCACTACAGTAGGTGTGGTACCACTAATCACACATCTGGCACATGGTATGTGATGAGCATTGATCTTGTATTCCTATGTGTGTGAGCCAATGCGTCAGGCAGATGTCTCTGTACACTGCAGGCAAGTCAGGTATGTGTTGATGAGATGTAGTTGGTATAGGCAGCAGTTGTCTGGTATTTGATGTTTGTTCTGTCAATGATTTGCACAGCATGGCTTGAGGAATCTGTGCCTATATGGAACTTACATGACATGGGCATGGTGTATTCCATTGTTTGGAGTACTGTGTGTGAAGTGTATATAGTAGGCAACCTGTGGGCACTTGTAGTGGTCTGTGTAGTTCTTCTGTTAGCAAAGGGTACATGTCTGCACCTGTCCTTCATGTGGTGTGCCTGTCAGGTTGTGGGTATGTTACATACATGTGGGTGTATGTGTTTGTGGTGTGCACTGATTGTGCTGTACTGCAGAATGGTGCCTATGTGTTGTTACCTACACATCTGTGTTACCCTTGCCATGTGTTAATGTAGTGGTGTATGTCTTGAGTGTCCTACAGGGTTGGTGTGTTGTGTGTATATTGCTAGGTATGTTGACTTACCCACAAGTAGGCCATTTCCATATTGTCCATCCTGGAATGGTTTATTGATACTGCTGTACCGGAATATGATGGCATCATGGACACTCCAAGGATACTTGGCAAAAATGTTTATGAATAGTCCCTTGTGGTCCACTATGGCCTGCACATTAATAGAATGTGTGTGCATGCGATTCCAATAAAAGTGCTCGGTTGCTGCAGGTGGTACGAGCCGGACATGGGTGCAGTCTATTGCACCAAGCACATGCGGTAAGCCATGGATTTGATAGAACCTCTGTTTGGTCTCCTGCTGCTTTTGCTGGGTGTTGAGGAAGCTGATGTGGTGGGTTGTCAGGGCGATAGTAGCATCTAACACCTTTGGCACGAATGCAGAGAAGACGGCTGAGGAAAAACACCAGCAACCAGGGCACCCATTGTTTGGAATGAGCCACTTGCCAGCATTTGCAGGACAGCTAGCAACATTGTCACAGGTGGTATGTTGTGTGGGGTCTCCAGGCTATCTGTGATTTGTGGCTTAATGTGGTGCAGCAGGTGTAGTATGGCTTGCTGTAGGTCCTAATGATGTCCTGATCCCTGAGGCCAAGGAGAGCTCTCCTGGTTCTAAAAACCTTCTCCTGCCTTCTGCGTTGCCTTTGTTGGCTACATTGTAGTGTTGTTGATTGCTGTAGTTGTTGCTGTCCTCTGCGTCGTCTCGCAAGCTGGATCAGTATCACTTCCATCTTCTCCTGTGGGTTGGTAATGTTGCTTCTATGTCTTCTCCTTAAGTAGTGATGGGTTTGCCTCATTTTACTGCCTGCCCTGACCCAGGTGTTCCATTTTGATGCAAATTGGTGTTTACGTAATTTTTTGGGTCCGTCTCCCACGTGTGCGTTATTTTTTTCCCGGGTGGATAAATATGGTGCTAGGGGGTTTGAGTCATTTTTTGGACAGAAATGTCGTCCTTGCATCTCATTGACGCAAGGAGGTTTCATGCATCCGAAAAATGATATTAACACTGATATTTTGACAGTAGATGGGTTGAGCGTCAAAATATAAACATGTCATTGAGTTTGCGCTGTATTAGCGTAAACAAATTAAGCTAATTCAGCACAAACAGAGTATAAATGAGACCCTGGATCTTTCTGGTAGAGTGTTTTGTCTAGAAGGTGTGACTTTTTTTGTTTCTAGATGAATAAAGTTGAATTCCTGAAACGTTTCATACTCTGCCTTTCTGAATAATGCTAAAATGTGGGTTGTCCAATATCTCAAAGCATACGAAGCATGTACTAACGAATTTAGATTGGACCCTAAGGGTCAACTGCTAATCGCTTTCCAGAAGCCTTTTAAACCTGTGGCAGCAGCCACTTTAGCCAAATGGATGCGCTGGCTTTTGTCCAAGGCAGAGGAAGATACTTCAGTTTTTGGTTCTCACTTGGCTAGGGGAACGATGGCGTCCAAACTGTTCGCCTTCGGTTCCCGTCTAGATGACATGATGAAGGTGGCTAATCGGTCCTCCAAATCCACTTTCAAGATTTTTTATTATAAGCTTATTATATATATTCCATCAGTGGTGGTAGCACACCTTTAAACAAGCATAATCGGAGCCTCCAGTCCCGACACAGAAAAAAAAAAAAAATCAAATCTATTAAGGACATGAATGTAAGGATTATCCCACCCCGGCATTTTATATATGGATGTTTTAGAACTGAATTCGTAGACACTGTAAGAATACATTATGTGATAGTGTTATGATTGTCCACGCTCTTTTGTGCCGTGCTGGCATAAATATTTTGAGGGAACAGAGTTTATGACTTGTTCTTTATCTGTGGGGAATGATCAGAAGCCTACTTGAGGCAAGACAATACCAGGCACCTGCTAGTTAACCAAGATGGAGTGAGGATGGTCCAATCCTACGTGGCATGACGTTATTCATTCTTGAGAGGGAGACTGCTCTGTCACCCATCTCATGGATGCAGAAGTTTTCACTGTTGAAGACCAGTTAGCTCTCCGGTTGGGCTGTTTGGACTTGACATGGTTACAAAATAGTATGGTTCTTATTGTGAAATGTTTTTTTTTTTCAGTTATGTTGGCAAATATAGAGGATCCAAAATGGTAATGTCAATTTTTAAAGAACCGGCTTCATGGTGACTGGAGCATGTGATGTTGATGTGACCATACTGTTCATGTAATATGTACTTTACTTTTTTCTTGAATATAATTAGCTGCTGTCAAAATATGCAGTAAAGTTAGAGAACCATAATCCTCCCCTCCGTGTCCTTAATAGAAAATTCTCATTGCGTAAGCTAGAAAATGCTTTAGTCTTATTGTGCTGATTTTGCAGATCCCATTTTGGTATGGGTCCCTTCTCTCTGCATACCTCTGGGTGGGACATTATCTAAATAGCTGTAATTTGGCGACTGTTTTAACATGGTGAACACAGAGATAGCTATTTTCGTTTTCTTCAGGCTGTATTTACCGTCAGGGAAGGTACATAAATGAGTGCCACCAGTACTTAGACTGTGCCATTGGTTCTCCCTGGGGGTCAGTATGAGGGCCCTCACCCTACTGATGCCATACTTGCTGGTGCTGGTTGTCGCAGAGCTGAGTGGTAATTGGGAAAGAGAGAAGGGTTGGCATCTGGTTTCCTATGAGTCATACAGTGCCCAGGTTAAGTTTATAGAGCTCAGTATAAGCATTCAATAGACTAGCAGGTATAACCACCCATGTCATTTATCGCACCTTCCTTTAGTCGTGACCTTTTAACCAATAACCCTTCTATTGCTGTTACAAGCAGATTATTCCTAAAATGTGAACTGTGAAGCTGCAAGTAACAGAATGCAAAGTCTTCTTGCCTGTCCTAACCAAACAACTGGACTCCATTATCACGCTAGCTATGGAGCAGAGGCTACTTGACAGCTGAGAGTAGTGTCATGAGCCTCCCTTTCCCACATGACTTTGTTTCAAGAAAGAGGCTGTCCATGAACAACACAGCCGTATTTTATCTAAATATAGGAAGCACAACCGTTTCTTATCACAATAAAGGAAAACTGCCCGCATGCACTAAAAGGCAAGTACCCCCCTTAAAAATACAACAAAATGTAATCCTGCCAACCGAAGAATCCACTGTGATACTAAGTAAAGCATACCCAATTTCTGCATACACTTATAATTTCCTACAGCTCACAAAATACGCCCCAGCAATAAACTAAAAACTCCGGAGTGCAGACGCACCTTCCGATAAAATACCCCCCATCTTCGTGTTAAGTCTCATGCGATAAAATGATAGGCAAAAAGTTCGTAAGTATTTATCAAATAAGTCTCAAATAAACCATTGTTCTTCATTACTATTAGTTTCCCCAACGTCAATTGTGTTGTATTCGCTAGTCCTAAGCCCTATTTTATCGTGTACACTATCTTTCAGTTATCACCACATTAAGCTCTGCTTTCAGGTGAAGGTCTTAAGTGAAGAAATTCAAAGGTCTATGTGACCACACAATCTGATCAGCAAAACCTCTAAATATCGTTAGTAGATATAACAATCATGTTACTTTGTTGTGCAATTACTAAAATGTTTGCATCACAAAAATGTATACTCACTGGTTCAAGAGTGATCTGAGACATCTTTTGTGGGCTATGCTAAAGGCTTGGTGAAACTTAAGCAGACACAGATCACTGTAGCTCGTGCTGGTAGCAAAAATATCATGTTTCCATCTTTAATCATGTAAGTCACAAATCATATTGACATCACATTTCTGCCATAATGAAATTTAAGGTGCTTAAAGTATGCACATGACAATTTGGGTAGTAGCCCTTCAGCATCCCGAAAGTTATTTTACTACAACAACTGGAAAAAAAACAAGATTATCCCAAAATAAAGACCTAACTTCAGGATTTGTGAAGTGCAAGGTGCATTCCAAAAATATATGCTAAAATGCTAAATCGTGATGTGAATTGACTGCTTTTGTTCCCATGAAAGCATATACAATTTACAATATACTTTCAAAACCAACTATTGCTGTCTCAAAACTCTACAAGTGATTGGAAATCCGCATAATCAATAAATGATTATCTCTGTCAATGAAGTACAACCGATGTATGCAGGGCACTAGCTAGTGTTCCAACTATGGTAAACTGCAGGTAAAGAGTGCATCGGGGTTGGAAAATGGGTTATTGGTAAGGGAAGGTAAGTACCTACACGTATCTGGACCGGGGCAAAGTCAAAGTTTAAGGCCAACAGCGTTGAGCCCTGCTCGGCTACAGCCCACGGGAGGCCTCGGTCAAAAGTTTACCTAAGGACTTAGTTGTTTTTCTGGAGATTTTCTTCAGCAGGACCAAGTCGCCAGTCCAATCTGACCTCCTGGAACTCTTCCTCGGATACTCGTCGCAGGAGCTCTCGGTGGAGATTGTTACTTTCGTACTTAGTCATTTTTTCGAGATGAAAATCCCTTGACCAGGGAAAACCTGAATCTTGATCCGACATCCTTGGAGCCCTGTTCGGATACACTGCCTGGGAGGTCCCGGACAACTTCCTACGTTCAGACGTAGTCACTTGTTCTGAGATTTTTTTCACCGGGACGAACCTGCAAGTCAGGCCGGGTCGCAGTTGAGGCAAGCCTGCTAGAGTTGCCGTAGCGGGTCGGTCCCTTTATGGAGCTTTTTTCCAAACGTTTTCCAAACTTCTCCAAACTTCTGGATCTTTTTTCAAATGTTCCTTTAAGGTTCTTTAGAGGTCCACAGCTCACCCCAAGGTTCCAGAAGCTCTGAGATGCTCCTTGAGGGTACGGACTACAACTGCCAAAATGCACCTGGCGCAAACTCCTTTTTTTGCCACTGGACAGTGGTCAAGTGGTCAGTTTCTTTAGGAGTTGGTGCAGGGGACTCTGGTTACCAAGTTTTCACCTATAGCAAACAGGGAGTCCCTCCTTGAACCAGTTGAAGCCAGACAAAGTTCTTCTTGTGGTGAAGCCTAAGTGTGCATCTGGTGCAGTCTTCCAGAGTACAGTGTCCAGGTGCAGGTCAGGGGTCCAACAGGGCAGTCCTTCTTCTCCTGTACTTCTTCCTGGTAGGGATCTGAGGTGTGGGTGCAGGTCTGCCAGTTTTATCCTTGCTCCTGGGTGAAAAACAAGGGGGTCATGGTTCTCCAGTAAGGTGCATGGTCCTTCCCTCTGTGATGACCACTTCCTGAGAAGTGTGGCAAAAATCAATCCCAGGGAGCAACATTCCTCAAAAATCCATCACGGCTGAAAATGATTTTTGGAGGTCACATCTGGCTGAGCCCACCCACTGGTGTGGCTAAAAATCCTAAACACACCCCTCTCCTGCCCTCTCCTAATCTAATCAAGGGGGCACCTGGTTGTCTGGGTTTGCAGGATGTGAGGGAGGTGCTGGGTTGCTCCAAATGTCCTTCCCTGCCTTTGAAGACCAGTTTAGCAGCCCTCCCCCTATCCTTCTTCCCCATCTGCTGAGGGAAGATCTCCTCCCCCAGGCACATCTCTTTGTGTTGAGCCAGGCCACTTCACACCTCATCTAGACAGCCTGGCCATGCTGCCAAAGGCTGGCCAATCAGAGCAAAGCATCAAAAACCCTGCAGGGCAGACGTTGGCAGCTTTTTAGGTAAAGTTTAAAACTCTTTACCTGAAAAAGTTATACTGAATCCAAAAATTGTAAGTTGTCAGATTTATTATAACAATTTATTTGATACTAAACTTGTGGTATCTGTCACTTAAGGGGACTTTATAAATTAAAATAAAGTCTCCCCATTCTAGCCTATGGAGGCCATTCACTACAATGAGGGAAAAACGAATTTGGATGTTTTACCTCACCATGGCTTATAAAACTATTTTTATGAGGTCCCTGCTTATAGTTACATGCCACCCAACCCTAGGGGCACATAGGGCACACCTTAGGGGTGTCTTTTATGTACAAATAAGGTAGTTTAAGACTTTGGAAGTACTTTTAATTCCAAAGTCGAATTTGCATGTAACTTTAATTTAAAAGCAGCCAACAAGGCAGACCTGTCTTTAAAATGACACTGGGCATCTCAGCAGTGCACCTATGGGTAAACTACCGATGCTGGGGTCCCTAAACCTACATGCCGTACCATGTACTAAGGACCTATAGGTAGGTTAACATTGCCAATTATAATTAGCCTAATTTGCGTATCCACTTTACACAGAGTACTGGCCCTGGTAAGCAGTACCCACGGCACAGCGAAGAGTCAGTAACCACCAGTATCTGTCCAAAAAGTTTGGGGGTGACCAGGGCAAAAAGGAGGACTTTCCTACAATCGGGATGCCAGCATTCGATGTGTATCACAGGGTGCAAACTTGGTGGGGGTAGGAGGGTGCTAAGGGGTGCACACATGGTATGGGTTGGGGGCATTAAGGGGTGCAAGGAAAGTGGGGCTGTACTAGGTACAGCCCCACTGTTCTAAAATCAGCCCCTTAATGGGTTAGCAAGCACATGGCATGGCAAGTATATGCCATCTCTGAACTTTAATATCTCTGAACTATGAAAGCACACATAGGTGGTCATTCTGACCCTGGCGGTCTTTGACCGCCAGGGCGGAGGACCGCGGGAGCACCGCCGACAGGCCGGCGGTGCTCCAATGGGGATTCCGACCGCGGCGGTAAAGCCGCGGTCGGACCGGCACCACTGGCGGGGTCCCGCCAGTGTACCGCGGCCCCATTGAATCCTCCGCGGCGGCGCAGCTTGCTGCACCGCCGCGGGGATTCCGACCCCCCCTACCGCCATCCAGATCCCGGCGGTCGGACCGCCGAGATCCGGATGGCGGTAGGGGGGGTCGCGGGCCCCTGGGGGCCCCTGCAGTGCCCATGCAACTGGCATGGGCATTGCAGGGGCCCCCGTAAGAGGGCCCCTACATGTATTTCACTGTCTGCTGCGCAGACAGTGAAATACGCGACGGGTGCAACTGCACCCGTCGCACAGCTTCCACTCCGCCGGCTCGATTCCGAGCCGGCTTCATCGTGGAAGCCTCTTTCCCGCTGGGCTGGCTGGCGGTCTGAAGGCGACCGCCCGCCAGCCCAGCGGGAAAGTCAGAATTACCGCCGCGGTCTTTCGACCGCGGAACGGTAACCTGACGGCGGGACTTTGGCGGGCGGCCTGCGCGCCCGCCAAGGTCAGAATGAGGGCCATATTCATAGACAATTAAGTGACAACACCAAACAATGCAATTCATTCGCTAAACATCGAGCTCGTAGAATGCACTTGATTGGTGAGTGCAGTGTGCCCCGTCATACACAAAAATCACTACCAACTACTCTGACAACGCATGGTCAAGTAACACACGTTAGATGCACCTTTAGATTGAGAACCTAATTGATTCAAATATCTGTCGGTGCTGATGTTAAAATGTTGCACTCTAAGGACCCGAGAGGGGGAGGAAAGCCTGATCAAGACTGTTTAAAAAATGTTCAATTTCTCTAAAATGTCTCCTCTTATTTAAAGTAAATTGATAAAGAGTGCTATTTCTTTTGCTTGCTGTTGGAAATAGCCCCTCTGCAGGGTCACCCCCCAAACTTTTTTCCTTCCTCCTCTTCTTATTCTGACCTCATTTTTGCTGGCTCTATGACACTTTACCACTGCTAACCAGTGCTAAAGTGTATACGCTCTCTCTCTCTTAAACATTGTAACATTGGTACATTCCCAATTGGCATATTTGATTTACTTGTAAGTACCTAGTAAAGTGCACTGCATGTGCTCAGGGCCTGTAAATTGAATGTTACTAGTGGGTGTGCAGCACTGCTTTTGCCACCCACATAAGTAGCACCTTAACCATGTCTCAGGCTTGCCATTGCAAGGTCTGTGTGTGCAGTTTCACTGTCACTTCGACTTGGCATATAAAAGTTCTTGTCAAGCCTTAAACTCCCCTTTTTCTGCATATAACCCATAAGGTAGGCTCTAAGTAACCCATAGGGCTAGGTGCTATGTGGGTAACAGGCAGGACAGGTACATGTGTGTTTTATCTGTCCTTGTAGTGGAAAACTCCTAAATGTGGTTGCCAGTACTTTGAGGCTTGCTCTTTTCATATGACAGCATTAGGGCTACCCTCATATACTGTTTGAGTGGTAGATTATGATCAGAAAGAGGTAACCAGGTCATGTTTAGTATGGCCAGAATGGTGACAGAACATCCTGCCTATTGGTGATGTTGGATTTTATATTATTATTTTTGAAATGTCACTTTTAGAAAGTGAGCATTTCTCTACACTTAAATCCCTCTGTGGCTTACAGCCAGTCTCCAATCAACATCTCGGCTCAGCTGGGCTGGTTGACAACTTCCTTGTGCATTTCACCCAGACCACTGATGAAGCAGAAAATTAAGGTTTTACATTTATTAACGTAAACGTAGTGTGAAATAATCATGTGTGACTTTAACCGAACTAATAAAGATTGTACGGGGACAAAATGTGCCCTCAGAGTAGTTTGCCAACATTTATAAGCGTGCTTTATATAACGTGGTGTATTAGAATTGCACTAATCCGACATAATCGTAAACGTGTGCTATGATTTGCTTGTTTGAAATGTTTTAGCTTAGCATTACTTTAGTGCAGGCTTCGGCCTAGTGGCCTGGTCTCACGGTTTAGATGCTCGTATTTTTCCAATGTGCTAATAAACGTGTATTTCTGCTTGAAGCTGTACTTTTCCACTGAGATCGTTCACATGCTTATCTTAAGGTTTCGTGCCAGCCTGCCATATTTTCTCTTTACTCCAAGGTCGATTTGCAGGTGCGGACAATGGAGGCTCTGAAAGTGAGCTAATTGGTATAAAATGTTGCAACTTGCGTACCCATCTCCAAGGATAATGTATGCTTAAGTAAAAGCTTGAGAACTGTCGTTTTTGATTAGACAATTTGAAGCTAACCTATGAACCCTCCAATGGAAGACCCTACTGGATTTGAAATGTTGTCTATAAAAATCAGGTGCACGAGAAGAAGGTAGCCATTTGCCCGCGATTACGAACATTCGGACATTGCAGCTATTATGGCCCACTTTGCTGCGACGCCATTTTGAGAGACTTTGATGCTTTCTCTAATCGAGAGAAAGAGACTTAAATGATTCTTACCCTAGAGACTTTAATTTTGATCCCTTGCATGAAGTAGTAGTTTTACCTTGCCACCGTGAGGCAACTGCCCCGTCCACCCCTGCCCCTTTGCCCCGTCCCATGCTGATCGAAACAGTACCCATGCTGATCGAGAAACGGTACCTGTGAGACGAAGACTTCCTTGATTGCTGATCGTAATTGGTAAATATGAAAGGAAATTGTAAAATTGCATTCTGTTTCCTTTAGGTAACCAACTGCTGATTTTGATAAGAGCCCTAGTTAGGAGTTTTTCTAAATTAATGTTGCTAAATTGTTTTTGCATGAAGTCCCACATGCCGATGCTAATTTGAGGTTAGACGAGGATTCCATATGTCGCACGATGCAATTTGAGATCTTGTTATGCTGACTAAATGTATGCAATTAGTTCGTTACAGATTATCGTATTAGTGATTTGCATTGCTATTATCGAATGCCTTGTGAT
Organism: Pleurodeles waltl; assembly: GCF_031143425.1. Classification (NCBI taxonomy): domain Eukaryota; kingdom Metazoa; phylum Chordata; class Amphibia; order Caudata; family Salamandridae; genus Pleurodeles; species Pleurodeles waltl. Next base: position 965,033,412 of record NC_090449.1, on the reverse strand, counting down.
TCAAATGCTACATAGATTGCACCTGTTTCGCCGCTATGGACAGCTATTAATGTTCATTTATGTTTATCGTTTGGTGTTGAGACACATTTATATTGTGCTAGCTTTGTTAATATAGGGAAATAAAATTCACTAACTTTGAATAAACTGGTGTGGTTATTCCTGACTGAAAGGTCAGGGTTCGCCGAAATGTATTCTGGATTAATTGTCAAGTGTTATGTTGATCAAGGTATTGCTTATGTTCGTTATTAATTATTGATTTAAGGAAATTGATCGATATAGAGTACAGAGAGTCCCACTTAGTCAAAAGATTCATCGGCCTAAAGAGCGTCCAAAATACAGGTAAATTATTAATACGGAACGCTCTATCACCACCACAAACACAGGACACTCAGTCACACCTGCACTCATCTGCATACTAAATGGGTCTTTCTGGGCTGGAAGAATGGAGAGCCTGACACTTACATCTCAAAGGCTAGTGGCCTGCCCTCACACAATGGACTGATAAAACCCCTACTGGGGACCCTGGCAGACAGAACTGTACTGAAAGGGGAACTTGTGCACTTCAAAACCACTCTTTGAAGTCTTCCCCACTTCAAAGGCATTGTTGGGTATGTAAACTGGGTCCCTGACCCCACCAACTCAGACACTTCTACACCTGAACCTGCAACCTGTCAAGAGGAACTGCTTGGCTGCCCAATGGACTCATCTGGACTGCTTTGCTAAGAAAGACTGCTGACCTGCTGTTGCCCTGCTGCCTTGCTGCCCTCTGACTTTGCTGAGAAGTGCTCTCCAAGGGCTTGGATTGAGCTTGTCTCCTATTTTCTGAAGTCTCAGGGCCAAAAAGACTTCATCTCTTTAGGACACTCCTTGTGCGCTGATAATCGAGGCACAACCTGCCGGAAACTACACAAAGTCTGCCTTGTGACGAGTGATTCACCGCACAGATGAACTGGAACAACGCAGCCCAACTTCCAAATTGAAGAATCGACACAGCACCTGCTTTGCGTCCAGAAATTTGATGCACAGTCGTACTGGATCGATGCACATTGGAACCCGAACAATGCAGCCCAACTTCCCGAGTGAAGAATCAACGCAGCACCTGTGCGACAGAAAATTCGACGCATACTGGATGTGACTTTGTACCGCATGCCCAGGATTTCCACGCATCATCCCTAGGCGTCAAAAAGAGCCCCGCATCACAGTGAGGAACCAAGACTGCGTGCTGGAAATTGTCGCAAAGCCCCTTGCAGCGTGGAAAGAAACAACGCATTGTCTGTGCCGTGTCAGAAAATTTGACGCACACCCTATTTTTCCACACATCTCCTCCTCTTCGGTCTCCATACATGTTATTATTGACAAAAACCAGGAACTTTCTGCAAACAAGAGACAACTGTTGATTTCTGATATTGAAGACTCTTTAATCTTTCAAGTGTGATATTTCAACTTCTGCTTATTGAATCTTTATCATTTGACCTTAATTTAACCAGATAAATATAACATACTTTTCTAAACCTGTGTGGTGTATTTTTGTGGTGTTTTCATCTTGGTATGATTTAGTCCACAAATACTTTACACATTGCCTTCTAAGTTAAGCCTGACTCCTCAGTGCCAAGCTACCAGAGGATGGGCACAGGATAATTTGGATTGTGTGTGACTTATCCTGACTAGGATTGTGGTTCCTATTTTGACAAAGGTGTATACCTCTGCCAACTAGAGACCTCCATTTCTTTAATGACATGTGAGCTGCCAGAGGCTGGGGACAACAGATGAGCATAGTGTCCTGCAGACTTTGTAAATTACCATTCTACTTTTAAAATCCTATGGTGCGTTCTTCCTGTGACTTTCTACTTGTAGCATGGGCTCCGAATACAGCCGGCCCGGAAAAGGTTTCATGACAGTTATCACAATCAAAATATTCAACACCATTGACAGAAGAAGGACTGCCCTGGTTGTTGAGGCATGTGAGTAGACCTGAAAATCTGAACCTGCTCCCATGTGTACCCAGGACAAAGACATAAACCCCAAGAGTCAGTTGGTTGACCCCCTTTTATGCTACAGGAACACAACAAGCTGCTAGAAGCCATTTTCCTGAAGAGTCCAGCTGACCATCTCCAACTGAACCTGCCCTGCACCATGCTGGTGGCTTCTGCTAGAGTGAATCTTGATCCCCCTAGTGCTGTTCCTGAGGACCTGGGACCCTTGCTGTGGCAGAATGTACTCCTTCTAACAGCTTAAAAAACATGGAACTTAGAGTTTTTTTGGTTCCAAAGACATCTGGAATACTAGGGCAAATCTGCCAAGTCAATCCAGCAAAGGCTGCCTTGCTCGACGAATCTGAACTCCAAAAAATTGACTTAGTCCAAATGTAGACCTCGCGAAGGCACCAAAATAATTTGGCCAGCAAGGGATCTTTCTTTGGTGTGAATTTAGAATTTTGCCTGCTCAGATTTTTCCTGCCAATTTTAATGTTCAACAGCTATCCGGCCTCATAAATCCTTCTCAGCCAAAACCTTCTGACTTGCTTTCATTTCAGAGTCTATGTCACAAGGTAAAACGTCTGACTGGGTTCTACCTAGTTTCTGTATCTGACCTGCTCTCCATTGTGGTTGGTTTTAAATCATGCCTAGGTACCAGTCAAGTGTAACCAGATAACAGAAGTTGGCATTTAATGCTTTTTAATGCTATTATTATTCAAAACTTTATAAGTGCATGTCCCCAGTTAACAGTAATGGATTTGTGCCATTTTGGTGTAATTTTGTTCAATAAATTATTCTCTATATTTTAAAAATTGGAGTGGGATTTGTTATTGTATTTTTTTTTTACATTTTAACTATTTTGGTATTTCTAAATGCTTTACACATATTGTAAATCAAGCCTGCCTGCTCTGTGACATAGGCTGGAGTTTAAATTACTGAAACCTTTCCTGGACCTTACAAGAATAGTGACATTCTTCTTTATGGTGTACTTCCATGCATCCTAAATAATATTCAATTTCTCACAAGTAACATATCCCTTTCTGTGATCTCACCTAGATTATTTCAATATATTTGGCACCAGGTGGGGATGAAAATCTGGGGTTTGGGTCCTTACATGAACAGATCCACATATGATGATTTTTAGGACACACAGCTTTGACTGTCTAGTAGCCAAACCTATTGTGTCCAATATATATAGTGGATTTTCAGTCAGCCCCCTACTTATGATTGTATGATTTTGCTGTCTATCACTCTTTTCTACTCCTGACTATATGGATTTCCTTCATATTCATGCTCAGAAGCATTTTGATCCTAAAATGTTATGATCAGTTGACTTGTGTCCTTCAGCTTTCACATCTCTCTTGCATTCACAGAACAGTTTTTTTCTGCAGAAACTGTATTGAAATGCATGTGTTTTACTGCTTACTCTCCCTTTCAGATCCTTCCTCCACCTTCTCTCACTGTACATGTTGCTTTCCCCATGCCTTTCCATCTCACTTGTATTAATTTAAATGTACCCCAGAATCATGTTCTCTTTTCATCCTCCCTCTCTACATTTCTCGATGCCAGTCGCCCATCCCTCTTCCCATGCTCCCCTTGTAAATTAAAAAAAAGTGCGAAGCTCTGCTAGGCCAATCACAAAAACTTTCTAAAATCTTTTAACTTTTTGATCCAACATTGGCATCCATCATGGTATCCATCATGTTAGACTGGTAAATTAAAAATGACTTTGGAGATCACAACGCTATGATGAATGTATCATTATGCTTGTAGGAGTATGCTTCATGAGACTGGCAGACATCTTAGAACAGGTTTTCTTTATTAGGAAATTTAATCCAGAATTGTATCACATGCTTGTGTATGTGTCTTTATGCATAACCATCTGTGTGATTGCAGCACTGCAACATAAATGAAATGCCTGTTCCTGTATGGTACAGCTATTGAGGTAATAATGCTCAGTCCTTATAACTAACTTCAACAAGGAGAACACTTTCTTTTTAACATATTTTCATTTTAATTGGTTTTCCCTTTCTTTTATCAACTGAAGCTCTGCAGGGGAGCAGAGCTTGCACTTGTGCTCAGCACAGCCGTGGCAGGGAATAGGTGCCCACAGTCTGCTCAGTTGCTGTTTAAGTACTGAGTGCTGGAGAACAGAGGGTGCAATAGTTCAGCACTTGTTTGTAGTCTTGTTTCTAGCATATCAAGGATGGAATGCAGTGCATTTCGATTGTACATCACACAAATCTGATTGAAGTTGCATCCCCACATTACCTGACAGCAGGAATAAGCATAGCAGGATAGATTTGTTTTCCATTACGGTCACTAAGGGCAGCTTTTCATTCACTCACCTAATCACTCATTCAATCATCCAGTCAGTCACTCACTTCAAGCACCCAACCACTGGCTTAGCTGCTTACTCACACTCCTTAATAATGTGCGATTGCCGCTGTTTCTTTGCAGTTTTGAGTTCTATAACTAACTGTGGAATATTCTGAGGAGTGGACATTGACTGCATGATCACAGTGACTTTCATTTCATAAATATATTCGTAGTGTGGTGTCATTGGTACAGATCCAGTTTTTCAGGTCACCTCACATGCCTCAACAACAAGTGTAGTCCTTCTTCTGTTCTCCATCGGTCCAGTAGTGTTCTGAAGAGTGTGCCTAAGGGGTGCAACATTTATGCCTGGCACTAGCTTGTCCACTGCACTATGCCCTCCCATACTTTTTTGCATTCTACTACGTGGTGGAGTTAAGGACCTCATTAGCGGTATCCATTCTGCAATCTTATACCACCTTTCAACACTAGATGGTCACTTTCTGCATGAGGATTCTACTTATGGGGCTTAACGATTCAGATATAGGGGTAGATTTAAGAGCCCCTGGTGCCTTCTTGTTCCACATTAACATAATTTTTTATATGTTAATGAGGTCCAACGAGGCCAAAATCACTGCGCTAAATTTACAAAGTGGAGCAATGCATGCATTGAGCCACTTTTTAACACTATGTGCTACATTATGCCTGCCTCGGGCATAATGTATTCAAAGGGGCCATCCCTCCATTAGAGGGGGTGAACAAATGGTGCAAATAAATCCAAGAGAGCTCAGAGCAGGCATTAAAAGGAGGCACACCATTGGTTACAATGGGCCTCAATGGGCATTGCAGGATTAGCATCAACATTTTTTACGCTAATCTTGCAAAGCTCCGAACTAGTGTCAAAAATGTTGATCCTAGTTCCCTAACTGCCACCATGGTGCATCACATCTTAGATACGGCACACACACAGTGGAGTTAGGGAGGCACTAAGGGGCACAAGAAAAGTGGACCTACATTGGGTGCAGTGCCACTGTTCTTAAATCTGGCACAGTCTTTTGTGCATTTGGCAATAATGTAGTACTATGTATGCTGCTTTACGTCACAACCTTGTTTTCTAAGAGAAACAGCATGGTGTCTTCTCTATTACATTCTGTCACTATATTGAATGTAAGTATGCAAAGAACCAAAGCCCTGATTTATACTTTTTGGTGCAAACCTGCATTAATGCAGTTTTGCACCAAAAAGTTTTGCACTGCCTTGCGCCATTTCTGCACACCAGCCGGGCACCATAATTATGGAATGGTGCAAGCCGGTGCAAAGGGTAGGCTAGCGTTAAAAAAATGACGTTAGCCGGGTGGGGCTGGCGGTATGGAAGAAGGGGGTTTTGCACGACAAAATGGCGTTAGGCAGTTTAGCATAAAAAATGACTCTAACCAGCCTAGAATAATTTTCTGATGCAAAACCATCCATACCACATGACTCCTGTCTTAGAAAAGACAGGAGTCATGCCCACCACCCCAATGGCCAGAACAGTGAACCAGAGTCCCCTGGGCATGGTCATTGCACCTAGTTCCATGTAGGGGAGCCCTTTTCAGGGCCCCCAATGGCTCTTTAAAAAAAATACTTACCTATACTTACCTGGGATGGGGTCCCCATCCTCTGCTGTCCCTCTGGTGTGGGTTGGGGTGTCCCTGGGAACTGGGGAGGGCACCTGTGGTCCTATTCCATGGTGTCCCAACATGGAAATAGGCCCACAGGTCCCCGAACGCCTGCCCTGACCCAGACGTTAAATAATCGTGCAAAGCAAGCTTTGCACCGTTATGTGACCCCTCCTCCCCCTGTGCGTGATAGCACGGGGGATAAATATGGCGCTAAGACCATAGAGTCATTTTTTGCACGGGAATGCCTACTTTTCATCTCATTGACGCAAAGTAGGTTTCCACGTCCAAAAAATGACTTTAGCTCCATAAATTTGGCGCTAGACGGGTCTAGCGCCAAAGTATAATTGTGGAGTTTTGCACCGAATTATTGTAAAAAAAAATGATGCAAATTCAGCGCAAACCAAGTATAAATATGCCCCCAAGACTTACTGATCTGCAAGTGCTTGTTTTATATTAGGTCATGTTTTGGGCTAGGACTTGCAGCATACTCTACAGGTAGAATTGTATTTTATCTCTGAATCACATATTCTCAATATTGGCAATTTACATTAAGTGAACACTTGCAAAACCAGAACATCTTCAAGAAGCGGCAAACATGAGTAAATTACCAAAGGAATAGCATAGGGTTGCACATGGATTAAATTACTCAGATTTATCTGAATATTTGTGAATCTCACCCTGTGAGTTCATTTAGAATTTAGGCCCATATTTATACTTTTTGACACAAACCAGTGTTAGCGCAGGTTTGCATCAAAAAGTATAGCGCCGGCTAGGGCCATTCCAGGACACCAGCCGGGCGCCATTTTTAAGGAATGGTGCAAGCCGGCGCTAAGACCCAGTTAACATCAAAATATATGACGCTAACTGGGTAGGAAAAGATTAGGGAAAACTGGAGGTTGTGCGTGAAAGAATGGAGCTAGTCAGGTTGGAGTCAAAATAATTACTCCAAGCTGACTAGCACCATTGTTAGATGCACAACCCCCATGAACATGACTCCTGTCTCAGTAAAGACAGGAGTCATAACCCCCAGCCCAATGACCATGCCCAGGAAACTTAAATACCCTGGGCATGGCCGCTGGGCACAGTGCCATGTAGGGGGGCCTAAGTTAGAAGTTAGGCCCTCCCATGGCACTTTAGAAACAAACACAATTTACTTACCTGTACTTACCTGGGATGGGGTCTCCCATCCTCCGCTGTACCTCTGGCGTGGGTGGGGGTGTCCCTGGGGCCTATTTCCACAATACAAATAGGCCCACAGGTCCCCTAACGACTGCCGTGACCCAGGCATTAAATAATGGCGCTAAGTAGGCTTAGCGCCATTATTTAGGGCCGCCTCCCTCCTGTGCATGATTTTTGCACGGGAGGATAAATAAGGTGCCTGCACCTTTGAGTCATTTTTTGTCCAGGAACACCTACCTTGCATCTCATTGACGCAAAGTAGTTTTCCGCAGGCAAAAAATGTCTTTAACTCCAATACTTTGCCACTTGACATGTCTAGCGCCAAAATATAAATATGGAGTTAAGTTTGTGCCTAATTTGTGTAAAAAAAAATATGCAAATCTGGTGCGAACAGAGTATAAATATATCCCTTAGATTGCTAAGATTCTATTGGAATGTGCTCAAGTCTTATTTTCTCTGCACTAGGTTAAGCTCTTGGATCCATAGTTGTTTTTAAGTAATTTACACAAGGTTAAAGCTCACTCATACCTAGACTTTTGATGGAGAAATGGTAAGACGCATTTAAAGGAAAAACACTCACTGTTATAAATTCTTTTAAACAGTAACCTAACAAGTCGAGATTAAGTTAGTATTTCAAGGAGGAATAGGAAAAAAAGGGGTGGGGTAAAAAATCCAGTGTTTATTCTATCAACCCTTTTTGGCAATCCACCCCTCATGGCTCCTCCAAAGGCTAGGTCGAGGGGGAGTTCTTTCTCTGTATTGGCACATCCATTTTTGGAACGCCCTTCCGGTTTGACTGTGGCCGGTGGATAATTTTGGTGGGTTTATTGAGGCACTGAGACCCACGTCTTTTGTTGAGTCCAATACCATTTATTTGTCTGATGTAATGTTCAGTTTCGAGTCTTATGATTCTCTCGGGCGAAAGGTGCACTTTATAAATCCCCATTCATTCTTTCATTCATTTATAATGTCATTGAGAATAAATGTCTCTGTTGCTCAGTCTGCACAAAAGCTAATAGCATGCACAATTATGTAATTTCCTGGGTAAGTAAGAAATGAATGCAACTGTAAGGTGAGTAGGTGTTTCTTATCCTTCTTGCCTAATGAGTATCTAGCAGATCAATGGGAAGGTTGTGCTCCCTGAAATTGGAATTGATCATCTTCTCTCTTAAATCCTAAATATCATTTTCAAATTCCACCCCGTGATCCAAGAACAGAAAAATGTACCTGGTATTTCCTGCAGCTGATGAGTCTGCTCCATAAATCTCTTTGGTTGTCATAAATTGATGAAATGCAAAATGCAGCATTGTTGTAAGACAGTTTCTATTTTCTATAAGTGCTACAGCGAAGTCTGACAGTATTTCTGCTAATATAAAAAATAGCTACTTGATAGCTTTTGAAAACTCTGCCACAGAGTTTGGTTGGAGATTAGTTAAGAATGTTGTGGCAGCATCTCAGTGCACAGCTTGACTATTGCCAACAAAGCAATCAGCCCAAAAACTTACACACAGAGGTAGATTTCTCATAGGGTTGTTTTGACCTTGCACCACACAAGGTAATGTAAGGGCAACACAACAGTTAAGTCAGATTTACCAAGCAACACAAGGCCACATTGTGTGACCCTGCGGTGTTTGATAAATCAGGAGTAATGCAGTACTCTCCCTTGGGACGGCATTCCATGGGTGGAGCATTGGTATTCCCACGCATTCACCCAGGGATTTTGGTGCATGCCCAAATTTATCATGAGTGGTGGACCTGGGAATGTATTAAAATGCAACACCTCTCCACAGGAGGCATAATGAGGTGAAACATGTTTATTGTTTTTTACCTATTTTGATGGAAAAAGCCTAAGAGGATTGTCTTCCTGCACAAAACCAATCCTGCCTGAAATGCAGTCACCCTGAGAAAAGGAGTTATGGAGCCTGCATTGCAATCAGCAGTGCTTTAAATGGGCCGGTACTCTCCGGTACTGAGTACCGGCACTTTTTTATTTTGAGAGGGAGAGTACCGGCATATCTCAGGAAAAACGTAATACTTTTAATTGGAGAGTACCGGCACTTCTCAGAAACAAGCAGGTACTCTATTACAGAGTACCGGCACTTCTATTTTTCCATTTAAAGCACTGGCAATCAGGATTGTTTTTGTGCAAGAAGGGACACGTTCCTGCATAAAAACAATAATCTGAGGCTTTTTCCTCTTTCTACCAAGAGTACGTGCATTGGCAGAAAGCAGATTATTGTGCAACAGCGCAAGGAGAGGACAGGAGGAGAGGACATATAATGTTACAAATGGCACATTTCTGCCTTCTCGCTTTCACACCATTCACAAAGGTGAGGACAGGAGGAGAGGGCACATTATGCTACATATGTCACATTCCTGCCCTCTGTGTTTTACACCACACTGCAGGGTGTCTTGCTGCATAGCGTTGCGTGAATGTTTAGTAAAACTGTTCCGCAATATGCACTGAAGCAGGGTACTCTTTTGATTCGTTCATACCAAGGATATACTCGTGGTTATTTTATTCACTGTAGATTGCCACTGACATTGAAATTGGGTTGTTGTGTAAGTAGCTTTCTCTAATCAGGAAACTTTCGCCTGGTATTGGTTATAATGTATGGATAAGCAGAGTTGCGTGGTTAACCAACATACTTTACCTATGAGGATATGGAGTCAAAGAGTGCCCAGTGTATGCAGTTTATGTGTAAACTATGTGCATGTAGGGCAGAAACTACATTATTTCAGTGAATGCTTCCAGGATAATGCAAAAGGGGTAGAGAGGGAAATACAATGCGAAGGTGAACACTCACAAAGTTGTACATTTTTGTGCATGCACAAACGTTTTGTGACACATTTCCTTCACTTACCTTTACACAGCTCAAGCACAAGGGAAAGAGAACGAAAATGTACTACATCCACAGCATATTTTTTGGAGAAAGGCATCCGTTCACAGAAAAAGTTTTGTCTTCATTAAAAAAATTTAACTCGCAAAAAACAGACTGTCCCTATGCTTGTTCTCTATATACACTTGACAAGATAGCCTCAACATGGACTAGTAAAGCCGGCAAAAATCTGTCGTTTGTTTTTTCCAGACAGACATCATGAATGGCATAAAAGATTTAGGAGTTACAAACAACACTCAGAAACTGGAAACGAGAGTAGACATCAACTACAAATATCGTAGCTAAACTATGCTTTTGAACGAATTATATTCTCGTCTCGCAAAATAACACAGCTAATTTCTTTTCCGTAGTACAGAGTGAACCATTGCGCTGTTTACCTAGGATTCCAAAACAAGCAAGTACTTTCTTTGTTTCAGAGGGCTTATCAACAGACACCTCGTTGACAGACATCTTCTACCGAGTTTACATTAAGTATTCCTTCTGTGAACTAGGCACCTATCACCTTTTTTTGCTATTTGCAAATAATAGCGGATCTATTTAATTTCAATAAATATTTGTAAATATGTTGTTACTCGGCCTGTAATGTGCACAACAGAAAACTAAGATCTTTATACGTATTTTAAATATCGTTTCTTTTGTTCTTTGTAAAATGATGTGTCGACACCTTCACGCTAATAAACAGAACATAAATACCACTAAATAAAATATGTAAAACAAAAATATTCTTGAAAATAAATCAGTAATTTCTGGCATATAAACGGTGGCCATAAAATATTTTATCATAGTACAGTCTTATTTAATGGAATCTACTCTCCAAATAGCATGGCCCTGGCATCGGTGATATTTAACAATATTCATATTGATAATTTTTTATATGCGATTAGAATAGGTGACGGTTTTCGAACTGCATATGGTTTGATTAGGGGATCTCTATTTAATATTTACTTCTTTACTTATTTTAGCAGGGTGACCATAGCACAGTGCAGGGCTCTGCTTTTGCTGTTTCATCTCTCTGAAGGAATCGCAGCAATTAATTTAAAGTATGTGCTCAAAATGAGAGTGTTTTATCCTTCTCATTGAAAATGCAAATCTTTTAAGAATCTTGTGTAAAAATCTGTAAATATGAAGAATGTAGATTTCATTGTAAATTTGAGGATTCACATGTTATTGTAATTCACAAAACTATGTAACAGTCAGTTGCATGAGTGCACAGCCTGAACTTTATTCCAAGTGTAGACACCGGGCACTTGTTCCTGGCACATAACACAACATTTTTAAGTAATTATTAGATTGGTTGGAAGTGCCTACATCTACTCAGAGGGTCAGTGACAACTGTTACTCTGTGAGGGTGCACCTGAGGACTTTCCTTTGATGGTGAGGTTGCGTGGACATAAGGCTACAAGAGAGGAGCTGCCTCCACGTACATCTTGGATTACTGTTCATAGGCGCCACCAGTGAACTGGTTGGAGGCTGGTTGGAGGTTAGGTTCTGTGGAATCATTGTCAGAGCACTCCTATATAACCTACAGGATAGTCTTAATTCTATACTAAACTCTTAAAGGAGGATGCTGTGCTCCATAATGGAAAGGAAGAATAGGTAATGGTACCAATAATTTCTTTATTCTCTACCCACATAAACGCCATATATCAAACGCCAGTGGGATGCCCTTTATTCAACCTCCTGTGCACAATAACTTACCTCCAAATGTCCTTCAGCCACGTGCAGCAGGTGCTAATTGGAGGGCCATTCCTGTGGCCACGCCCTGTGCTTAGTCTCCAATGTGGCGTGACTACATGGCGTAGGGTTCTGCCTAGGCTCATACACTCATTTAAAAATGGTATTTCTTTTTAATTTTGCAAATCCGCCCACCTTTTCAAAGGACTGTATCTGGATTCCATTTCAAAGTCAAATGTCAAATGTCTGCCCAACTGAACGGCCACTCAGTAGGTGGAGTCACAAAGTAGAAAAATAGTTATGTTCTACTTTTGGGGACAATATCTGCCCATCTGGGAACCCCAACATGCTCCCTGGTGTCAGGGAAAGCTCCCACTATGCCCCTAGATAATTATTGCCACTGGCTTTGGCGACTGAAATTCAGTAATGGCTGCAGCACAATTAACTGACATGATATGCAATTGATTAATCTTTAAAAAAAATAATCAATGGATTTAGATGATTCCGCAAAAAGTCTCCATTCTGAGTAATGCCTTGGTTTCATATTAAGGGGCTGATTTAAGAAAAGTGGCACTGCACTGGGTGCAGCGCCACCTTCCTTGCACCCCTTAGCGCCCCTTACTCCCAACATGTGTGCGCCATATTTAAAATACGATGCACCATGGCATAGGTAGGGGGAAATATCATCAGAATTCCTGACACAATTTTGGCGCTACTCCTGCAGAGTACATAGGGGGCCATTGTATTCAATGGCATACCCCCTTTTAATGCCTGCACTGAGCAGGTGTTAAAAGTGCAGAAAAAAATAGAGCAAGAAATTTTCTTAGATTTACTTGCTCCATTTTTTCATCCCCCCTAATGGGGGAATGCCCCCATTGCATACAATATGCCTGGCACAGACACTATGTGGCACAAGGGTTTACAAAGTGTGTCAAAAAAATGATGCTATGGTGGAGCTAAGGTAGTGCTTAAATCAGGCACTAAGGCCCTCATTCTGACCCTGGCGGTCTTTGACCGCCAGGGCGGAGGACCGCGGGAGCACCGCCGACAGGCCGGTGGTGCTCCAATGGGGATTCCGACCGCGGCGGTAAAGCCGCGGTCGGACCGGCACCACTGGCGGGCTCCCGCCAGTGTACCGCCGCCCCACTGAATCCTCCACGGCGGCGCAGCTTGCTGCACCGCCGCGGGGATTCCGACCCCCCCTACCGCCATCCAGATCCCGGCGGTCCGACCGCCGGGATCCGGATGGCGGTAGGGGGGGTCGCGGGGCCCCTGGGGGCCCCTGCAGTGCCCATGCCACTGGCATGGGCATTGCAGGGGCCCCCGTAAGAGGGCCCCTACATGTATTTCACTGTCTGCTGTGCAGACAGTGAAATACGCGACGGGTGCAACTGCACCCGTCGCACAGCTTCCACTCCGCCGGCTCGATTCCGAGCCGGCTTCATCGTGGAAGCCTCTTTCCCGCTGGGGTGGCGGGCGGTCTGAAGGCGACCGCCCGCCAGCCCAACGGGAAAGTCAGAATTACCGCCGCGGTCTTTCGACCGCGGAACGGTAACCTGACGGCGGGACTTTGGCGGGCGGCGGAGTCAGAATGAGGGCCTAAGTTTGGTTCAATGTTGTTTGGCAGATTTTCTGTAAATGGTGACTAAAATTGCTATGAGAGATTTGTTTGAAAAGGCAACTTTTTTGACGAACATTCCTCGTTGACTTATCACCTAGAAAGTTTGCCCAAAACCTGGCATGCTGAATCATACACACTTGCAATAATTGCACATTTCCACAAGAGAGGTGGCACCAACGTTTCTTGAAACATAAGAATGGCGTTTCAGTGGAAAGAGAGACAAAGATTCTGCAAATCAAACTCTATTACTGAAAAGTCAACTATGTTAGAGTCTTCTTGAACCGACCTTCAGGTGTGAACTATTTTACTACACTCTCTTGTCATGCAGTTTATCAGAACACAAGGTTTTGAGCTCCTCCAAAAGGCACTCCAGAAACACAGTACAAGCCAAATTATGTGAATTAATTCAATGCATGTTGTTGTGGGCATGGACAGTGTTTGCCCGAGACATGCAGTAACAACTTAGCTTTTGTCCTTCAGTGTTGTTAGCCTCCTGCTTCACTTCCTGCAAATTGAGGAAAAAATCAATAATGCCAGCTGCAACTGCCTCTGTCTCCCTGGATGCAAGCCAATCACTTTCACATAGAAATGCAAGACAGAACACTCTGCAGTGGTTGGAGCAGCGATATAGCACAACCAAGTGAAAGCATACCTTAGTGTATATATCGCAATACAATTTCTTGTGAAAAGCAGCGGCAAATAAAAATAAGAAGAAATCATTTGTTGCAAGTCATCCGATTGCTAATACCAACATTTTCAGTTGCCTCAAATCAGCTGTGGAACGATTAACCCATATATTATGAGGTGTGTTAAACTATTGATCTAAACATGAAATAACTCTTATTTTGCTCCAATTACGAAGTATATTTCACAATATCTCCACTAAGGTCCACCACTTTAATGCATAGACAAAGTTAAGAACCATTGCACATAATTCATAGAGCTTTCCTCTATGAGTAGGTGTGACTCACACATGGGAATTTAGGACAAAGTCAGTAGCAAGCCAAGAATAGCCACACTCACGGAGCTATGTTTGTGACTTGGGTCACTGTGCAATGTATCTAAACTAATTAAGATTGTTTTTTTCAGAGGTGGCTCCTGCGCTATGGCAGCGGAGCACTGGCCCCCCGGCGCAGCAGCCGCTGCAAACCTTTTACAATGAAAGGATAATAAACTATGTTTATTATCATTTTGTTGTGAAAGGGGCGGGCCCATAGTGGATGACGGAGATGAGGGGAGTGCACTGTGAACCCTCCTCGGTGTGCATGTATGTTTGGCCTACCGGCCAAATACTTGTGCGCACTGTGCTCTCTCCAGCCCAGCACCTCCCCTGCCCTGCACCCGCCCCACCCCTTCAGAGCGCAGCTAGGCACAATAGTTATTTTTTTATTCGATGCAGTTTCCCGAGCTTACGCAACACTTCTTTGTCTGGTGTGGAGCTCACGCTGCACTTTTTAAAAACACTGATAATTCTATTGATGACTGTATGGTGACATAAGGCCTGAGTCACAGATGTGTTTCTGCATGTGCAAAAGACGCATTTTTGATTCCATATTTTGTATCCTATTTCACAAAATTAGGCCAAGCTGAATGTACGAATACTATGGTGTGCTTACAGTACAAAAATATTCCATTATGAAGATTTTCGCCTTATTGTTTGAGGTCAGGGGTGGTATATGGGAAATGTCTGTAGAAAATCCATGTCAGATATACAAACCTGTACATTTGTGGGCTTTGCCCAACATTTTCAAGGACATTCCTGCCCCAGAAATATTTAGAATGTTGCTCTAAGAAAAGGTTTGTGGTATCTGACTTTCCAGGAAAAGAATGGGAGCAAAATATCCCCAAATGACATTGGGTTATAGGGGGAAGGGGCTTCACTACAGGAAAACAACTCCCTGTGATGGAGAAAAAAAAGTTACGACTTTCCACCCTACCTAATCATAATCCCTATTTGATGTACAATCCGCTGTACTAATTAGGAGGAGGAGAACTTCTCCCAAATACATAGGACTGTTTTAGATTTTAAGTAAATCAAAAAAATAATGGGACGGGAATTTTATGAGGTCCAGTGTACAGCCTCCCTGACTATAACAAAAAACTCTGAGGTACACTGTTCCTAACAGAAGGAAAAACAAGAACACAGGTCCTCAAGACACTTCTAAAATTAGAAGCAAAAGCCCTCACACATCCAATGGATGTCATGCTTCATCATAGGGCTTACTCCTCGTCAGACTGGCGCTGCAATGTCTGACGGGCCCGTCTAGGGGGCACTTTGCCAGAGATCTTGAATGTGAAGTGTGTGCCGTGACAGAAAAAGTAGGGATTTGCCCAACATTTTCAAGGACATTCCTGCCCCAGAAATATTTAGAATGTTGCTCTAAGAAAAGGTTTGTGGTATCTGACTTTCCAGGAAAAGAATGGGAGCAAAATATCCCCAAATGACATTGGGTTATAGGGGGAAGGGGCTTCACTACAGGAAAACAACTCCCTGTGATGGAGAAAAAAAAGTTACGACTTTCCACCCTTCCTAATCATAATCCCTATTTGATGTACAATCCGCAGTACTAATTAGGAGGAGGAGAACTTCTCCCAAATACATAGGACTGTTTTAGATTTTAAGTAAATCAAAAAAATAATGGGACGGGAATTTTATGAGGTCCAGTGTACAGCCTCCCTGACTATAACAAAAAACTCTAAGGTACACTGTTCCTAACAGAAGGAAAAACAAGAACACAGGTCCTCAAGACACTTCTAAAATTAGAAGCAAAAGCCCTCACACATCCAATGGATGTCATGCTTCATCATAGGGCTTACTCCTCGTCAGACTGGCGCTGCAATGTCTGTCGGGCCCGTCTAGCGGGCACTTTGCCAGAGATCTTGAATGTGAAGTGTGTGCCGTGACAGAAAAAGTAGGAGTAAATAAACCTACTGCTAAGAAAAAGCAGGAGAAAAAGAAAATAACTTAAAATTGGCTCAAGGACCTCAACAATAATTGGTTAATTTAGACTTTGAGGATA
This sequence comes from Pleurodeles waltl, assembly GCF_031143425.1. Taxonomy (NCBI): domain Eukaryota; kingdom Metazoa; phylum Chordata; class Amphibia; order Caudata; family Salamandridae; genus Pleurodeles; species Pleurodeles waltl. The sequence continues at coordinate 965,017,065 of NC_090449.1, read as the reverse complement.
TTGGACACGATTAAAAACCACATGTAAGTGGGTAAGGAAATAATGCTTCTCCACTCTACTCAATCAAAAAAAAGGGTTGTGAGGGCACTTTCCTTCTCGCTACAATATAGGGTTAACGCGCCTCAAGGGTCCAGACGGATCACATGGCGCTTCATCAGGACTGAAACACATACCTCCTGAGCTCTATTTACACGCCCTAAAATAAATTTTAGAACGGCAAAGGTGACTTACATCAAACAGCTACACAGCTCAAAGCCTGAACCTGAGCCCGGGAGTGCGGTCATCGGGTATTTCTCTGGAATCAGACCGCACTGAGCAGAGCGACGCTAGTCCAGTGGCCAGCATTTTCTCAAGGAACCCATTCCTTAACCTAGGACGGTTCTTGCCTATTCATGCTTTGAGCTGTGTAGCTTTCTTTACACTTTGCATACTTCATGGCAAACTCTCCTGACTTTGCCCCCATTAAATTGAGAGGTCACCTTTGGGCCACAGCTCCTCATGCACTTTTAAACTGCTATACTTTAGCATATACCCGGCTCACAGACATCCTTGCAACTGTTTTCCAAAGTTACATTGAGAATCTTTCCCTTTCAGTAGTGTGATGTACTCTTCCAAACTCTGACATAATACTGTTTTTCACTTTTGTGTTTTCTCCACAAACCTCATATTACTTCATCCACATCTTCTCAAACTGGAAGCTTGTTTTGAAACAATGACTGCCCATGTGGTCCTACACAGTGAAGACAAGAATAACCTGAAAAAAATGTGGTAGACAGAAACATTACACATGTTGGTTCATGTATCAGAATGTTAAAGCAGTGGTGAATATCACAAGATATACAAAGAACATAACTGCTTTACATGGTATCAAAAACATCAGTACTCAATCCTTTAACTGATACACAGAGGAGTGAGCAGCAGACAAGTATTGACTAGTGATCGGACCGGTATTTGAACAAAATATTGAGTTGTAAATATCAGGAGACAGAAATATTGAAAATAAGATATTGTGATAAAGAAATCTAGCAAGGCAAGAATGTTGTTGTCAAGAATATTGTTTTCTTGGTTAAGTAATTTTTTTAATTTTTTTTAAAGTTTTGTTTTTAATATCATTTTCAGTATTATCGTAGTATTAAATATAGTTTTTAATTATACTAATGTGTTTTAGATCATGTATTAACCCCTTCGCTGCCAGGCCTTTTCCCCCTCCTGTGACGAGCCTTTTTTTAGCTATTTGAGGCAGTTCGCGCTTAGGCCATCATAACCTTTTTGTTCACATAAGCTACCCACGCCAAATTTGCATCCTTTTTTCCCAACATCCTAGGGATTCTAGAGGTACCCAGACTTTGTGGGTTCCCCAGAAGGAGGCCAAGAAATTAGCCAAAATACAGTGAAAATTTCATTTTTTTCAAAAAAATGGGAAAAAGGGGCTGCAGAAGAAGGCTTGTGTTTTTTTCCCTGAAAAGGGCATGAACAAAGGGTTGGCAGTGCTAAAATCACCATCTTCCTAGCTTTCAGGAACAAGCAGAATTGAATCACAAAACCCAATTTTTCAACACAATTTTGGCATTTTACTGGGACATTTCCCATTTTTACGATTTTTTGTGCTTTCAGCCTCCTTCCAGTCAGTGACAGAAATGGGCATGAAACCAACGCTGGATCCCAGAAACCGCAACATTTCTGAAAAGTAGACAAAATTCTGAATTCAGCAAGGGGTAATTTGTGTAGATCCTACAAGGGTTTCCTACAGAAAATAACAACTGAAAAAGAACAATATTGAAACTGAGGTGAAAAAAACATCAATTTTTCTCTATGTTTTACTCTGTAACTTTTTCCAGCAATGTCAGATTTTCAAAAGCAATATACCGTTACGTCTGCTGGACTGTTCTGGTTGCGAAGATATATAGGACTTGTAAGTTCATCAAGAACTCTAGGTACCCAGAGCCAATAAATGACCTGCACCCTGCAGTGGGTTTTCATTCTATACCGGGTATACAGCAATTAATTTGCTGAAATATAAAGAGTAAAAAATAGCTATCAAGAAAACCTTTGTATTTCCAAAATGGGCACAAGATAAGGTGTTGAGAAGCAGTGGTTATTTGCACATCTCTGAATTCCGGGGTGCCCATACTAGCATGTGAATTACAGGGCATTTCTCAAATAGACGTCTTTTTTACACACTGTCTTACATTTGGAAGGGGAAATGTAGAGAAAGACAAGGGGCAATAACACTTGTTTTGCTATTCTATTTTACCCAAAGTCTCCCGATAAAAATGATACCTCACTTGTGAGGGTAGACCTAGCGCCCGGGACAGGATATGCCCCAAAACACAACGTGGACACATCACAGAAAACAGAGCTGTTTTTTGCAAAGTGCCTACCTGTAGATTTTGGCCTCTAGCTCAGCCGGCACCTAGGGAAACCTACCAAACCTGTGCATTTTTTAAAACTAGAGACCTAGGGGAATCCAAGATGGGGTGACTTGTGGGGCTCTGACCAGGTTCTGTTACCCAGAATCCTTTGCAAACCTCAAAATTTGGCTAAAAAAACATATTTTCCTTACATTTCGGTGACAGAAACTTCTGGAATCTGAGAGGAGCCACAAATTTCCTTCCACCCAGCGTTCCCCCAAGTCTCCCGATAAAAATGGTACCTCACTTTTGAGGGTAGGCCTAGTGCCCGCGACAGGATATGCCCCAAAACACAACGTGGACACATCACAGAAAACAGAGCTGTTTTTTGCAAAGTGCCTACCTGTAGATTTTGGCCTCTAGCTCAGCCGGCACCCAGGGAAACATACCAAACCTGTGCATTTTTTAAAACTAGAGACCTAAGGGAATCCAAGATGGGGTGACTTGTGGGGCTCTGACCAGGTTCTGTTACACAGAATCCTTTGCAAACCTGAAAATTTGGCTAAAAAAACACATTTTCCTCACATTTCGGTGACAGAAAGTTCTGGAATCTGAGAGGAGCCACAAATTTCCTTCCACCCAGCTTTCCCCCAAGTCACCTGAAAAAAATGATACCTCACTTGTGTGGGTAGTCCTAGCGCTCGCGACAGGAAATGTCCCAAAACACAAAGTGGGCACATCCCATTTTTTGACAGAAAACAGAGCAGTTTTTTGCAAAGTGCCTACCTGTAGATTTTGGCCTCTAGCTCAGCCGGCACCTAGGGAAACCTACCAATCCAGTGCATTTTTGAAAACTAGAGACCTAGGGGAATCCAAGATGGGGTGACTTGTGGGGCTCTGACCAGGTTCTGTTACCCAGAATTCTTTGCAAACCTCAAAATTTGGCTAAAAAAATATATTTTCCTCACATTTGGGTGACAGAAAGTTCTGGAATCTGAGAGGAGCCACAAATTTCCTTCCACCCAGCGTTCCCCAAACTCTCGATAGAAATGGTACCTCACTTGTGTGGGTTGGCCTAGCGCCCGCGACAGGATATGCCCCAAAACACAACGTGGACACATCACAGAAAACAGAGCTGTTTTTTGCAAAGTGCCTACCTGTAGATTTCGGCCTATAGCTCAGCCGGCACCTAGGGAAACCTACCAAACCTGTGCATTTTTGAAAACTAGAGACCTAGGGGAATCCAAGATGGGGTGACTTGTGGGGCTCTGACCAGGTTCTGTTACCCAGAATCCTTTGCAAACCTCAAAATTTGTCTAAAAAAACACATTTTCCTCAAATTTCGGTGACAGAAAGTTCTGGAATCTGAGAGGAGCCACAAATTATCTTCCACCCAGCGTTCCCCCAAGTCTCCCGATAAAAATGATACCTCACTTGTGTGGGAAGTCCTAGCGCCCGCGACAGGAAATGTCCCAAAACACAAAGTGGGCACATCCCATTTTTTGACAGAAAACAGCTGTTTTTTGCAAAGTGCCTACCTGTAGATTTTGGCCTCTAGCTCAGCCGGCACCAAGGGAAACCTACCAAACCTGTGCATTTTTGAAAACTAGAGACCTAGGGGAATCCAAGATGGGGTGACTTGTGGGGCTCTGACCAGGTTCTGTTACTCAGAATCCTTTGCAAACCTCAAAATATGGCTAAAAAAACACATTTTCCTCACATTTCGGTGACAGAAAATTCTGGAATCTGAGAGGAGCCACAAATTTCCTTCCACCCAGTGTTCCCCCAAGTCTCCCGATAAAAATGATACCTCACTTGTGTGGGTAGTCCTAGCGCCCGCGACAGGAAATGTCCCAAAACACAAAGTGGGCACATCCCATTTTTTGACAGAAAACAGAGCTGTTTTTTGCAAAGTGTCTACCTGTAGATTTAGGCCTCTAGCTCAGCCGGCACCTAGGGAAACCTACCAAACCTGAGCATTTTTTTAAACTAGAGACCTAGGGAAATCCAAGATGGGGTGACTTGTGGGGCTCTGACCAGGTTCTGTTACCCAGAATCCTTTGCAAACCTCAAAATTTGGCTAACAAAACATATTTTCCTCACATTTCGGTGACAGAAAGTTCTGGAATCTGAGAGGAGCCACAAATTTCCTTCCACCCAGCGTTCCCCCAAGTCTCCCGATAAAAATGGTACCATACTTGTGTGGGTAGGCCTAGCGCCCGTGACAGGATATGCCCCAAAACACAACGTGGACACATCACAGAAGACAGAGCTGTTTTTTGCAAAGTGCCTACCTGTAGATTTTGGCCTCTAGCTCAGCCGGCACCAAGGGAAACCTACCAAACCTGTGCATTTTTGAAAACTAGAGACCTAGGGGAATCAAAGATGGGGTGACTTGTGGGGCTCTGACCAGGTTCTGTTACCCAGAATCCTTTGCAAACCTCAAAAATTGGCTAAAAAAACACATTTTCCTCACATTTCGGTGACAGAAAGTTCTGGAATCTGAGAGGAGCCACAAATTTCCTTCCACCCAGCGTTCCCCCAAGTCTCCCGATAAAAATGGTACCATACTTGTGTGGGTAGGCCTAGCGCCCGTGACAGGATATGCCCCAAAAACAACGTGGACACATCACAGAAAACAGTGCTGTTTTTTGCAATGTGCCTACCTGTAGATTTTGGCCTCTAGCTCAGCCGACACCTTGGGAAACCTACCAAACCTGTGCATTTTTGAAAACTAGAGACCTAGGGGAATCAAAGATGGGGTGACTTGTGGGGCTCTGACCAGGTTCTGTTACCCAGAATCCTTTGCAAACCTCAAAAATTGGCTAAAAAAACACATTTTCCTCACATTTCGGTGACAGAAAGTTCTGGAATCTGAGAGGAGCCACAAATTATCTTCCACCCAGCGTTCCCCCAAGTCTCCCGATAAAAATGATACCTCACTTGTGTGGGAAGTCCTACCGCCCGTGACAGGATATGCCCCAAAAACAACGTGGACACATCACAGAAAACAGAGCTGTTTTTTGCAAAGTGCCTACCTGTAGATTTTGGCCTCTAGCTCAGCCGACACCTAGGGAAACCTACCAAACCTGTGCATTTTTGAAAACTAGAGACCTGGGGGAATCCAAGATGGGGTGATTTGCGGGGCTCTGACCAGGTTCTGTTACCCAGAATTCTTTGCAAACCACAAAATTTGGCTAAAAAAACATATTTTCCTCACATTTCGGTGACAGAAACTTCTGGAATCTGAGAGGAGCCACAAATTTCCTTCCACCCAGCGTTCCCCCAAGTCTCCCGATAAAAATGGTACCTCACTTTTGAGGGTAGGCCTAGTGCCCGCGACAGGATACGCCCCAAAACACAACGTGGACACATCACAGAAAACAGAGCTGTTTTTTGCAAAGTGCCTACCTGTAGATTTTGGCCTCTAGCTCAGCCGGCACCCAGGGAAACCTACCAAACCTGTGCATTTTTTAAAACTAGAGACCTAAGGGAATCCAAGATGGGGTGACTTGTGGGGCTCTGACCAGGTTCTGTTACACAGAATCCTTTGCAAACCTGAAAATTTGGCTAAAAAAACACATTTTCCTCACATTTCGGTGACAGAAAGTTCTGGAATCTGAGAGGAGCCACAAATTTCCTTCCCCCCAGCTTTCCCCCAAGTCTCCTGAAAAAAATGATACCTCACTTGTGTGGGTAGTCCTAGCGCTCGCGACAGGAAATGTCCCAAAACACAAAGTGGGCACATCCCATTTTTTGACAGAAAACAGAGCAGTTTTTTGCAAAGTGCCTACCTGTAGATTTTGGCCTCTAGCTCAGCCGGCACCGAGGGAAACCTACCAAACCAGTGCATTTTTGAAAACTAGAGACCTAGGGGAATCCAAGATGGGGTGACCAGGTTCTGTTACCCAGAATTCTTTGCAAACCTCAAAATTTGGCTAAAAAAATATATTTTCCTCACATTTCGGGTGACAGAAAGTTCTGGAATCTGAGAGGAGCCACAAATTTCCTTCCACCCAGCGTTCCCCAAACTCTCGATAGAAATGGTACCTCACTTGTGTGGGTAGGCCTAGCGCCCGCGACAGGATATGCCCCAAAACACAACGTGGACACATCACAGAAAACAGAGCTGTTTTTTGCAAAGTGCCTACCTGTAGATTTCGGCCTATAGCTCAGCCGGCACCTAGGGAAACCTACCAAACCTGTGCATTTTTGAAAACTAGAGACCTAGGGGAATCCAAGATGGGGTGACTTGTGGGGCTCTGACCAGGTTCTGTTACCCAGAATCCTTTGCAAACCTCAAAATTTGGCTAAAAAAACACATTTTCCTCAAATTTCGGTGACAGAAAGTTCTGGAATCTGAGAGGAGCCACAAATTATCTTCCACCCAGCGTTCCCCCAAGTCTCCCGATAAAAATGATACCTCACTTGTGTGGGAAGTCCTAGCGCCCGCGACAGGAAATGTCCCAAAACACAAAGTGGGCACATCCCATTTTTTGACAGAAAACAGCTGTTTTTTGCAAAGTGCCTACCTGTAGATTTTGGCCTCTAGCTCAGCCGGCACCAAGGGAAACCTACCAAACCTGTGCATTTTTGAAAACTAGAGACCTAGGGGAATCCAAGATGGGGTGACTTGTGGGGCTCTGACCAGGTTCTGTTACTCAGAATCCTTTGCAAACCTCAAAATATGGCTAAAAAAACACATTTTCCTCACATTTCGGTGACAGAAAATTCTGGAATCTGAGAGGAGCCACAAATTTCCTTCCACCCAGCATTCCCCCAAGTCTCCCGATAAAAAGGGTACCTCACTTGTGTGGGTAGGCCTAGCGCCCGCGACAGGATATGCCCCAAAACACAACGTGGACACATCACAGAAAACAGAGCTGTTTTTTGCAAAGTGCCTACCTGTAGATTTTGGCCTCTAGCTCAGCCGACACCTAGGGAAACCTACCAAACCTGTGCATTTTCTAAAACTAGAGACCTAGGGGAATCAAAGATGGGGTGACTTGTGGGGCTCTGACCAGGTTCTGTTACCCAGAATCCTTTGCAAACCTCAAAATTTGGCTAAAAAAACATATTTTCCACATATTTCGGTGACAGAAAGTTCTGGAATCTGAGAGGAGCCACAAATTTCCTTCCACCCAGCGTTCCCCCAAGTCTCCCGATAAAAATGATACCTCACTTGTGTGGGTAGTCCTAGCGCCCGCGACAGGAAATGTCCCAAAACACAAAGTGGGCACATCCCATTTTTTGACAGAAAACAGAGCTGTTTGTTGCAAAGTGTCTACCTGTAGATTTAGGCCTCTAGCTCAGCCGGCACATAGGGAAACCTACCAAACCTGTGCATTTTTTAAAACTAGAGACCTAGGGAAATCCAAGATGGGGTGACTTCTGGGGCTCTGACCAGGTTCTGTTACCCAGAATCCTTTGCAAACCTCAAAATTTGGCTAACAAAACATATTTTCCTCACATTTCGGTGACAGAAAGTTCTGGAATCTGAGAGGAGCCACAAATTTCCTTCCACCCAGCGTTCCCCCAAGTCTCCTGATAAAAATGGTACCTCACTTGTGTGGGTAGGCCTAGCGCCCGCAACAGGATATGCCCCAAAACACAACGTGGACACATCACAGAAAACAGAGCTGTTTTTTGCAAAGTGCCTACCTGTAGATTTTGGCCTCTAGCTCAGCCGGCACCAAGGGAAACCTACCAAACCTGTGCATTTTTGAAAACTAGAGACCTAGGGGAATCAAAGATGGGGTGACTTGTGGGGCTCTGACCAGGTTCTGTTACGCAGAATCCTTTGCAAACCTCAAAAATTGGCTAAAAAAACACATTTTCCTCACATTTCGGTGACAGAAAGTTCTGGAATCTGAGAGGAGCCACAAATTTCCTTCCACCCAGCGTTCCCCCAAGTCTCCCGATAAAAATGGTACCATACTTGTGTGGGTAGGCCTAGCGCCCGTGACAGGATATGCCCCAAAAACAACGTGGACACATCACAGAAAACAGAGCTGTTTTTTGCAAAGTGCCTACCTGTAGATTTTGGCCTCTAGCTCAGCCGACACCTTGGGAAACCTACCAAACCTGTGCATTTTTGAAAACTAGAGACCTAGGGGAATCAAAGATGGGGTGACTTGTGGGGCTCTGACCAGGTTCTGTTACCCAGAATCCTTTGCAAACCTCAAAAATTGGCTAAAAAAACACATTTTCCTCACATTTCGGTGACAGAAAGTTCTGGAATCTGAGAGGAGCCACAAATTATCTTCCACCCAGCGTTCCCCCAAGTCTCCCGATAAAAATGATACCTCACTTGTGTGGGAAGTCCTACCGCCTGTGACAGGATATGCCCCAAAAACAACGTGGACACATCACAGAAAACAGAGCTGTTTTTTGCAAAGTGCCTACCTGTAGATTTTGGCCTCTAGCTCAGCCGACACCTAGGGAAACCTACCAAACCTGTGCATTTTTTTAAACTAGAGACCTGGGGGAATCCAAGATGGGGTGATTTGTGGGGCTCTGACCAGGTTCTGTTACCCAGAATTCTTTGCAAACCACAAAATTTGGCTAACAAAATATATTTTCCTAACATTTCGGTGACAGAAAGTTCTGGAACCTGAGAGGAGCCACAAATTTCCTTCCACGCAGCGTTCCCCCAAGTCTCCCAATAAAAATGGTACCTCACTTGTGTGGGTAGTCCTAGCGCCCGCGACAGGATATGCCCCAAAACACAACGTGGACACATCACAGAAAACAGAGCTGTTTTTTGCAAAGTGCCTACCTGTAGATTTTGGCCTCTAGCTCAGCTGGCACCTAGGGAAACCTACCAAACCTGTGCATTTTTTAAAACTAGAGACCTAGGGGAATCCAAGATGGGGTGATTTGTGGGGCTCTGACCAGGTTCCGTTACCCAGAATCCTTTGTAAACCTCACAATTTGGCCAAAAAAAACACATTTTGCTCACCTTTCGGTGACAGAAAGTTCTGGAATCTGAAAGGAGCCACAAATTTCCTTCCACTCAGCGTTCCCCCAAGTCTCCCGATAAAAATGGTACCTCACTTGTGTGGGTAGGCCTAGCGCCCGCGACAAGATATGCCCCAAAACACAACGTGGACACATCACAGAAAACAGAGCTGTTATTTGCAAAGTGCCTACCTGTAGATTTTGGCCTCTTGCTCAGCCGGCACCTAGGGAAACCAACCAAACCTGTGCATTTTTGAAAACTAGAGACCTAAGGGAATCCAAGATGGGGTGACTTGTGGGGCTCTGACCAGGTTCTGTTACACAGAATCCTTTGCAAACCTGAAAATGTGGCTAAAAAGACACATTTTCCTCACATTTCGGTGACAGAAAGTTCTGGAATCTGAGAGGAGCCACAAATTTCCTTCCACCCAGCTTTCCCCCTAGTCTCCTGAACAAAATGATACCTCACTTGTGTTGGTAGTCCTAGCGTCCGCGACAGGAAATGTCCCAAAACACAAAGTGGGCACATCCCATTTTTTGGCAGAAAACAGAGCGGTTTTTTGCAAAGTGCCTACCTGTAGATTTAGGCCTCTAGCTCAGCCGGCACCTAGGGAAACCTACCAAACCAGTGCATTTTTTAAAACTGGAGACCTAGGGGAATCCAAGATGGGGTGACTTGTGGGGCTCTGACCAGGTTCTGTTACCCAGAATTCTTTGCAAACCTCAAAATTTGGCTAAAAAAATATATTTTCCTCACATTTCGGTGACAGAAAGTTCTGGAATCTGAGAGGAGCCACAAATTTCCTTCCACCCAGCATTCCCCAAAGTCTCTTGAGAGAAATGGTACCTCACTTGTGTGGGTAGGCCTAGCGCCCGCGACAGGATATGCCCCAAAACACAACGTGGACACATCACAGAAAACAGAGCTGTTTTTTGCAAAGTGCCTACCTGTAGATTTTGGCCTCTAGCTCAGCCGACACCTAGGGAAACCTACCAAACCTGTGCATTTTTGAAAACTAGAGACCTAGGGGAATCAAAGATGGGGTGACTTGTGGGGCTCTGACCAGGTTCTGTTACCCAGAATCCTTTGCAAACCTCAAAATTTGGCCTAAAAAACATATTTTCCTCACATTTCGGTGACAGAAAGTTCTGGAATCTGAGAGGAGCCACAAATTTCCTTCCACCCAGCGTTCCCCCAAGTCTCCCGATAAAAATGGTACCATACTTGTGTGGGTAGGCCTAGCGCCCGTGACAGGATATGCCCCAAAAACAACGTGGACACATCACAGAAAACAGAGCTGTTTTTTGCAAAGTGCCTACCTGTAGATTTTGGCCTCTAGCTCAGCCGACACCTTGGGAAACCGACCAAACCTGTGCATTTTTGAAAACTAGAGACCTAGGGGAATCCAAGATGGGGTGACTTGTGGGGCTCTGACCAGGTTCTGTTACCCAGAATCCTTTGCAAACCTCAAAATTTGGCTAAAAAAACATATTTTCCTCATATTTCGGTGACAGAAAGTTCTGGAATCTGAGAGGAGACACAAATTTCCTTCCACCCAGCGTTCCCCCAAGTCTCCCGATAAAAATGATACCTCACTTGTGTGGGTAGTCCTAGAGCCCGCGACAGGAAATGTCCCAAAACACAAAGTGGGCACATCCCATTTTTTGACAGAAAACAGAGCTGTTTTTTGCAAAGTGCCTACCTGTAGATTTAGGCCTCTAGCTCAGCCGGCACCTAGGGAAACCTACCAAACCTGTGCATTTTTGAAAACTAGAGACCTAGGGGAATCAAAGATGGGGTGACTTGTGGGGCTCTGACCAGGTTCTGTTACCCAGAATCCTTTGCAAACCTCAAAATTTGGCTAAAAAAACAAATTTTCCTCACATTTCGGTGACAGAAAGTTCTGGAATCTGAGAGGAGCCACAAATTTCTTTCCACCCAGCATTCCCCCAAGTCTCCCGATAAAAATGGTACCTCACTTGTGTGGGTAGGCCTAGCGCCCGTGACAGGATATGCCCCAAAACACAACGTGGACACATCACAGAAAACAGAGCTGTTTTTTGCAAAGTGCCAACCTGTAGATTTTGGCCTCTAGCTCAGCCGACACCTAGGGAAACCAACCAAACCTGTGCATTTTTGAAAACTAGAGACCTAGGGGAATCAAAGATGGGGTAACTTGTGGGGCTCTGACCAGGTTCTGTTACCCAGAATCCTTTGCAAACCTCAAAATTTGGCTAAAAAAACATATTTTCCTCACATTTCGGTGACAGAAAGTTCTGGAATCTGAGAGGAGCCACAAATTTCCTTCCACCCAGCGTTCCCCCAAGTCTCCCGATAACAATGGTACCATACTTGTGTGGGTAGGCCTAGCGCCCGTGACAGGATATGCCCCAAAAACAACATGGACACATCACAGAAAACAGAGCTGTTTTTTGCAAAGTGCCTACCTGTAGATTTTGGCCTCTAGCTCAGCCGGCACCAAGGGAAACCTACCAAACCTGTGCATTTTTGAAAACTAGAGACCTAGGGGAATCAAAGATGGGGTGACTTGTGGGGCTCTGACCAGGTTCTGTTACCCAGAATCCTTTGCAAACCTCAAAAATTGGCTAAAAAAACACATTTTCCTCACATTTCGGTGACAGAAAGTTCTGGAATCTGAGAGGAGCCACAAATTTCCTTCCACCCAGCGTTCCCCCAAGTCTCCCGATAAAAATGGTACCATACTTGTGTGGGTAGGCCTAGCGCCCGTGACAGGATATGCCCCAAAAACAACGTGGACACATCACAGAAAACAGAGCTGTTTTTTGCAAAGTGCCTACCTGTAGATTTTGGCCTCTAGCTCAGCCGACACCTTGGGAAACCTACCAAACCTGTGCATTTTTGAAAACTAGAGACCTAGGGGAATCAAAGATGGGGTAACTTGTGGGGCTCTGACCAGGTTCTGTTACCCAGAATCCTTTGCAAACCTCAAAATTTGGCTAAAAAAACATATTTTCCTCACATTTCGGTGACAGAAAGTTCTGGAATCTGAGAGGAGCCACAAATTTCCTTCCACCCAGCGTTCCCCCAAGTCTCCCGATAAAAATGGTACCATACTTGTGTGGGTAGGCCTAGCGCCCGTGACAGGATATGCCCCAAAAACAACGTGGACACATCACAGAAAACAGTGCTGTTTTTTGCAATGTGCCTACCTGTAGATTTTGGCCTCTAGCTCAGCCGACACCTTGGGAAACCTACCAAACCTGTGCATTTTTTAAAACTAGAGACCTAGGGGAATCAAAGATGGGGTGACTTGTGGGGCTCTGACCAGGTTCTGTTACCCAGAATCCTTTGCAAACCTCAAAAATTGGCTAAAAAAACACATTTTCCTCACATTTCGGTGACAGAAAGTTCTGGAATCTGAGAGGAGCCACAAATTTCCTTCCACCCAGCGTTCCCCCAAGTCTCCCGATAAAAATGGTACCATACTTGTGTGGGTAGGCCTAGCGCCCGTGACAGGATATGCCCCAAAAACAACGTGGACACATCACAGAAAACAGTGCTGTTTTTTGCAATGTGCCTACCTGTAGATTTTGGCCTCTAGCTCAGCCGACACCTTGGGAAACCTACCAAACCTGTGCATTTTTGAAAACTAGAGACCTAGGGGAATCAAAGATGGGGTGACTTGTGGGGCTCTGACCAGGTTCTGTTACCCAGAATCCTTTGCAAACCTCAAAAATTGGCTAAAAAAACACATTTTCCTCACATTTCGGTGACAGAAAGTTCTGGAATCTGAGAGGAGCCACAAATTATCTTCCACCCAGCGTTTCCCCAAGTCTCCCGATAAAAATGATACCTCACTTGTGTGGGAAGTCCTACCGCCCGTGACAGGATATGCCCCAAAAACAACGTGGACACATCACAGAAAACAGAGCTGTTTTTTGCAAAGTGCCTACCTGTAGATTTTGGCCTCTAGCTCAGCCGACACCTAGGGAAACCTACCAAACCTGTGCATTTTTGAAAACTAGAGACCTGGGGGAATCCAAGATGGGGTGATTTGCGGGGCTCTGACCAGGTTCTGTTACCCAGAATTCTTTGCAAACCACAAAATTTGGCTAAAAAAACATATTTTCCTCACATTTCGGTGACAGAAACTTCTGGAATCTGAGAGGAGCCACAAATTTCCTTCCACCCAGCGTTCCCCCAAGTCTCCCGATAAAAATGGTACCTCACTTTTGAGGGTAGGCCTAGTGCCCGCGACAGGATACGCCCCAAAACACAACGTGGACACATCACAGAAAACAGAGCTGTTTTTTGCAAAGTGCCTACCTGTAGATTTTGGCCTCTAGCTCAGCCGGCACCCAGGGAAACCTACCAAACCTGTGCATTTTTTAAAACTAGAGACCTAAGGGAATCCAAGATGGGGTGACTTGTGGGGCTCTGACCAGGTTCTGTTACACAGAATCCTTTGCAAACCTGAAAATTTGGCTAAAAAAACACATTTTCCTCACATTTCGGTGACAGAAAGTTCTGGAATCTGAGAGGAGCCACAAATTTCCTTCCCCCCAGCTTTCCCCCAAGTCTCCTGAAAAAAATGATACCTCACTTGTGTGGGTAGTCCTAGCGCTCGCGACAGGAAATGTCCCAAAACACAAAGTGGGCACATCCCATTTTTTGACAGAAAACAGAGCAGTTTTTTGCAAAGTGCCTACCTGTAGATTTTGGCCTCTAGCTCAGCCGGCACCGAGGGAAACCTACCAAACCAGTGCATTTTTGAAAACTAGAGACCTAGGGGAATCCAAGATGGGGTGACCAGGTTCTGTTACCCAGAATTCTTTGCAAACCTCAAAATTTGGCTAAAAAAATATATTTTCCTCACATTTCGGGTGACAGAAAGTTCTGGAATCTGAGAGGAGCCACAAATTTCCTTCCACCCAGCGTTCCCCAAACTCTCGATAGAAATGGTACCTCACTTGTGTGGGTAGGCCTAGCGCCCGCGACAGGATATGCCCCAAAACACAACGTGGACACATCACAGAAAACAGAGCTGTTTTTTGCAAAGTGCCTACCTGTAGATTTCGGCCTATAGCTCAGCCGGCACCTAGGGAAACCTACCAAACCTGTGCATTTTTGAAAACTAGAGACCTAGGGGAATCCAAGATGGGGTGACTTGTGGGGCTCTGACCAGGTTCTGTTACCCAGAATCCTTTGCAAACCTCAAAATTTGGCTAAAAAAACACATTTTCCTCAAATTTCGGTGACAGAAAGTTCTGGAATCTGAGAGGAGCCACAAATTATCTTCCACCCAGCGTTCCCCCAAGTCTCCCGATAAAAATGGTACCATACTTGTGTGGGTAGGCCTAGCGCCCGTGACAGGATATGCCCCAAAAACAACGTGGACACATCACAGAAAACAGTGCTGTTTTTTGCAATGTGCCTACCTGTAGATTTTGGCCTCTAGCTCAGCCGACACCTTGGGAAACCTACCAAACCTGTGCATTTTTGAAAACTAGAGACCTAGGGGAATCAAAGATGGGGTGACTTGTGGGGCTCTGACCAGGTTCTGTTACCCAGAATCCTTTGCAAACCTCAAAAATTGGCTAAAAAAACACATTTTCCTCACATTTCGGTGACAGAAAGTTCTGGAATCTGAGAGGAGCCACAAATTATCTTCCACCCAGCGTTTCCCCAAGTCTCCCGATAAAAATGATACCTCACTTGTGTGGGAAGTCCTACCGCCCGTGACAGGATATGCCCCAAAAACAACGTGGACACATCACAGAAAACAGAGCTGTTTTTTGCAAAGTGCCTACCTGTAGATTTTGGCCTCTAGCTCAGCCGACACCTAGGGAAACCTACCAAACCTGTGCATTTTTGAAAACTAGAGACCTGGGGGAATCCAAGATGGGGTGATTTGCGGGGCTCTGACCAGGTTCTGTTACCCAGAATTCTTTGCAAACCACAAAATTTGGCTAAAAAAACATATTTTCCTCACATTTCGGTGACAGAAACTTCTGGAATCTGAGAGGAGCCACAAATTTCCTTCCACCCAGCGTTCCCCCAAGTCTCCCGATAAAAATGGTACCTCACTTTTGAGGGTAGGCCTAGTGCCCGCGACAGGATACGCCCCAAAACACAACGTGGACACATCACAGAAAACAGAGCTGTTTTTTGCAAAGTGCCTACCTGTAGATTTTGGCCTCTAGCTCAGCCGGCACCCAGGGAAACCTACCAAACCTGTGCATTTTTTAAAACTAGAGACCTAAGGGAATCCAAGATGGGGTGACTTGTGGGGCTCTGACCAGGTTCTGTTACACAGAATCCTTTGCAAACCTGAAAATTTGGCTAAAAAAACACATTTTCCTCACATTTCGGTGACAGAAAGTTCTGGAATCTGAGAGGAGCCACAAATTTCCTTCCCCCCAGCTTTCCCCCAAGTCTCCTGAAAAAAATGATACCTCACTTGTGTGGGTAGTCCTAGCGCTCGCGACAGGAAATGTCCCAAAACACAAAGTGGGCACATCCCATTTTTTGACAGAAAACAGAGCAGTTTTTTGCAAAGTGCCTACCTGTAGATTTTGGCCTCTAGCTCAGCCGGCACCGAGGGAAACCTACCAAACCAGTGCATTTTTGAAAACTAGAGACCTAGGGGAATCCAAGATGGGGTGACCAGGTTCTGTTACCCAGAATTCTTTGCAAACCTCAAAATTTGGCTAAAAAAATATATTTTCCTCACATTTCGGGTGACAGAAAGTTCTGGAATCTGAGAGGAGCCACAAATTTCCTTCCACCCAGCGTTCCCCAAACTCTCGATAGAAATGGTACCTCACTTGTGTGGGTAGGCCTAGCGCCCGCGACAGGATATGCCCCAAAACACAACGTGGACACATCACAGAAAACAGAGCTGTTTTTTGCAAAGTGCCTACCTGTAGATTTCGGCCTATAGCTCAGCCGGCACCTAGGGAAACCTACCAAACCTGTGCATTTTTGAAAACTAGAGACCTAGGGGAATCCAAGATGGGGTGACTTGTGGGGCTCTGACCAGGTTCTGTTACCCAGAATCCTTTGCAAACCTCAAAATTTGGCTAAAAAAACACATTTTCCTCAAATTTCGGTGACAGAAAGTTCTGGAATCTGAGAGGAGCCACAAATTATCTTCCACCCAGCGTTCCCCCAAGTCTCCCGATAAAAATGATACCTCACTTGTGTGGGAAGTCCTAGCGCCCGCGACAGGAAATGTCCCAAAACACAAAGTGGGCACATCCCATTTTTTGACAGAAAACAGCTGTTTTTTGCAAAGTGCCTACCTGTAGATTTTGGCCTCTAGCTCAGCCGGCACCAAGGGAAACCTACCAAACCTGTGCATTTTTGAAAACTAGAGACCTAGGGGAATCCAAGATGGGGTGACTTGTGGGGCTCTGACCAGGTTCTGTTACTCAGAATCCTTTGCAAACCTCAAAATATGGCTAAAAAAACACATTTTCCTCACATTTCGGTGACAGAAAATTCTGGAATCTGAGAGGAGCCACAAATTTCCTTCCACCCAGCATTCCCCCAAGTCTCCCGATAAAAAGGGTACCTCACTTGTGTGGGTAGGCCTAGCGCCCGCGACAGGATATGCCCCAAAACACAACGTGGACACATCACAGAAAACAGAGCTGTTTTTTGCAAAGTGCCTACCTGTAGATTTTGGCCTCTAGCTCAGCCGACACCTAGGGAAACCTACCAAACCTGTGCATTTTCTAAAACTAGAGACCTAGGGGAATCAAAGATGGGGTGACTTGTGGGGCTCTGACCAGGTTCTGTTACCCAGAATCCTTTGCAAACCTCAAAATTTGGCTAAAAAAACATATTTTCCACATATTTCGGTGACAGAAAGTTCTGGAATCTGAGAGGAGCCACAAATTTCCTTCCACCCAGCGTTACCCCAAGTCTCCCGATAAAAATGATACCTCACTTGTGTGGGTAGTCCTAGCGCCCGCGACAGGAAATGTCCCAAAACACAAAGTGGGCACATCCCATTTTTTGACAGAAAACAGAGCTGTTTGTTGCAAAGTGTCTACCTGTAGATTTAGGCCTCTAGCTCAGCCGGCACATAGGGAAACCTACCAAACCTGTGCATTTTTTAAAACTAGAGACCTAGGGAAATCCAAGATGGGGTGACTTCTGGGGCTCTGACCAGGTTCTGTTACCCAGAATCCTTTGCAAACCTCAAAATTTGGCTAACAAAACATATTTTCCTCACATTTCGGTGACAGAAAGTTCTGGAATCTGAGAGGAGCCACAAATTTCCTTCCACCCAGCGTTCCCCCAAGTCTCCTGATAAAAATGGTACCTCACTTGTGTGGGTAGGCCTAGCGCCCGCGACAGGATATGCCCCAAAACACAACGTGGACACATCACAGAAAACAGAGCTGTTTTTTGCAAAGTGCCTACCTGTAGATTTCGGCCTATAGCTCAGCCGGCACCTAGGGAAACCTACCAAACCTGTGCATTTTTGAAAACTAGAGACCTAGGGGAATCCAAGATGGGGTGACTTGTGGGGCTCTGACCAGGTTCTGTTACCCAGAATCCTTTGCAAACCTCAAAATTTGGCTAAAAAAAACACATTTTCCTCAAATTTCGGTGACAGAAAGTTCTGGAATCTGAGAGGAGCCACAAATTATCTTCCACCCAGCGTTCCCCCAAGTCTCCCGATAAAAATGGTACCATACTTGTGTGGGTAGGCCTAGCGCCCGTGACAGGATATGCCCCAAAAACAACGTGGACACATCACAGAAAACAGTGCTGTTTTTTGCAATGTGCCTACCTGTAGATTTTGGCCTCTAGCTCAGCCGACACCTTGGGAAACCTACCAAACCTGTGCATTTTTGAAAACTAGAGACCTAGGGGAATCAAAGATGGGGTGACTTGTGGGGCTCTGACCAGGTTCTGTTACCCAGAATCCTTTGCAAACCTCAAAAATTGGCTAAAAAAACACATTTTCCTCACATTTCGGTGACAGAAAGTTCTGGAATCTGAGAGGAGCCACAAATTATCTTCCACCCAGCGTTTCCCCAAGTCTCCCGATAAAAATGATACCTCACTTGTGTGGGAAGTCCTACCGCCCGTGACAGGATATGCCCCAAAAACAACGTGGACACATCACAGAAAACAGAGCTGTTTTTTGCAAAGTGCCTACCTGTAGATTTTGGCCTCTAGCTCAGCCGACACCTAGGGAAACCTACCAAACCTGTGCATTTTTGAAAACTAGAGACCTGGGGGAATCCAAGATGGGGTGATTTGCGGGGCTCTGACCAGGTTCTGTTACCCAGAATTCTTTGCAAACCACAAAATTTGGCTAAAAAAACATATTTTCCTCACATTTCGGTGACAGAAACTTCTGGAATCTGAGAGGAGCCACAAATTTCCTTCCACCCAGCGTTCCCCCAAGTCTCCCGATAAAAATGGTACCTCACTTTTGAGGGTAGGCCTAGTGCCCGCGACAGGATACGCCCCAAAACACAACGTGGACACATCACAGAAAACAGAGCTGTTTTTTGCAAAGTGCCTACCTGTAGATTTTGGCCTCTAGCTCAGCCGGCACCCAGGGAAACCTACCAAACCTGTGCATTTTTTAAAACTAGAGACCTAAGGGAATCCAAGATGGGGTGACTTGTGGGGCTCTGACCAGGTTCTGTTACACAGAATCCTTTGCAAACCTGAAAATTTGGCTAAAAAAACACATTTTCCTCACATTTCGGTGACAGAAAGTTCTGGAATCTGAGAGGAGCCACAAATTTCCTTCCCCCCAGCTTTCCCCCAAGTCTCCTGAAAAAAATGATACCTCACTTGTGTGGGTAGTCCTAGCGCTCGCGACAGGAAATGTCCCAAAACACAAAGTGGGCACATCCCATTTTTTGACAGAAAACAGAGCAGTTTTTTGCAAAGTGCCTACCTGTAGATTTTGGCCTCTAGCTCAGCCGGCACCGAGGGAAACCTACCAAACCAGTGCATTTTTGAAAACTAGAGACCTAGGGGAATCCAAGATGGGGTGACCAGGTTCTGTTACCCAGAATTCTTTGCAAACCTCAAAATTTGGCTAAAAAAATATATTTTCCTCACATTTCGGGTGACAGAAAGTTCTGGAATCTGAGAGGAGCCACAAATTTCCTTCCACCCAGCGTTCCCCAAACTCTCGATAGAAATGGTACCTCACTTGTGTGGGTAGGCCTAGCGCCCGCGACAGGATATGCCCCAAAACACAACGTGGACACATCACAGAAAACAGAGCTGTTTTTTGCAAAGTGCCTACCTGTAGATTTCGGCCTATAGCTCAGCCGGCACCTAGGGAAACCTACCAAACCTGTGCATTTTTGAAAACTAGAGACCTAGGGGAATCCAAGATGGGGTGACTTGTGGGGCTCTGACCAGGTTCTGTTACCCAGAATCCTTTGCAAACCTCAAAATTTGGCTAAAAAAACACATTTTCCTCAAATTTCGGTGACAGAAAGTTCTGGAATCTGAGAGGAGCCACAAATTATCTTCCACCCAGCGTTCCCCCAAGTCTCCCGATAAAAATGATACCTCACTTGTGTGGGAAGTCCTAGCGCCCGCGACAGGAAATGTCCCAAAACACAAAGTGGGCACATCCCATTTTTTGACAGAAAACAGCTGTTTTTTGCAAAGTGCCTACCTGTAGATTTTGGCCTCTAGCTCAGCCGGCACCAAGGGAAACCTACCAAACCTGTGCATTTTTGAAAACTAGAGACCTAGGGGAATCCAAGATGGGGTGACTTGTGGGGCTCTGACCAGGTTCTGTTACTCAGAATCCTTTGCAAACCTCAAAATATGGCTAAAAAAACACATTTTCCTCACATTTCGGTGACAGAAAATTCTGGAATCTGAGAGGAGCCACAAATTTCCTTCCACCCAGCATTCCCCCAAGTCTCCCGATAAAAAGGGTACCTCACTTGTGTGGGTAGGCCTAGCGCCCGCGACAGGATATGCCCCAAAACACAACGTGGACACATCACAGAAAACAGAGCTGTTTTTTGCAAAGTGCCTACCTGTAGATTTTGGCCTCTAGCTCAGCCGACACCTAGGGAAACCTACCAAACCTGTGCATTTTCTAAAACTAGAGACCTAGGGGAATCAAAGATGGGGTGACTTGTGGGGCTCTGACCAGGTTCTGTTACCCAGAATCCTTTGCAAACCTCAAAATTTGGCTAAAAAAACATATTTTCCACATATTTCGGTGACAGAAAGTTCTGGAATCTGAGAGGAGCCACAAATTTCCTTCCACCCAGCGTTACCCCAAGTCTCCCGATAAAAATGATACCTCACTTGTGTGGGTAGTCCTAGCGCCCGCGACAGGAAATGTCCCAAAACACAAAGTGGGCACATCCCATTTTTTGACAGAAAACAGAGCTGTTTGTTGCAAAGTGTCTACCTGTAGATTTAGGCCTCTAGCTCAGCCGGCACATAGGGAAACCTACCAAACCTGTGCATTTTTTAAAACTAGAGACCTAGGGAAATCCAAGATGGGGTGACTTCTGGGGCTCTGACCAGGTTCTGTTACCCAGAATCCTTTGCAAACCTCAAAATTTGGCTAACAAAACATATTTTCCTCACATTTCGGTGACAGAAAGTTCTGGAATCTGAGAGGAGCCACAAATTTCCTTCCACCCAGCGTTCCCCCAAGTCTCCTGATAAAAATGGTACCTCACTTGTGTGGGTAGGCCTAGCGCCCGCAACAGGATATGCCCCAAAACACAACGTGGACACATCACAGAAAACAGAGCTGTTTTTTGCAAAGTGCCTACCTGTAGATTTTGGCCTCTAGCTCAGCCGGCACCAAGGGAAACCTACCAAACCTGTGCATTTTTGAAAACTAGAGACCTAGGGGAATCAAAGATGGGGTGACTTGTGGGGCTCTGACCAGGTTCTGTTACACAGAATCCTTTGCAAACCTCAAAAATTGGCTAAAAAAACACATTTTCCTCACATTTCGGTGACAGAAAGTTCTGGAATCTGAGAGGAGCCACAAATTTCCTTCCACCCAGCGTTCCCCCAAGTCTCCCGATAAAAATGGTACCATACTTGTGTGGGTAGGCCTAGCGCCCGTGACAGGATATGCCCCAAAAACAACGTGGACACATCACAGAAAACAGAGCTGTTTTTTGCAAAGTGCCTACCTGTAGATTTTGGCCTCTAGCTCAGCCGACACCTTGGGAAACCTACCAAACCTGTGCATTTTTGAAAACTAGAGACCTAGGGGAATCAAAGATGGGGTGACTTGTGGGGCTCTGACCAGGTTCTGTTACCCAGAATCCTTTGCAAACCTCAAAAATTGGCTAAAAAAACACATTTTCCTCACATTTCGGTGACAGAAAGTTCTGGAATCTGAGAGGAGCCACAAATTATCTTCCACCCAGCGTTCCCCCAAGTCTCCCGATAAAAATGATACCTCACTTGTGTGGGAAGTCCTACCGCCTGTGACAGGATATGCCCCAAAAACAACGTGGACACATCACAGAAAACAGAGCTGTTTTTTGCAAAGTGCCTACCTGTAGATTTTGGCCTCTAGCTCAGCCGACACCTAGGGAAACCTACCAAACCTGTGCATTTTTTTAAACTAGAGACCTGGGGGAATCCAAGATGGGGTGATTTGTGGGGCTCTGACCAGGTTCTGTTACCCAGAATTCTTTGCAAACCACAAAATTTGGCTAACAAAATATATTTTCCTAACATTTCGGTGACAGAAAGTTCTGGAACCTGAGAGGAGCCACAAATTTCCTTCCACGCAGCGTTCCCCCAAGTCTCCCAATAAAAATGGTACCTCACTTGTGTGGGTAGTCCTAGCGCCCGCGACAGGATATGCCCCAAAACACAACGTGGACACATCACAGAAAACAGAGCTGTTTTTTGCAAAGTGCCTACCTGTAGATTTTGGCCTCTAGCTCAGCTGGCACCTAGGGAAACCTACCAAACCTGTGCATTTTTTAAAACTAGAGACCTAGGGGAATCCAAGATGGGGTGATTTGTGGGGCTCTGACCAGGTTCCGTTACCCAGAATCCTTTGTAAACCTCACAATTTGGCCAAAAAAAACACATTTTGCTCACCTTTCGGTGACAGAAAGTTCTGGAATCTGAAAGGAGCCACAAATTTCCTTCCACTCAGCGTTCCCCCAAGTCTCCCGATAAAAATGGTACCTCACTTGTGTGGGTAGGCCTAGCGCCCGCGACAAGATATGCCCCAAAACACAACGTGGACACATCACAGAAAACAGAGCTGTTATTTGCAAAGTGCCTACCTGTAGATTTTGGCCTCTTGCTCAGCCGGCACCTAGGGAAACCTACCAAACCTGTGCATTTTTGAAAACTAGAGACCTAAGGGAATCCAAGATGGGGTGACTTGTGGGGCTCTGACCAGGTTCTGTTACACAGAATCCTTTGCAAACCTGAAAATGTGGCTAAAAAGACACATTTTCCTCACATTTCGGTGACAGAAAGTTCTGGAATCTGAGAGGAGCCACAAATTTCCTTCCACCCAGCTTTCCCCCTAGTCTCCTGAACAAAATGATACCTCACTTGTGTGGGTAGTCCTAGCGTCCGCGACAGGAAATGTCCCAAAACACAAAGTGGGCACATCCCATTTTTTGGCAGAAAACAGAGCGGTTTTTTGCAAAGTGCCTACCTGTAGATTTAGGCCTCTAGCTCAGCCGGCACCTAGGGAAACCTACCAAACCAGTGCATTTTTTAAAACTGGAGACCTAGGGGAATCCAAGATGGGGTGACTTGTGGGGCTCTGACCAGGTTCTGTTACCCAGAATTCTTTGCAAACCTCAAAATTTGGCTAAAAAAATATATTTTCCTCACATTTCGGTGACAGAAAGTTCTGGAATCTGAGAGGAGCCACAAATTTCCTTCCACCCAGCATTCCCCAAAGTCTCTTGAGAGAAATGGTACCTCACTTGTGTGGGTAGGCCTAGCGCCCGCGACAGGATATGCCCCAAAACACAACGTGGACACATCACAGAAAACAGAGCTGTTTTTTGCAAAGTGCCTACCTGTAGATTTTGGCCTCTAGCTCAGCCGACACCTAGGGAAACCTACCAAACCTGTGCATTTTTGAAAACTAGAGACCTAGGGGAATCAAAGATGGGGTGACTTGTGGGGCTCTGACCAGGTTCTGTTACCCAGAATCCTTTGCAAACCTCAAAATTTGGCTAAAAAAACATATTTTCCTCACATTTCGGTGACAGAAAGTTCTGGAATCTGAGAGGAGCCACAAATTTCCTTCCACCCAGCGTTCCCCCAAGTCTCCCGATAAAAATGGTACCATACTTGTGTGGGTAGGCCTAGCGCCCGTGACAGGATATGCCCCAAAAACAACGTGGACACATCACAGAAAACAGAGCTGTTTTTTGCAAAGTGCCTACTTGTAGATTTTGGCCTCTAGCTCAGCCGACACCTTGGGAAACCGACCAAACCTGTGCATTTTTGAAAACTAGAGACCTAGGGGAATCCAAGATGGGGTGACTTGTGGGGCTCTGACCAGGTTCTGTTACCCAGAATCCTTTGCAAACCTAAAAATTTGGCTAAAAAAACATATTTTCCTCATATTTCGGTGACAGAAAGTTCTGGAATCTGAGAGGAGACACAAATTTCCTTCCACCCAGCGTTCCCCCAAGTCTCCCGATAAAAATGATACCTCACTTGTGTGGGTAGTCCTAGAGCCCGCGACAGGAAATGTCCCAAAACACAAAGTGGGCACATCCCATTTTTTGACAGAAAACAGAGCTGTTTTTTGCAAAGTGCCTACCTGTAGATTTAGGCCTCTAGCTCAGCCGGCACCTAGGGAAACCTACCAAACCTGTGCATTTTTGAAAACTAGAGACCTAGGGGAATCAAAGATGGGGTGACTTGTGGGGCTCTGACCAGGTTCTGTTACCCAGAATCCTTTGCAAACCTCAAAATTTGGCTAAAAAAACAAATTTTCCTCACATTTCGGTGACAGAAAGTTCTGGAATCTGAGAGGAGCCACAAATTTCTTTCCACCCAGCATTCCCCCAAGTCTCCCGATAAAAATGGTACCTCACTTGTGTGGGTAGGCCTAGCGCCCGCGACAGGATATGCCCCAAAACACAACGTGGACACATCACAGAAAACAGAGCTGTTTTTTGCAAAGTGCCAACCTGTAGATTTTGGCCTCTAGCTCAGCCGACACCTAGGGAAACCTACCAAACCTGTGCATTTTTGAAAACTAGAGACCTAGGGGAATCAAAGATGGGGTAACTTGTGGGGCTCTGACCAGGTTCTGTTACCCAGAATCCTTTGCAAACCTCAAAATTTGGCTAAAAAAACATATTTTCCTCACATTTCGGTGACAGAAAGTTCTGGAATCTGAGAGGAGCCACAAATTTCCTTCCACCCAGCGTTCCCCCAAGTCTCCCGATAACAATGGTACCATACTTGTGTGGGTAGGCCTAGCGCCCGTGACAGGATATGCCCCAAAAACAACGTGGACACATCACAGAAAACAGAGCTGTTTTTTGCAAAGTGCCTACCTGTAGATTTTGGCCTCTAGCTCAGCCGACACCTTGGGAAACCTACCAAACCTGTGCATTTTTGAAAACTAAAGACCTAGGGGAATCCAAGATGGGGTGACTTGTGGGGCTCTGACCAGGTTCTGTTACTCAGAATCCTTTGCAAACCTCAAAATATGGCTAAAAAAACACATTTTCCTCACATTTCGGTGACAGAAAATTCTGGAATCTGAGAGGAGCCACAAATTTCCTTCCACCCAGCATTCCCCCAAGTCTCCCGATAAAAAGGGTACCTCACTTGTGTGGGTAGGCCTAGCGCCCGCGACAGGAAATGTCCCAAAACACAAAGTGGGCACATCCCATTTTTTTACATAAAACAGAGCTGTTTTTTGCAAAGTGCCTACCTGTAGATTTTGGCCTCTAGCTCAGCCGGCACCTAGGGAAACCTACCAAACCTGTGCATTTTTGAAAACTAGAGACCTTGGGGAATCAAAGATGGGTTGACTTGTGGGGCTCTGACCACGTTCTGTTACCCAGAATCCTTTGCAAACCTCAAAATTTGGCTAAAAAAACAAATTTTCCTCACATTTCGGTGACAGAAAGTTCTGGAATCTGAGAGGAGCCACAAATTTCCTTCCACGCAGCATTCCCCCAAGTCTCCCGATAAAAATGGTACCTCACTTGTGTGGGTAGGCCTAGCGCCCGCGACAGGATATGCCCCAAAACACAACGTGGACACATCACAGAAAACAGAGCTTTTTTTTGCAAAGTGCCTACCTGTAGATTGTGGCCTCTAGCTCAGCCGACACCTAGGGAAACCTACTAAACCTGTGCATTTTTTAAAACTAGAGACCTAGGGGAATCAAAGATGGGGTGACTTGTGGGGCTCTGACCAGGTTCTGTTACCCAGAATCCTTTGCAAACCTCCAAATTTGGCTAAAAAAACATATTTTCCTCATATTTCGGTGACAGAAAGTTCTGGAATCTGAGAGGAGCCACAAATTTCCTTCCACCCAGCGTTCCCCCAAGTCTCCCGATAAAAATGATACCTCACTTGTGTGGGTAGTCCTAGTGCCCGCGACAGGAAATGTCCCAAAACACAAAGTGGGCACATCCCATTTTTTGACAGAAAACAGAGCTGTTTTTTGCAAAGTCCCTACCTGTAGATTTTGGCCTCTAGCTCAGCCGGCACCTAGGGAAACCTACCAAACCTGTGCATTTTTGAAAACTAGAGACCTCGGGGAATCAAAGATGGGGTGACTTGTGGGGCTCTGACCAGGTTCTGTTACCCAGAATCCTTTGCAAACCTCAAAATTTGGCTAAAAAAACAAATTTTCCTCATATTTCGGTGACAGAAAGTTCTGGAATCTGAGAGGAGCCACAAATTTCCTTCCACCCAGCATTCCCCCAAGTCTCCCGATAAAAATGGTACCTCACTTGTGTGGGTAGGCCTAGCGCCCGCGACAGGATATGCCCCAAAACACAACGTGGACACATCACAGAAAACAGAGCTGTTTTTTCCAAAGTGCCTTCTTGTAGATTTTGGCCTCTAGCTCAGCCGGCTCCTAGGGAAACCTACCAAACCTGTGCATTTTTGAAAACTAGAGACCTGGGGGAATCCAAGATGGGTTGACTTGTGGGGCTCTGACCAGGTTCTGTTACCCAGACTTCTTTGCAAACCTCAAAATTTGGCTAAAAAAATATATTTTCCTCACATTTCGGTGACAGAATGTTCTGGAATCTGAGAGGAGCCACAAATTTCCTTCCACGCAGCGTTCCCCCAAGTCTCCCGATAAAAATGGTACCTCACTTGTGTGGGTAGGCCTAGCGCCCGCGACAGGATATGCCCCAAAACACAACGTGGACACATCACAGAAAACAGAGCTGTTTTTTGCAAAGTGGCTACCTGTAGATTTTGGCCTCTAGCTCAGCCGGCACCTAGGGAAACCTACCAAACCTGTGCATTTTTTTAAACTAGAGACCTAGGGGAATCCAAGATGGGGTGATTTGTGGGGCTCTGACCAGGTTCCGTTACCCAGAATCCTTTGCAAACCTCAAAATTTGGCTAAAAAAACACATTTTGCTCACCTTTCGGTGACAGAAAGTTCTGGAATCTGAAAGGAGCCACAAATTTCCTTCCACTCAGCGTTCCCCCAAGTCTCCCGATAAAAATGGTACCTCAATTGTGTGGGTAGGCCTAGGGCCCGCGACAGGATATGCCCCAAAACACAACGTGGACACATCACAGAAAACAGAGCTGTTATTTGCAAAGTGCCTACCTGTAGATTTTGGCCTCTAGCTCAGCCGGCACCTAGGGAAACCTACCAAACCTGTACATTTTTGAAAACTAGAGACTTAAGGGAATCCAAGATGGGGTGACTTGTGGGGCTCTGACCAGGTTCTGTTACACAGAATCCTTTGCAAACCTGAAAATTTGGCTAAAAAAACACATTTTCCTCACATTTCGGTGACAGAAAGTTCTGGAATCTGAGAGGAGCCACAAATTTCCTTCCACCCAGCTTTCCCCCAAGTCTCCCGAAAAAAATGATACCTCACTTGTGTGGGTAGTCCTAGCGCCCGCGACAGGAAATGTCCCAAAACACAAAGTGGGCACATCCCATTTTTTGACAGAAAACAGAGCTGTTTTTTGCAAAGTGCCTACCTGTAGATTTTGGCCTCTAGCTCAGCCGGCACCTAGGGAAACCTACCAAACCTGTGCATTTTTGAAAACTAGAGACCTTGGGGAATCAAAGATGGGTTGACTTGTGGGGCTCTGACCACGTTCTGTTACCCAGAATCCTTTGCAAACCTCAAAATTTGGCTAAAAAAACAAATTTTCCTCACATTTCGGTGACAGAAAGTTCTGGAATCTGAGAGGAGCCACAAATTTCCTTCCACGCAGCATTCCCCCAAGTCTCCCGATAAAAATGGTACCTCACTTGTGTGGGTAGGCCTAGCGCCCGCGACAGGATATGCCCCAAAACACAACGTGGACACAACACAGAAAACAGAGCTTTTTTTTGCAAAGTGCCTACCTGTAGATTGTGGCCTCTAGCTCAGCCGACACCTAGGGAAACCTACTAAACCTGTGCATTTTTTAAAACTAGAGACCTAGGGGAATCAAAGATGGGGTGACTTGTGGGGCTCTGACCAGGTTCTGTTACCCAGAATCCTTTGCAAACCTCCAAATTTGGCTAAAAAAACATATTTTCCTCATATTTCGGTGACAGAAAGTTCTGGAATCTGAGAGGAGCCACAAATTTCCTTCCACCCAGCGTTCCCCCAAGTCTCCCGATAAAAATGATACCTCACTTGTGTGGGTAGTCCTAGTGCCCGCGACAGGAAATGTCCCAAAACACAAAGTGGGCACATCCCATTTTTTGACAGAAAACAGAGCTGTTTTTTGCAAAGTCCCTACCTGTAGATTTTGGCCTCTAGCTCAGCCGGCACCTAGGGAAACCTACCAAACCTGTGCATTTTTGAAAACTAGAGACCTCGGGGAATCAAAGATGGGGTGACTTGTGGGGCTCTGACCAGGTTCTGTTACCCAGAATCCTTTGCAAACCTCAAAATTTGGCTAAAAAAACAAATTTTCCTCATATTTCGGTGACAGAAAGTTCTGGAATCTGAGAGGAGCCACAAATTTCCTTCCACCCAGCATTCCCCCAAGTCTCCCGATAAAAATGGTACCTCACTTGTGTGGGTAGGCCTAGCGCCCGCGACAGGATATGCCCCAAAACACAACGTGGACACATCACAGAAAACAGAGCTGTTTTTTCCAAAGTGCCTTCTTGTAGATTTTGGCCTCTAGCTCAGCCGGCTCCTAGGGAAACCTACCAAACCTGTGCATTTTTGAAAACTAGAGACCTGGGGGAATCCAAGATGGGGTGACTTGTGGGGCTCTGACCAGGTTCTGTTACCCAGACTTCTTTGCAAACCTCAAAATTTGGCTAAAAAAATATATTTTCCTCACATTTCGGTGACAGAATGTTCTGGAATCTGAGAGGAGCCACAAATTTCCTTCCACGCAGCGTTCCCCCAAGTCTCCCGATAAAAATGGTACCTCACTTGTGTGGGTAGGCCTAGCGCCCGCGACAGGATATGCCCCAAAACACAACGTGGACACATCACAGAAAACAGAGCTGTTTTTTGCAAAGTGGCTACCTGTAGATTTTGGCCTCTAGCTCAGCCGGCACCTAGGGAAACCTACCAAACCTGTGCATTTTTTTAAACTAGAGACCTAGGGGAATCCAAGATGGGGTGATTTGTGGGGCTCTGACCAGGTTCCGTTACCCAGAATCCTTTGCAAACCTCAAAATTTGGCTAAAAAAACACATTTTGCTCACCTTTCGGTGACAGAAAGTTCTGGAATCTGAAAGGAGCCACAAATTTCCTTCCACTCAGCGTTCCCCCAAGTCTCCCGATAAAAATGGTACCTCAATTGTGTGGGTAGGCCTAGGGCCCGCGACAGGATATGCCCCAAAACACAACGTGGACACATCACAGAAAACAGAGCTGTTATTTGCAAAGTGCCTACCTGTAGATTTTGGCCTCTAGCTCAGCCGGCACCTAGGGAAACCTACCAAACCTGTACATTTTTGAAAACTAGAGACTTAAGGGAATCCAAGATGGGGTGACTTGTGGGGCTCTGACCAGGTTCTGTTACACAGAATCCTTTGCAAACCTGAAAATTTGGCTAAAAAAACACATTTTCCTCACATTTCGGTGACAGAAAGTTCTGGAATCTGAGAGGAGCCACAAATTTCCTTCCACCCAGCTTTCCCCCAAGTCTCCCGAAAAAAATGATACCTCACTTGTGTGGGTAGTCCTAGCGCCCGCGACAGGAAATGTCCCAAAACACAAAGTGGGCACATCCCATTTTTTGACAGAAAACAGAGCTGTTTTTTGCAAAGTGCCTACCTGTAGATTTTGGCCTCTAGCTCAGCCGGCACCTAGGGAAACCTACCAAACCTGTGCATTTTTGAAAACTAGAGACCTAGGGCAATCAAAGATGGGGTGACTTGTGGGGCTCTGACCAGGTTCTGTTACCCAGAATCCTTTGCAAACCTCAAAATTTGGCTAAAAAAACAAATTTTCCTCACATTTCGGTGACAGAAAGTTCTGGAATCTGAGAGGAGCCACAAATTTCCTTCCACCCAGCATTCCCCCAAGTCTCCCGATAAAAATGGTACCTCACTTGTGTGGGTAGGCCTAGCGCCCGCGACAGGGTATGCCCCAAAACACAACGTGGACACATCACAGAAAACAGAGCTGTTTTTTGCAAAGTGCCTACTTGTAGATTTTGGCCTCTAGCTCAGCCGGCTCCTAGGGAAACCTACCAAACCTGTGCATTTTTGAAAACTAGAGACCTGGAGGAATCCAAGATGGGGTGACTTGTGGGGCTCTGACCAGGTTCTGTTACCCAGACTTCTTTGCAAACCTCAAAATTTGGCTAAAAAAATATATTTTCCTCACATTTCGGTGACAGAATGTTCTGGAATCTGAGAGGAGCCACAAATTTCCTTCCACGCAGCGTTCCCCCAAGTCTCCCGATAAAAATGGTACCTCACTTGTGTGGGTAGGCCTAGCGCCCGCGACAGGATATGCCCCAAAACACAACGTGGACACATCACAGAAAACAGAGCTGTTTTTTGCAAAGTGCCTACCTGTAGATTGTGGCCTCTAGCTCAGCCGACACCTATCGAAACCTACTAAACCTGTGCATTTTTTAAAACTAGAGACCTAGGGGAATCAAAGATGGGGTGACTTGTGGTGCTCTGACCAGGTTCTGTTACCCAGAATCCTTTGCAAACCTCAAAATTTGGCTAAAAAAACAAATTTTCCTCATATTTCGGTGACAGAAAGTTCTGGAATCTGAGAGGAGCCACAAATTTCCTTCCACCCAGCGTTCCCCCAAGTCTCCCGATAAAAATGATACCTCACTTGTGTGGGTAGTCCTAGCGCCCGCGACAGGAAATGTCCCAAAAC